>NW_005054422.1:615267-672728 GCF_000277835.1 Geospiza fortis
AGGCCCGCGGCGCAAACCGGGGCTCCTGCCCGGCCACCCCCTCCCTGCCCGTCCTATTCTGCTTGATTTCCGCGTGAAATGACTTGCACGTTCTCCTATAAAAGCCCGAAAGAAGCGAAAATAAGCTGTCTTTCCTCTTCTGTGTGTGGCGGTTTTTGAGCGCTCCCAGCCCCAGGCTGTGGGGATGGTTCCAGGTCTGCGGGTGGGGAAGCCGAGGGTGCTGTGAAGAGACTCCTCTCGCTAACTTTGTTCCTGTACTGCTGCCTATCCTAAGGACAGGCCAAGCGTAGAGCCCCAGTAGTTCACAGGTGGATTTCAGATCCTCTGACACTTGTACAAATGGAGTAAACATGGAACCCCCAAATGTCTGAAGTGGGGCGCAGCTAAATGATGAGGGGAGCGCAGTTTGTGGCAGTATGGGGTGAGTCTGGCCTTCAGCAGTGGGAGGATGACATGGAAGTGTCCAAGACGGATAAAAGTTGTCTGTAAAGAGCTATCTTCAGTAGTTCTCTCCTTTTCTGAGCTAAAATCCTGTGAAAATAAGTTTGAGGGAAGAATAGATATGCTTAATGTATTCAGGGGTTGAGAGGATGTTAGGTTCCATTCCTTATGCAAAGAGGATGAAAACTTCTGTCAAGTTGTGTTGATCTGTGGCTCAAGGACATCATGGTATTTGTGAGAAAAGAGAAACTTCTATGAATGTTTTTATCTCTCTTGTCCAGCTTGTCAAATTTATTTTGTTATTGCTGTTAAAGTGGGCTTTCTATAACAGTAATGTCATGAAAGGTTTACGTAAGGAACTGGTGGAGCAGCTTCTTTGAAGTGATTCAGTGTCATGGAGTACACCTTGGCATGATACGAATGTCTGTTGTTCAGGCACCCATTTTACAACCTTCCAACTGCATCATTTTTCTTGAGCAAATTTCTGAAACTGCTTTCCAAGCAAGTCTGCTGTTGGCGTTTCTGATGATTTTGAAAGAGAGCTGGTAACCCCAAGAACCCACAAGTGTGTTTTCTAATGAGTAGTTTAGATTAGATAATCATTGTGCATGATGTTAGCTCTAACCTGTCTTGTAGTAACTTTAGATGTCGCTTTGTGTGTTGTGGACTTGGGCAATTATTTTAAGAAAAGGCGCTGGCACCAAATATTAGCATTTAAGGCCAACTGTAATGTTGATTGTCTTTTTAATGCTAGTTGTTTATGTGTATGTTTGTCCCTCAACTAGGTTTATCATGTTTAATCTAAAGATTTTAAGATGAGACTGCCTATTTAATATAGACAGGCCCTTCCACCATCTATTTCTTTAATTCAGGACTTATTTGAAGCATGCAGTCTTTAGTATGGACTGAAGTGCTTAAGTTTGTTGGTACAGTCACAAGACAAATATTGTGAGTGTGGTGATAATGGCTCACAAGCAGATCTTACTCCTATGACATCCTGAAATTGCAAGCCAGAACTAGTATGTGCCAAGTAAGGAGGAATTAAGTGGTATTGCATTCTATAAATTTGAGATGAGATTAGGATCATTTTATGTCTTGGAATTTTAAGTCTTGGAGCTAAGACTAGTAGGTTGTCTTGTGAGGTGAAAGCCAGGGTGAGGGGCTTTTTCTGGAGGCCAACCCTTCAAAGCCCTGTGGGGGAGAGTTGGTTACTGCTCTGTGAATAACATCTGAGGAATGGACAGGAATCAGGATGGTCTTCTTGCAAGACAGAGTGATTTGTATTTTCTCATCTGCAAGCAATATGTACTGACTATTTTTAGGCTTGGTGTTCAAGATGGTAGGATGTTCAGGCTGGGTGCTCACAGTGCTCTTACATGGTCTGTTGTAGGTTCTGTAGTTCTCTGTGCTAGACCACATGAGGTAATGCTTCAAGAATGTGCTGTACAGAGATTATTTGTTGGTGCTTCTGAAGAGCTTGCTAGATATATTACAGTTAGAGTCAAAATTACTTGCTTTTGTTCAAGTCTTAAGAATGAAAGGATTTTAGTTTACTATATATTCCCAGATGAAGAGCAGTGATACTAGAGGCCACTGTGCTTGAATAAGATCATAATAGCAATTAATTAATACATCCATAACAAGTACACAAATATTATTTGTTTCGGGACTAGCAGAATAAGATTCTAGCTTCTGAGTGTGGTGCAGTACTTCCTTGAACAAACACCTGGTTAAATTTCCTTTGCTTTTGAACTTCCTTAGGATTTCTCACCCTCAGGTCCTGTATTTGCATCCCTGTGCCTGCATGGAGGCTACTCCTAGGCTGTTAGGGACTTGCTAATACAGAAATGGGAGCTGCAGTGTCTGTGAAACAGCTGAGGAAATAAAGTACCCTTCAAACACATTTTAAGAGTTTACCAGCTGTAAGTAATTTTGCAGGAACTGATGCTGTCTGTTGAATTCTTCAATAAAGTCAGTTCATCAATACCTCTAAATAAAGGAAGGTACAATATGTACTGATAGGTTACTAACTAGTGTTGAACATAAGATTATATTGTATTTGCACCATTTAAACTAGTTCAAACAATGAGCACCCTCAATGAGCACAGGTGGCATGGGTCTCAAAGGGAAGCTTTCAGGGCTTAGTCTGATGATTATTAGTGGACCCAGGAAGGTTTCTACTATATTAAAGAAAGCCCAAGTCTGCTAATTATTGTTGTTTAGTATTAGATAATATAAGCTTGTATGGTAAGAGCAACATTTTTTGCTTTAGCAGACTGCATGGCAGGCTGGGTCAGCCCTGCATTTTGGTGTGACTGCAGCATTTGCTGACATAGTTGAATTAGCAGGATCAAAGCTTGCTAGCTGCAGAACTGGGCTGGCTTACATTTAGATATTGGTGTTAGAAGCTTGCTTAGAGTAGGTACTCACTAATGTGTTAAAATTTTTATCCTTGATTTCAGCAGTATAACATACTTCAAATTTATTGGTGCATCTTCTTTACTCTGCTTTCTATTGAAAGGAGGTTGTCACCCTCAGTGGTGCATGCTTGCTTTCCCCTTTTACATTTCGAGGAACATCCAGTTTCATTTGAAAGAAAGCTGCACTAAATTTAGAAAAAGAAAAATCAATGTTGTAATGCTTGAGTGGATTTCACAAGGTTTGAGCACACTCATTAGTGTTTCTACCATCATCTGTGATGATCTGGAATGGTTTTGTTTCCTAAATATTTACCTTTAGCAAAACAGCTAGTCTTACAAAGCAGTCTGTTTAGCCTGATCTTTCTCAGGTGTGCTCTAGTCTTGCAGCTTGCATTGAATTAATGGCACTTGAATGTACAGCATCACTGAAGCAAATTGTTCACTGAAGACCTGAAAATGAAAGTTTTACTCCTTTAAATTTGATTTCTTTGCATATTAATAAAAGAGTGTAGTGGCATATGTTGATACTTAAATTCCCTTAACTCATGAATAATGCTGTCAAACTGAGTTCCATGTAATTAAGAACCTAATAACTGTAATCATTCTTCTCTCTTTCTGTTTTCCCTCCCTGCTTTGTGGAAAAAAAAGCCCCAAACCCACACACTCCCCTGCATTAATGGGCATCTTTGTATTGTAAGGTTTTAATGCTGCACTAGACAATAATTACTATTGTAAAATATCTTTGTGTTTTATATGCTATACACAGAAATTTTCTTCTAAGCCGTGTTTGAAAATGGGAGACATGAGACGAGATTTAAGCACACACAAATACACTAAAATTGTATGTTTTTCTTTTTTTTTTCATTTGACACAATCATTTAAATAGAAACTATTGCTATTTCTAGACTAAAGAAAATGGAGCAGGGAGATGTTGGGGAAGATGTTGCTGAATCTTCCTGATGCTTTCCCTTTACAGACTTGTGTGTTGTCTTGAATGGACAAAAAAGGAAATGCAATACTGTAGCCATTCTGTCTGTGCTCTGACAGGAGCACAGCTTTTCTCCCTGGCTTCAGCAACATGCATACCCCAGGAATTCTTTCCTTTCAGCAGCCTCCTTGTTCTCTGTTCAAGAGCAGAAGTAGGCAAGCATGATTAGTTATGTTGCAGTGAGTTTTTAAGTCTGGAAAGGCCAGTGTGTGCACTCTTTGTTGGTGCTGTTTCTCTGTTGTAGCTGACTTAAACAGTAATTGGTTACACATCTGCTCTTTACTGTTACTCTGATGAAATACTTCCTGTGACTGAGTACATCTGTTACAGAAAGGTAGGTGGTGGAACTTTAATTTAACACACTGTAAAATATCCTGTGAGTTTAATTAAACAGCATATCTGAAATACTGGGGTATCTTTGCATTCAGCAAGTAGTAACCACCTGCGGTCTGGATGTTTTCTGGGAGACCTTTTACTCCCCTACTTCTGCAGATTTATATTGCTAGAAAGGTTCTCTGGAGGCTTTGACAAATCATTGTGTGAAGTCTGTGCAAATGGAGTGTTTTCCAAAACGATTGAGCAGAATAGCTCAGTATGTCTCTTAATCTCACTTCTTAGTAATACAGCACTTGTGAACTGCCACCCTTAGTGAAAATAGTTTAGTAATACAATATGCTTCCTCTTTCTCCTCCTCTCCCTTTTTTCTCAGAAAGTACATTTGTTCAGGCTTTTTTATGCTTGATTGCTAATTTTTAGCTTCTGTGAATTTAGCTTCATTTGATTCAGAAAGCAGGATTCCAATACTTCTTGGTGGATTCTCCATCCTCCTTGGTGCATTACTGAGTGGAAGGAAAGTGACCTTAGTGAATTTTTCTTTTCAGAACCCATTTGGAACACTTGAACACACATTTGGAACACACCTCTATCTGGCTAATAATATAGAATGGATTGTTTTGAAGCACTTTTTTCTTACTTGGTTTCACTGGGATTTGATGTCTAGCCTTAACTTGTGTTTATGTTTTCCCTCATCCCCCCTTTCCTGTTGTCTGGTGTGTTTTAACTACAAAAGTTTCAAAGAATTGAAAGACTTTGACTGGTTTGTGTACTACTGACTACTACTGTTTCACTAATCAATATTTAATATGGTTTTCATAGGATATGTAACATGACACTGATATTCTGGACAGGTAATTTTCATTGTTTGAAAACCTTACATAATAAGGGGAATCAGGTAACTGCTAGAAATGAGCACCTAATTTTTTTAGCATCATATTGCCAAGGATCTATTTTGTGAAATCTACTCTTGAAAAACCTATAGCTTCTTACTGCTGCAATTGGAATCAGAAGAGTTCTGAAACTGGCAAAGTGAAATTAGTATTTAAAGGGACACTGTCACTATTTTAAAACTGAATTTAAATCCTTGTTCTAGAAAAAAATGTTATTATTGCTCCATGATTCAAAGTTTGTCAGGCTGTTTGGTGGGATTCAGAACAACACTATTAAAGGCAGTGAAGCTATTCCCCTTAACTTGTCCTTGCCATCCTCTGTATGCACATGCCTGCTTGTGGCCTCTTTGGTTTCAGCTTTGCTGTGGCTGTGTGCACCCTCCTGCCGAGCCTGGGAACAGCTGCATGTTTGCCCTCTCCAGAACGTGCATGGGTGGTGTGTCATGCTGCTGCATGAGGAGAGGGCAGTCCCTGGCAGGGACACTGGCTGCAGATGAACAGAGACAGTGACAGTGATTCCTACCCAGTCTGCTCCCTTTGCTCATGAGCTGCCAAAGTAGAAACTTCTACATTGTGAATGTGAGAATTTCACTCTGTAAAGATGTAATCTCATGCATATGACTGTGTCCCTTTAAATTCTATATGCTAGAGTGTATAGCTGCCAAATCTGCGTGTACTGATGCTGCAGTTGATTCATTGAGAGAAGGGATAGCATCCAGAGGGACCGTGACAGGCTTCAGGAATGCAAACCTCATGAAGTTCAACAGGACCAACTGCAAGGTCCTGTACCTTGGGTTGGAGCAGTCCCTGGTATCAGTGCAGGCTGGAGGGTGAACAGATTGAGAGCAGCCCAGCAGAAAGGGACCTGGGGGTACTGGGGCATAAAAATCAGACATGAGGCAGAAATGTGTGCATCAGGCAATGGCACAAGAAGATGTGGACATGTTAAGAGCTAGTCCAGAGAAGAGCCACAAAAGTTATCAGTGTGCTCCAAACCTCTTCTGTGAAATAAAAGCTGAGAGAGATGGGGTTTTTAGCCCAAGAGGATTCTCTGGGGACACCTTAGCAGGGTCTGTCAATACTTAAAGGGAACTCTGGAGAAAGAGAGACTTATTACCAGGGACTATAGTGACATGACAGGGGGTAATGATTTTAACCTAAAAGAGGGTAGATTGAGCTTAAATAGAAGGAAGAATTTTTTACAGTGAGGGTGGAGAAACATGGGCACAGGCTGGCCAGAGAGGCAATGGATGCCCCACCTGTGGAAGCATTCAAGGTCAGGTTGGACAGGGCTCTGAGCAACCTGATGCAGATAAAGATGTCCCTGCCTATTGCAGAGGAGTGTGACTAGAGGACCTTTAAAGGTGCCTTCCAATGCAAATCATTCTACTCAAAAAAAGGATATTGCTCGGTGATGTCCTCCAAAATGAAGTAGCTTGGCAGAAAGGGCAAGTGGAAACTGACATAGTTAAACAATGTCTTGTAAGGCATAAGCCACATTGACATCTTTGTGTCTAACAGTTCAGGAGCCACATCTGGCAGGGATTAGAAATTGTCTTTTGTTTTTTTTTTTTTTTTTTTACCCCACTTTACCCCCAGATCTTAAGTGAAATGGTGTTAATGGATTTATGGGATTATAGTAGCTATGTGTATGAATAAAACTGTCTTAACAAATCTTCCTGTGTGCACTGATGCTTCTGGCCTTAAAATGTAATCCCAAACTGCAGAATATGGTAACTGAAAGCCATTGAAAAAGTGATTCCCAAGGGAGCTAGGAAGCAGGGTGGAAAAGGGGAGAATATATATATGTGTGATTGGGATTTGATCCTCTTTTGAAAAGAAATAGAAATTTGGCGAGCATGGAAAACCTGTTCCTCATTCTTGACCATATGTCCATGAACAGGAAGATACTTAGTGAAGCCCAGAAAATTGGCAGTAACTGTTTATGGGATGGACTTCTAAAAAAATTTGTAGAGGAGTCTTGCCACAGTGAATAGCAGAATTTAGGCAAATAAGGAACTACCCAATGGTAGTTTTTTCTAGCCTCTTCTTTAATTTGTGAATATAGCTATTTAGTTACTACTGATTAATCACACATAAAAAGCTCTGATGGGATTAGGTGCAGGGGAGGACTCTGTGGAATCCAGAGGATATGAAAAATAAAATTTAGTACAGTACAGGTCACTGGTGCAACCTAAATTTTATTTTAGATTCACTATGGAATTGGTGTTAGGTTACTGGAACACGGTTCTTCCAAAAGCTAATTAAAATACCAAGTTTTTTAATAAGGATGGATGGGCATTAAAATCTTAACTAAATCTAGTCTCATTTTTGATACTAATATCTGTATCTTTATACATTTTCATTTTGTGATATAAAGCCCAAAGGAGATTTCAAGCTCATGTTATTCACAGTGCATACTGTGTTTTTAGTAATGCCTTCCTTGGCTTTATGATGTGGTAAAAGCTGCAAACACCATGTCAAAGCCCTGAACTGGTTAATGCCTGCCTTGTTCATAGCCATGGTGCTCATTCCTAGCGTGAGATCCAGCGTGTTGGCGGATCTTAAATTGGAAGTGTCCTTGGGTTTGGTTTAAATTTTCTCTGATCAACTTGTGTAAAAGGAAGCTCAGTTGCCTGGTTAGCTTTGCCAACTCTGCTCTCCTATTTCTCTGCAGACTATTGCACCTATTTTAAGTTTTGATTGTTGTTTCAGAAATGATTTATGCTGGAGAATGAATTTTTATTTTGTTCTCATTGTGCATGATTGAAAAATTTTGGGTAATCAATCCTGAAACATTTGAAATATTTAACAACTGGTACTCTATGAAACAAAAATTAATTTCTGTTGAGTGTTGGGTTTAAATTTAAAAAATACAGTAATTAAATGTTTAAAAAATAAGATTTTGACAGTAAAGAGCATATTCTCCATATTTATGCAATCAAACATAATTTGATTTTTCCTATATATTCTCCACATCTATGTGATAAATCAGACATAATTTGGTTTTTCTTAAACAGGGGAAGCAGTAGCTCATACATGGTAATACTGTTTGGTGATACTGTCAGGTGGTTTTAGGCATATTGAAGTGCATATATTTGGCTTTATCAAGGTGACAGAAATGAACCACTTCACTAGCAGCCTGTTAAGTCAGGCGCACTTTCACTACTCTCATAAGTTCATGGGCATTTTTATCATTAAGGAAAGTGAAACCATGAGCTGCCAAAAATGGGGGAAGGTAGTTTTCAGAACTTCTGTAATGAAAATTAGTTTCTGCCTAATTCTGAACAAAGACATCTGGTAAATTTTGTATAGTAATGCTTAAAGTTGAATAATACATTTTTAACCTGACAGTGTCCCTGAATTACCATGTTTGCTTTCATTTTCCAGCTGGGTTTTAATTTTGCATGCATTTCAGTGAACTATAGTGTGCATAATAGTTGTTTCCTGGAAGCATTTTGGGGCTGTCTCTGCTGGTGTTCTCCAAAATGAGCAAGGAAGTGGAATTTATTTTCCTTTTGTGGAGGTTTGTTAGCTAATGAATAAATAATGCAGAAGCAATTCCATTCTATTTACATATATGCATATGGTTTTGAACTTAATGTTGTTTGAAGACCAGCTGTAAGTAAGAGGGATCTCTTCTTTTTAATGACAACTCCAAAGTTCAGTAGAACCAAATACTTCCATTTTGAGAAAAATATTTAAATAGTGGTTTGTTTGTCAAAGCAATTTGTAATGTATAATGCTTGTCCTTAGTTTATCATAGGAGCCTCTGTGAAGCTGTTTTTTTGAAGTAATGCCAATAGAAAGTGGAAGCTGTGCATCTGCTCGCCAAGCAAAGCAGAAACGTAAATCACACAGCCTTTCCATCAGAAGAACCAACAGCTCCGAGCAGGAGCGGGCCGGACTGCAGAGAGACATGTTGGAAGGACAGGTAAGCTGCTGCTTGGGAGCTTGCATCACTTTTTTATGTCTTTCCTATGGGGAGAAGCTAAACAAACTTAAATATTGAAGTATGTCCAGTAAAGCTGCAGGAGCAGCAGATTTTGTTGCTTGTAAGTGCTCACTGCCTTTGGAGATGATTGATGTGAATGTTGACAGTGTTTCAGGTTGTGTTGAGACCTGTGGAGTTTATCAGCTTCTGTGTTTTCTTAGATGAATGATCAAGCCATAAAACAGTGGTAAAAACCCCAGCCTGTTTATTCACTGCAACCTCCCCCTCCCACCTGCAAAAGAAAAAAATCAAGATTGATTCTTTCTTTCTTGGAATAGCAGCAATCCAGAAATATGAATAAACCAAATACTTCTTATGATGACTCTGACAGGGAAAATATTATTTGGAATGCTGTTCTGCATTCCTTTCCATAAAGTAAACAAATACTGCCTGCCTGACAGAAGTCTGAGCTAACTCAGATTTTTGTTTGTGTGGGCTTGTTTGTCTTGTTTGGCTCAAATGAAGGTGTGCTATTCTGGGATTAAACCTAAGGGAAGGAACAGCAGCCACTGCTTCTGTAGCTTTCTTAATCATGTCAGTGTAGTGGGTGCAATCTGGACTTGGAGTGTTGCACCTGAAAATTCTGAGATTACCTGTAGGTAAGGCTTCTGTCAGAAGCAGTACTGGCAAATATAAGCAAATACCAGTTTAAAAGTATTTATTGTCAAATTGACTACACAGTGTTAGTGTGGGACTGGCAAAGATGATGCAAAGCTTGATTTTTATGAGACAGTTGGTTTGAAATACAAATGAAGTTTGGCTGCGAGAAACGTCACACTGAAGTCTGCAGAAACACTGAAGGGAAAACCTTTTCTCAGTCTTGTGACTGTTTTATTAAATCTATTTTTTAGTAAATCATAGCATTAGTTTTCTGGGAATTAACAGAGCCTAGGTTGTTGCTTCTAGTCATCTAAAAGTTGGAGAATCAAGTACTTGGATAGAAAACTCTTCATGCATTTGTAAGCACTGCAGCCTTTCTTCAGGAAAGGTGTGAAGGGCAGCTGAGAGGTCAAGATGTGCTGTCACCCCTGCATAGTAAACCAAAATGTTAAGCTGTTTTAGTATTTCTTAGCAAACTCTAAGTGTATTAGGCTGTAATGCATAGATGTTTAAAATGTGTTATCTATCATCTTGTTGGATTTTTTGACCTTGAGCAGCTAGGTGGCAGATTCTATCAGGTAGAGAGTATTAATGCCCCTGCACAGTAGAGCTGTAAACCTCATGAGATCTAGCTAAGGACTTTTGCAGATAAGGAGATAACATTATTACGTGCTATTTTAATAAGCTGTTTTAAACAATGCCAACTTTAAACAGAGGAAAGGAAGTGAATGCATTTTACTATGTTGGTTACTTCATTACAAGTTTAGATTTGTTTATACTTTTGGGCTTTGAGAATTTGTTTGAAAAACTTTTCTACATCTCCTTCTTAGTTGCAAAAGTTGTTGGATAAGTTAGTTTCTTCCATAACCTTGCTGTGTGAAATTATTGGGTAATTGAATTTGAGATAATTCTTCCAACTTCAGTGTTTCTCTTAATAGTGTTTAATTTAGTATTTTTGTTTAATCAGTTTTGTTTCAAGTTGGTTTAAATTAGGATCTGTTGTGATTCTGGTCTCACCCTATTAGGGGAGAGGCAGATGAAGAAAGAAATGATGTAGAGAGGCTTAAGGAGCATGGTCCCAGTTCTTCCAGCGCACTGCCACAGCTTAAACCAGCTGTGAACCTGTGTGAAACTGTGCACAAAGCAGGTGTGCTCTGTGTCATGGCTATGAGTGGTTTCTCTTGCTCTCTCTTTAAACTTTGGAAATAACCTGCCCAGCCAGGGTCATGGGCGGCCTTTCCCGCTGTGCCTGCAGACAATTCCCGGGGCTGCGGCGGAAGGTGACTCAGTTAAGTGAAAGCTTTTTTAAAAAGGAATTTATAGCTGGCTACCTGGGTAAATGGTAAGTGTAGTAAGCCTATTTACATATTGTGGTCTATGAGCATCTGAAGAATAGAATGCTTGAGTAATATCTGAGGAGGGAAGGATTAGAAATTGTAGTTTTCTTCACACTTAGTTATGATTAGTGACAAAAGTAGGTAAATGTCAAAAATATATTTAAAATTTTTTCTTAAGCTTTGGTAATAAGATGCATTGTGTTCACAACTTTCTAACCCATTGCATAGTCAACTTTTGAATTACTTTATCAAACAAAGGTATTCTTTTTTCTTGAACTGGAATCATATTGATATTAAAAAGAATTTTTTTTCTCACTTTCTATTTTTTAAAGGAATTGTACATGCATCTTGATTTTATAATTTTTCTCTAGTAAAGAAAACCAAAACAAATACTGTAGGTGATTTGAGTTCTATCCCTTCAAAGAGAAAGAATATATAAAATGAATAACTCTGTGATGCACAGAGCTATTTGTTTTGTTTCTACACTAGCAGTAGTTTTAATTTGCCTCCTTGCTGGGACATTGAGATAACTCTTAAAATCAGTTCAAGACTGAAGCGTAATTTTATCAAATATATGTAAAGAAAAATATAACCCCCCAGTATTTTGCCTCCTAGGATTCTAAGTTACCATCTGCTGTCCGAAATACACTCCTTGAACTTTTTGGACAAATAGAGCGGGAATTTGAAAACCTGTATATTGAAAATTTGGAATGTGAGTATCTATTTTTTTCTCCAACTTATGAATTGTTCATATTTAGGTTATATTAATACTAATTAAAATGTTTACATTGGATAATATGGTATAATTTGTGTAGTTTTCCTGTGAGCAGTTTAGTAGTTGTTCTGAACTTGTAGCCAAAGATGTACCTTTTCAGAAAAATCACTTTCTTAGCTATTTGATGCAAGCAGTGAGAACTGATGTCTGTGCAAGCCAGTGAAGATTCTGTCTCCTTATCATTGTAGGCTCTGGTTGTGTTAATTTCCAGAAACTCCATCCAGCCTTTGAAGTTTTTGGCATGTTTTATGTTTACATGCTTTATTTTAATGATGTAATATTAGTAAATGAAATTGGAAAACCTTCTTCCTTGAAAAAGTGTAAAATGGCATGGTTTTGGATCAAACTACTTACACATTGCATAACCAGCACCTGCAGATGTTCAGGAGTTTTGAAGTCAAGCAGTCAGATAAAATTCCAGGTGTTATCTTAAAAAGATATTTGTTTGATGACAGTGCAGTTGTCTGATAATGTAAGTGATCCAAGGTGATGTAAGAGTATCCCAAGTTAAGTAACACAGGCCTATAAAATTCCCTTGCTGGAATTTCAAGCTGTGTTACATTGGCTTGGATTCTGAATTGTGGAATATGTTTGATTTGGGTCCAAGTAAATTTTTTTCCCACACCTAATCAGTTCCCACATTTAAACCAGTCACGTTATCAAAAAAAAATAAAATTCCTGCCTGCTTTTTTTTACACGTTCTGGGTTTTTTATTCTCTTAAAACCTGTGATTGTTTTGGTTAAAGGCTGTCATCAAAAATAAGCATTTTTAGTGACAATTTGCACAACTGAATTCTTGGCCTCCTGCTGAGAAGTTGGTTGATAGCAAGAAAAGTAGAATTTCCCTCCCTAGCCTTCAGAAATGCTTGTCAGAAAACAAGTGGTGGATTTGTACCCTCCAGAGTATGATTATTTTCCTTCTTTTCCATTTCCATTTCTTTATCTACTTCACCTCACAGCTCTAATTATGATTGTGATCTCTTTTCACCCCCCTGACAATTTCTGATTTTTTCTCTTTTCATGCTCAGTCTAATATTTTTTATTCTTGTTCTAATTCCTACACTAGGGCTGGAGTTATTGTATATAGATTTAAAAAAAAAATTCCAAAATATAAAAAATAGTCATTTGCAGCACTACCTTTCCTGTGAGCCCCTAGTGGTAGACAAATATTCAGGGAGAATGCTATTTTGTGATTAATAAAACCTGTGTTAAGAAAGGATGTGCTAGTTCTGTGGCTAAAATATTTATGGGGCCACAAGTTTTCTGTCTTCTGCTGGATTTAATTCAATACAGATGGGCCATGTATTTCACAGAAATGGTTTTGTTCAACCTTAGCCTCATTTATTAGTAAGAGTAATTAGTAGCCACCAATACTTTTTGTGGAATCTGGGTCAAGGTTGATCTCTGGAAAATTCAGTGTGAGTCTTGCTTTATGTCTTTGTGAGACCTGCTCTTATAAAATCCCAGTTCATCTCCTTTCCTGTCCTTAGCATAAAATAGTTTACTTACTAACCATAACAGTTTTTAAATGGTGTGTTAATGTTGTTATTAGTGATAGTCAGTTTCTGTAGTAATGTGAATTTCTGGGTTTGTTAGTGCGTCGGGAGATTGATACACTGAACGAGCGCCTAGCGGGTGAAGGACAGACAGTTGATGGTGCTGAACTGAGCAAAGGACAACTGAAAACAAAAGGTAAGAGAGCCAAAAGAATCCTAAACCAGTATTTTTGAATCCACCTTTTTATACTTTGTTGAATGTTACTGCAGGGAATGAATACCAGTTACTTATACAAACAAGCTAAAGCTGTATTTGAAATATCTTCCTTTGAATTTATTGTCTCCACAGCCAGTCACAGTACCAGTCAGCTTTCTCAGAAATTAAAGACAACTTACAAGGCATCTACTAGCAAGGTATGAGACAAATTAAATCTCTGCTTGTCCATGTGTACTTGTGAGACTAGTGTGACTGTCTTTTAAGTTGTGAATTGTGGTTTCTTTAAGCTGGGTAGTGCTGGTCTGTAAATAAATCTGCCTCCTGAAGAGTAGTCTGTTTATCTTGGATTCATCAATGACCCATTACTTCAACCATACCATATGATATTGTTACAATAATTGCTCACCTTTTTTGAAGAAGGGATATTGGAGGGGAGAGAGTGTGCACATGTGTATGTGGGAGTGCTGTTTTGTAAACAGAACTAAAAAAATAATTCTGTTTCTGAGGGAAGTAGAGAACTTGCTAGTGGATTTCTGAATACAGATTTGGGTATTGTAGTTGAAATGGAGGTTTAAGTAGGCGCCTCTATGTGTACTATTACACGTTCCTTTTTAAAATAATTTTTATTTTTAGCTATGAGACTAGAACAATTTGTTTCCTTTATGTTGCAGGCCTTGCTCATCAGTAGCTAGTGATGTTTTTTTGCTTGGTGTACTGGCACAGTTAACCTTTCTGATGTTTTTCATTTTGTACATCTGCATCAGCCTGGTATTTTTGTTTCCCGCACTCTCGCCTCTTTTTCAATTTTTGCAGAGAGTTTACCTGCTGCTCTTTTTTCTCTATACAGAATCATTTAATGATACATTATTAAAGTTTAATAAAATGTGACAAAACCACAGTGGAATCTGGTATGTGAATCAGCTGTTTAGTCAGCTCTGTGGTGACCTGTAATGCAGGCTGATATGTGATGTAGGTGTCTTGGAAATGCCTTCTCTTAAGTATGAAAGTTTGACAGTAAGAATAGGGTAGTGAAATAGACTGAAGCTACCGTGGTTTATTGTGGTCTCCTTTTTATTTTGTTGTTTTTCAAACTTTTATTTTTGCCAATTTGATGCATAAGGGTGCCTCTTTCAAGACTTAATGACTTGAAAATTCTTTAATGAGACCACTTAAATAGTGACAACATGATATTCATAGGGGCTGTATAGTTTTGGACACCTATTATGTAATTATGAATTAGTACCCTCTAGTGTTGTGTTTTGTGGGTTTTTTCGTTTGGTTTTTTTTTTGTTTATGGGGTTCTTTTTTTTTTTTGTTTGGGCTTTTAAGGCAGGTGTTGAATCCTTGTCTTCTTTTATTTCCTTGCAATGTAGCACTTGTAATTTTTCCTGAGCAAGACAGGCAGGCCTCACAGCTTCAGTATGGGAAGCTGGGAAGTATGAGGAGGAGGAGACTCCTGGGGAGCTGATATGCATGCACAGCAAAGCAGCCATGAGTAGTAGAGCATGAAGAATTTAATACCTGAACATTATGCTCATTTCTTGTATCAATTGGTAGCCAACAGATATCTGCATGTGCTGATGTATTTTGCAACTTTGAGTCAGAATGTACTGGGGAGCAGACAGGAGCTGAAGGAAATTACAGCACTGAGAATATCTCTGTCCAATGTGTTCTTTGAGATCTTAATGCACTTCACAGAGGTGCTTTATTTTGACCTCTCCTTCCTCCCCACACAAAAGAGTCAAAGCTGTAAACTATTGCCTCTTGACCCACAGAAAGACTATAGCAAAGAGTTGGGAAAGAACATAACTTCCTAAGAAACCGTGATTTTTCCATCTGTACCCTGACTGGATGTAGTTCCCCAATACCCTGTCTGAGGAAAAACATATTTAGAGTTTTAAGAGTTCAGCAGCTTTGAAAGTTTTATGGCTGTACTTTCTGTGAGCATTGAATGAACAGTGCTATTTCCCAAAATGGTTGTGTTCCAAACTCCCTGGGGTAGGAGGTCACAAGTTTTCTCTTCAGCCCTGCCTTTATACTGCTACCATACAGGGGTTTCTTGGGTGTGTGGTTTTTTTGCATTGGTTGGGTTTTTTCTTTGCCTGTGGAAGATTAGAAGAGGCTTAAGTCTTACAAACCAATTGTTTTGTGTAATTGCACACAACTACATTTTTCAGATTGGCAGTGCATATAGAATTAATTTTTTCCTGAAAAAACCTTTCACTATTTGATTAATCTAATGAGAAGTCTGATCCTTGACTGCTTTAATATTGGTAAAAAATAGTAGGACAGGTAAGAAATACGAAAGCAATCTGCTCATTCTCTTGGAGAAAATGCTGAAGTGAACATTCTTAATTCAACCCTTTCATATGAAATTTCCATAGTGGAATATTTTTCATCACTTAGCTATATATCAAGTTGACAAAATTAATTTCAGAAAAGCATGGTTTTAGCAGCAAGGGTTTTCCACCAGTGTCCAAATCCTGAAGAGGTAGATTTAACATTTGGTACTGTTAACATTTTTGTTGTTAATGGACAAGAATCTGTAATTTGACTGCATTTGGTTTTAGATTCAGGAATCGCTATATGAAGTCCATGTTTTGATAGTAACAAAATGTAATGGCTGCTGTTAATGATGCCTGGCTTATGAAAGTTGTTACAACATCAGGGAAGCATCAATTGTTTATGCAGAGTCCTAAAATAAGCTGAAATGATGTAATTTGCTCCATCCAAACTAAATACCAGGATCTCTGATTTGTCTAGATAGGGATAAAGGGTCTTAAAAAAAATACTGTGCACCCAGTAGTTAAAAGGAATATAACTTTTTTGTCTGTGTAGTTTTGACCTCACTGCCTAAAGTTGCTTCACAGGACGTTCTGTTCATCAGGCAAAGTGTAACACTGCTGGACTGGTCCTGAGTTGATAAAGTATTCTTTCTTATTTCTAATGTGCCCTGTTTGTGTAAGAAACTTTGTTACAGGGTGCCTCACTCTGATTGCCATGCAATTGTGTCAGTTTGTGCTCAATTTTCTTTTGTTTACATAGTAAACAATTGTTTTCCTATTAAATGTTTTTGTAGAAGGAAGTACATGAAACTGTATCAGTTTAAGAAAGAGGACAGGCAAAGGTGAAACACACTCAGGATGTGGTTGGTCATTTATTTGTGTATGATGATCTACAGAAGTTACTTCAGAACTTTTCTGTACTACTTTTTAGGTAGTTGCATGTTCTTTAAATATTTCTTTTCCTGGCTTGGACATTGTTTATGTGTGTTTAGCAAAGCAGGAACTAGTCCAGGCCGTGTCTAGTTTATCCAATTACTGGTATGTGAGGTGAAGGGCAGCAAAAAAGGAAAGGAAAAAAAGCTTGGAAAAAGTGTGTGTTGAGTAAATATCTGTATCAGGATGTTTACTGTTGGATAGTGTTCTTGAACTCTTCTGTGTGTTAATTAAAGACTGGTAATACCTCAGAAGGAGTTTTACATCCTTTCCATTAAATGATCAGTGAAACCACTGTCCAGCAGTTTTGGAAATTCTGTCTTTGTTGATGGGTAGGGTATAGCTTCTCTTAGAAAACTTTTACATGGGGTTTGACTCAACATTATAAAGACAGAATGGAATGCAAGCACAGGCCTAGTTGGAAAATACCAAGTTTGGAGTTTGAGCTGAGTGCTGTATTAGTCCTTTCCTGTTAGTACTTAATTCAGCTTTTCCACTTCTCATACATGAGTCCATTTAATTTGAGGACTGTATTCAATGTGAAAGTTGTATCTGTAGGATGGTGTTCAAAATGTAGGAAATTCTGCAGTATGGTTGAACTAACAATCTTTACCATTAGCCCATTTTCTTTTCAGTGCATCTGTAATGACTGTTCCTGCTGCTGCTGTGAAACCAAAATGCATATTAGCTGATAATTTGGAATTCAAATAGGGCATTATCATTTCATCATTGGAGAGTTGACATGCTCAGGATTTGGAATGCTCTTACAGATTTTCTTTTAGCTCTAAAAATCTTTTTTGAAATAATTTGCTTTAATGACATACTTAAGACTTTCTATTTTAATACCAGAAACTAATGGGATTTAACCATAGTTTATTGTATCTGAAATGTAGACTTAATTAACTTTCTAACTTTTACTAAGCTGTAGATAAGTCTTAATGTGATTTGTGTTGATGTATTTAAATGTTTTGATTTAACTGGTCAAATACCTGCCCGTAATTCCATGATGAGGAAAACACTGATAAATTGAAGTTGTCTTTTTGTTTGTGGGGTAAAAATAGGGTATTTGTAATGGTGGTCTTAACACTTTTTAAAGCCTTCTTTCATGACTCTTGGTTTCAATTGTCTCTGAAAGTGTTCACCAAGAGAAACTTCTTTTTTGAATATTGTAGTTCCTTTCTCTGAAAATGTAGAATTTTTGTAGTTTGCATCCTTTCTGTAGATGCTGAGTGTTTTGAGCACTCCTGCACTGTAGTGATTTGTAGTTTTACTGTTTTACTACACTTTTCTTCCTTTTGTTTGATATTACTTATGCACATGGTAATTTGGATTTAATGAGCCTTCTCTGTTTTTCCCCTAATAGCTTCACTTGGAGGGAGCATGCTTATCAAATGTTTAGATGAGTTTGACATATATTTTTAAAAGCTTCATTACACAAATAAACAAGCATATGCTCTCAGGTTGATGTTTGATTTGATTAGCTTCATGCAGTTTTAAAGAAAAGCAGCCGTGAGTGTTTTAAATTGAAATGTTTCTGGGTTTTACTAGAGTTATATACTAAGTACTTTTTTTTCAAAGACATTACACTGGCTAGCAGGGACTCTCTGAGTTACCAGATTGTACTTGTTTGGGAATAGGCAAGGAAAGTTTTAAGGTCTTTTGCTGGGTTTGCTCTTCTTTTTTTTTTCCATTAAAATCCTTACCCAGACTGAATGAGACATGCACTCTGCAACTGTACAACTCATTATTCCAATAAAATTGCATTATTGTAGTACAGAATAGTTTGTCTTGCATTCTGTAAAAGGGCTGCTATTAAAAAAGAAAAAAGAATAAATGAGAGATATGTTTGCATCCAAACTCACTTCCCTACCATCAATTGTCACATTTTTGACAGTAGCGATTTGTCAGAATATTAAAGAATCATGGAAAAGTTAATATCTATTTTTATTTGTGAGGTAATGACCTAATCTTGGATCGATGTGGAAAAAAAATGTTGGTGTCTCTGCTATTTCAGATTGTATCCAGTTTTAAAACTACAACATCAAGGGCAATCTGTCAGCTGGTAAAGGAATATGTTGGCCACAGGGATGGTATTTGGGATGTCAGTGTCGCGAAAACTCAGCCAGTGGTGTTGGGAACTGCATCTGCTGGTAAACTTTTTTGTTGCTTGAATATTTAGAAAATTCTGGTTAAGTCCCTAAGCTATAGCAAATACAGATCCAAACAGTACTCAGAAACTGAGCTTCACACTGAAAAGAGTCCTTTTCAAGAAGTTCTGTTGCTGAAAAATTCTTAAAATTGGAATTTCCTTTTCCTTAAAAGATTCAAGCATGCTTGTTGGTCTTCCTAAAGTGTGTGCCAGTTCCCTTCCATGCAGATCACACTCTCCCTAGTCAGCTCTGGCATGTTGGGTGGGGTGGGTGGGTGGGATGGGGAGCTGCTTGCTTGGGGAGGCCTCTGGCACAGAATTCCATGTGGCTGGATACAGAGATCCCTGCAGGCTTTCTCTCCTAGTATTGTTTAGCCTTTGTTTTATAGAAGCTGTACATGTGGTCATAGTTTGCATATTCTTGTTATTCTTGCATTCTGTCTTTTGCCTCAGGACACTGGGGCAGCTAAAAATCTTAGTTTTCTATTTACTTTATTTGATTTATTCCTTCCACTTGAGGGAGTATAAGTACTAATGAACAAGTCACTAAATCTATTGTAGTCCAAAAATCAATGTAGAGACTTGTGTAATTTTGGAAAATTATTAGGAAAATAAATCATAACCAGATAGAATCAGTTTGAAGTGACATTCTTTTGAAGCTGGAACAGAATCTGAAGGTATTGACTAGACTTTAATATTTATAGACCAGAAATCTCTGCTTCTTGAACTGAACTGTTACAATTTTTATGTGCCTGCTGAGGGGACACATTTTGTCTTTGTGTGGGACATCTTGTCTTTGTCCTGATTTAACCTGGAAACCTCCTGGAAATTCTCCAATTCAGTTTTAAGGTACTACCCACTTAAATACGGAAATTAATTATTTATTTTTGGGTGTGGCAGGATAAAGGAGTGGCATTTGGAGTGATTTCCTTTTTAAATTAATTTTTTTAGTGCTCTGCAGTGACCTGTGTGCATTTGGGATTTCCATGCAGGAAGTAAATAGATTGTGCATAGAATTCCTGTTTGTAGTGGCTGCCTTTTCCACCATGGAGTGCTTTCTCTTTTTTTTTCTGAGTCTCATGATACACAGCTGGAGCATTATACAGAATTTGCCTTTCAATTTGCCTTGCTGCAAATCAATCTGATTAGAACAGCGCCTTTACTTTTTGGGGAAGATGTGTACAATGATAAGAAAATGTTAGGTTTTGTATATAAGAGCTCTACATTTAGAATCTATTTTATATGGTATGTGCTACAGTGGAAGCTAACTTGTTTGTTGAAAGGGTAAAAATGAAAAACATATGTTTTTAACTATTTACAGCTGCTTTTTAATCTTTGTAGATCACACTGCTTTGCTGTGGAGCATAGAAACAGGGAAGTGCCTTGTCAAGTATGTAGGGCATGTTGGCTCAGGTAAGATAAGGGCATGTTGTGAAAACTGGGAGCAGAGCATGGGAGGGGGAAATGTGTTTTGGCCAGCTACAGAAATGTTTATTGTGGTTTCACTTGCTGGTTTGCCAACATCATTAACAAGTCAATTGTGAAGCTCCACTAATTTTCATACAGAGAACGTTTTGTAATATGATTCTTTATTGGAGAGGCACGTTAAGACAGTTCTGCAAATGCTAAATGAATAAACAAGTCCATATAAAGAAATTTACAGGCACAGTTACGACACTCAGAAGTGAAATGTCATAACTCATTGTGGTCTTGTGCATGTGGAGAACAAAAGAAGCTTATATAATCTGAAATTAGCTGTCTTGCAGGATCTCTGTTATATTTGGGTTAGAATTACAGATGCTAGGTGAATATCTTTTTGCACTTCTTTGTTTAAGATCTTATTTGCTGCATAATGCAAAGATCTTGTTTTTAAGACAGTTAATTAAATATAGGTATTTTTCTTTCTGTATACCAGTATGAATATTGTGGAAGCTGTTTTTTAAACTCCTCTTTGGGTGGGGAGGTGCAGTGCAGTGAAGTGTCTTTGATGTTAATTTTTGGTGTCCAATTTGACAGGAACTTGATTAATGCCCTTCTGCCTCTTAATGAGTTAGAATACAGGATTTTATAGACCAAAACTGGAGAGGTTTTCCATGGCTTTAACTTGCTGTTGTGACCTGAGCACTTTGAGTGATCATACCCTGGAAAAGTGAGGAACCCAGTTATTGACCAGGATTGCTTGGTTAAATAACTCATCACATCACACAAACTTTGTGGCAAGGGTAGAAATAGAATTTAATTCTCTAGAACTGCTTCAGCTGTTAGTTGTCCTTTTGCTTCCTGTTACATGACTTCTAGCTCCTATAGCACAAAGCTAAATGCATAGAAACAACTGGTAACATGTTAATGCTTTCAGATACCTCAGGTTGTTTGCTGCATGGACCCCTAAGTTCTATAAAGTCATGTTTGCAAACTTCACTCACTTGAACTTTCATGCTGGTAGTTTTCTTTTACAATTGCTATTTGGATAACTATGAAAATAACAAGTTCTAACCTATATTTAAACAATTGTGTTTAAACAACTGTGTTTGAACAACAATGAAAGAAAAATTGTATTGTATATACATTTTATACAACTATATACATCTATAAATTATAATAGAAATAATCTATTTTTTATGTAATAAAACCTTTTTTGTTTGACAGTTGATTTGAAATGGTGCAAAGGTGTTGGATGCCAGCAGCTGGTGCACCATAAAGTTAGTTCAGTTTAAGGAGTATTTTTTTAGACTCACTACACATGTTCTCCCAACAACATATGCATCTATTTTACTTGTATAATGGATGGAAATGAGTTGTAAGTTTTGTCTTGAATGAATCCTATGAAATGAAATGAAGAGCTTTGTTAGTTGATAGAATTCTTGCAGGACATCCTGTTTTGATTACATATGGTTGCAGGACTGAAATTTGATTTGTGTTAGTTGCATCAGGTTTTCAGGCATTTGTTCTTGCAATGCTGAGTAATAAGCAGGATGTTGATGGTAACATACAGTAAGTTTTCATTGAATTAGAAATAATTATGAATGCTTAAATTCTCTGTATGGAATTCCAGAGCATTATCCCCTGTCAGCTTACATATGATTTGAATAGGGTTTGTCTGTCCTCTCTTAACGTGAACCACTTGTACTAGATTCAGGAAATAACTTTCTAGAAAATGTGTTGTATGTAGTTGCTTTCAGTTGTTTAGTTGTAGCTGCTTTCATTGATACTACATTTTCATATCACCTTAAAGATGACTACCAAAAATTGCTGAAAACTTAAGACTACTTGATTTTTCAATGCTTTTAATAATAAAATATTTTGAAAGAGTTCTTTTACTATTCTAACTTAAAACTTTGCTTTGTTTCATACAGTAAATTCCATAAAGTTTCATCCCACTGAGCAAGTGGCTCTTACAGGTATGTAAAGTTTTTTCATATGTTAAGTATGTTAATCTTGATGGAAAATAAGTGTAATTTGCTAGTTTGTTCTGGTAGCCTCTCTCCCTATTGCTTGTCAGCATCCTTGTTGATTGAATTATTTTTACATTTGAAGGCATAACAAATCAGAGCTAGATCTTGCCATCTGTGTTTTTCATGTCATGTTGTCATTTGTGCTTGTCTGCTCCAAACCAGACACTTAGAATCATACATCAGGTGAATGTTCTGGAATTCATCCCAGAGTACTCAAAGAACTAGTGGGTGTTATGGCAGGATACCTCCTGATTACCTACCAAAGTTCTTGGAAGTCTGGAGAGGTTTCTTCTGATGAATGTTACTCCAATATTACAAGAAGGATGTGAGGAAAGATCAGTGGAACTACAGACCTGTTAGTACAATCTCAGTTCCTGAAAAAATTATGGAGACTATACTGGGTACTGCTGAGAGGCATTTAAAGAATAATGCAGTCATCAGGCACTGTCAACATCGGTTCACAAAGGGAAGGTTCTGTTTAATTAATTTGACATCCTTCTAGGATAAGGTCACCTGCCCAGTGGATGAAGATCTGGTGGATTAAGTTTTCTGGTTTTTAGTAAAGATTTTGGTGCTGTCCTTCACAGTCTGGTTCTGGGCAAGTTGTCCAGCTGTGGGATGAGCTGTTCATGGTGTGCTGTATGGGCAGCTGGCTGAAGGGCAGAGCTCAAAGGGTTGCAGTAAATGGGGCTGTGTCTGCCTGGCAGAGGATCACCAGTGCTGTTCCTCAGGAATCAATTCTAGGGCCAGTCCTGTTCTATAGATTTATCAATAGATTTATGACCTGGGTGCAGGAGTTGAATGTATCATTACCAAGTTTGTTGGGGATACCAAACTGGGAGGTGCTGCAGATTCTTGTGAGGGACATGAGGCCTTTCAGAGGGATCCAAATAAGTGAGAGCACTGGCTGCTATCCTATTGATGGGATGAAATTTAACAAGTTCCAATGCCAGATGCTGCAGCTAAAACAGACTAATGCTGAGCCCAAGTATAAGTTGGGAGAGGAGTGGCTGGAGGGCAGTTCTAATCCTGCAGGATTAGAACACGTTTGTTCTGACCATAGCAAGGACAATCTTGAGTTTGTCCTTAGTTAATAATGAATAAGTCTATTTTAAAACAGATGGAGTTAAAATCACATGGTGCCTTCTGAGCTGTAAACTGCCACTAGTTAAGCTGAGTTGTTTAAGGCAGAAGAGGAATAGCTTCACACTTGCTATTTTGGATTTCTCATTAAAACCATGATGAAAAAACTTTATTCAATTATTTCTTCCATTTAATGGAAGAAATAATTGAATAAAGAACCCCAGGATTTTAAGCATCAGTAAATGAATATCTGGTGATGTATTAAATGCCTTCTTCAAATGCTACATACTGAGCAGTGGTGAGACTCATGTTCTGATGTGTAATATTCAAGTGCATGTTTCACTGTAGGAGTGATTAATTTGGTAGCTGCTTATATCTTGCATAATGACTTAATGTTTGAGATATTGAGACTTGTTTACCATAAAGTTCATACTGGTTTCTGTTAGGAAAAGATGCAACTTAGACAGTATTGCTGAATGTAATATTAAAGCCTATTTTTAATCCCCATGGAAATATTCTTACTTATACTCTCTCTCTTTTTTTTTGCTTTTCTTCCCCTGTGCAGCATCTGGAGACCAGACAGCTCACATCTGGAGATACATAGTACAGTTGCCCACACCTCAGCCAACTGCAGACTCCAATGTAAGCAATCAGCTTGCTGCAACTAAACCAATTGCTCAGCAATTTCATCAGATACAGGTTTTATGATAAGACTGAATGTTAAATTTACACGTAATTAAAAAATTACATGATTTCAGGACTGCCAAAGGTGGGATTTTAAGCTTTTAGTTTATCAGCTGCATTTCAGCTCCTCTTTGAAAATAGACTCCCTCATGATTTCAAAAGCATTTGGTGCAGAATAGAATTTACAGCTTCAAGTAGACAAATTGACCTTTTTTTCAAGGTAGTAAATGTATAAATGAACTGTAAATGAACAGTCAAATAATTTCTTTTTTGTAATAATGAAGTTCTTTTTAAACTGGTTAAATTTTTGTAGCCCAACTTACTGAGGCACCTCTATTAGTTATAGCTGCTGTGGATTGAAAACTGATGGTAAAGATTTGTAATTTTGGCATTTATTTGAGTCTTCATTGATTTCTAATCAACACTTGCCAACACACATCACACTGTCTGATTTTGTTGTCCCCAGGCCTTTATTTAGTCAGTATTTAATTTAAAGTATAAACCTGTCAAATGCTTATTTTACTTAAAAGCACTCTTACTAAATTGTGGAGGAAACATAGTTTATAGCATGAGCTTCTCAGTAGGCTAAGTAGGGGCAAGAGTTGACTGTGTAAAAAGAGACAGATTTCTGAATGGAAAATGTTTGATTCAGTTTATTTGATTTGACATTTCCATTTTGAAAGAAAGTACAAATGTTATCTTTTCCACCCCCAAGTAACATAAAAGAAAGATGCTTTTGTCTTGTGTAAGTGTAAAAGGAGTTCAGAGAATGATGTTTAGTGATGAGCAAAAAATTTATTTTGTGTCCAGTTTACATCAGAACTGCATGATGACTGTGTATTGACCAACAGACAAATACTGCTGTAATGATTTGATTTTTAATGGATAAAAATATGTCTGTAAATTGTTGTCTTCCCAAAGATTAACATAGTCAGTGTCTTGTTGGATGCTTCCTACCTCTAAAAATTGAAAGGAGAAAAATCCCTTGATATTGTGTTGCAATGAAACTCTTGGGTAATACACTTACCAGATAGTAAAGGGGACTGATACTCAGGGCTAAAGAGTTTGGAGGAGATTTTGAAATGGACTAGGAAACATAGAATTATTTAGATTGGAAAAAATCTCTTAAGATCATCAAGTCCAGCTGTTAATCCAGCACTGTCACAACCCTCCACTACACCATGTCCTTAAGGGTGACATCTACACATCTTTTAAATACCTCTAGGGATGTTGATTTCACCACTTTCCTGGCTTGGTAATCTTTTTGGTAAAGAAATTTTTCCTAATATCCAGTCTAAATATGCCCTGGTGCAACTTGAGGACACTTCCTCTTGTCCTATCATTTGTTCCTTGGGAGAAGAGACTGACACCTCCTGGCTGCACTGTCCTTTCAGGGAGTTGTAGAAAGCAATGAGGTCTCCCCTGAGCCTCTTTTTCTCCAGGCTGAGCAACTCCAGTTCCCTCAGCTGCACATCAGCAAGTTGTTAAAAGGAGTTCTTAAAACTGCATTTGACTTACTGGTTATATTCCTTCAACTAAGTTTGTGATAGTGAGTACTGGAATAGGCAGGGTGCAGCAGAATTAATTTTCCCACATTCACATTTAGGAGACTGGGAAGCATTTACACTGCAAAATGTAACTTAGAGACATTCTTTCCCTTTTATTCTATATCTTTTTTTCCCTTGCATTTTACAGCAAGCATCTGGAGAAGATGAAGTTGAAATCTCAGATAAAGATGAACCTGATGGAGATGGAGATGGGTGCAGTGATTGCCCCACTGTCAGAGCCCCATTAACCTCACTGAAAAGCCACCAAGGAGTGGTCATAGCAGCTGACTGGCTTGTTGGGGGGAAGCAAGCTGTGACAGCATCCTGGGACAGGACAGCAAATCTGTATGATGTAGAGACTTCTGAACTTGTCCATTCTCTTACAGGTATTTGTTCACTTGCAAAAAAATTAATTGGATGGTTTGTTTTTGTATGAGGGATTATTTGTAGATACTAAAACATTGAGAAAAGAAAGTTGTTTCTCTGGAGCAGGATGTGTGTACAATCTGCTGCTCAGTGTTGTTGTAGTTTTTAAAATTGCAAATTTGTAATTGAAATTGTAAATCCTCTGAGCATGAATTTGTCTTCTTTTAAGCTTATGATTTAACCTATGAAAAAATAGTTGTTTAAATTGAATGTACCCAAATTTTAGTTCTTGCAAAAGGCTTTTGCTGTGTTCATGGTGTGTTAAACAGCAATAACCCACACTACTCAATGTGAAATAAGTAGCATGGTTTTTGCCTTCAGATACATTCCCAAACTTTTGCAGCAGTAACAGTGTTTTCATTATAGTTTAGTATTTAAGTCCTTTTTCTCCCAAATCATGTTGGGTGTCACCATTTGTTGTCATTCATTACAAAGATTCTATTGTCATTACATTGCAAGGGTTCCATATTGCTAGAGTTTCGTATCTCCTCGATGTTTCTTGTAGGCAACTCCTCTAGGCACTGACTCTCCCTTGTCCTCACAGCAGCCAACTGACTCCAGTCCCCTCAACCAACCAATCCACTCTTTTATAACAGTCTTCATATTGGTTACAGCTGTGGCCTGTTAACATCAGGCCTGCTCCTAACCTTTAATAATTAGCTCAGCTGCAACTCTTTAGGGGGTAAGATTACGTTCTATACTACCTTTATTTACTTATATTCTATCCCACTACATAACAGGATTAAAGTTCAGAATGACCATTACTCTTTTATGTTTGGGGAAAAAGAGAAAAAATCATCAGGATGTCATTCCAAGTGTATGTGGAAATGAAAAGTCATATTTTCATGACCTGACACGTTGTGATGTGTGGCTGTAGGGCACGACCAGGAGCTCACGCATTGCTGTACTCATCCCACGCAGCGCCTCGTGGTGACATCGTCCCGTGACACCACCTTCCGCCTGTGGGATTTCAGAGATCCTTCTATCCATTCTGTGAATGTCTTTCAGGGCCACACAGAGTAAGTGACAGCTCCTTCACAGGTTTTCTTCAAGTTTGAAAAGTTGCAAATCTGCCCAGAACTGTTCCTGTGTGCTTTTTGAGGTACTGAGTTCATTCCTGTTTTGTGAGACTGATTTTCACAGAAACCCCCAACTGGCCTCCTTCAAATGTAGCACAGCAGTACATAATTTCCAAAACAGCAGCCAGGGCTCTTGGTGTGCTATTGCTCATATGGTAAGTCTTGATAAAAATGGTTACAATTAAAGGTGATTTAGGGTATGAGGTTCTTTTTGGCATTGGTTATGCTTGCAGTTTGGGGTTATTTCTGTTATGCAGTGGATCAAGCAGATTGCCTCTGCTTGTCTTGATACTCACTGTGAAGTAAAGGTTACTCCTTTGAAACCAGTGCATACAAAAGGATTAATTTTTACTCTTAAAAGCTTCTAATTTTTACATAAAATAAGAAATAAAAGTACAGGCACTGATTGCCGTGTTCTGTCAAAACAGTGATTCTGATGCAACATTTTTAGTTACCAGTTTAGGCTTAATGTTGTTACACTGACTACTACTGAACATGGACAAATGTAGTCCTGAGAATCTGTGTTCTGGTGTTCACTTTCTGTTTTTTGGAGCTCTGATACATGGAAAATGCAGGTGTAACTTGGAAATACTTTACCTAAGGAAGCAAATCTTTTCTTGACTTGTGAATGTGTGAGCTTGACTGTTTTAGAAAAAATTTCACCTCCCTTCTTCAGAATAAAAGATGATTGTTAATCCTAGCTCAAAATACAAACCCCAAGTATTTACTCACATTTCTGGTTTTTGTTAATTGTGTAATTTACATTATGACTTTCAATACTACATTATGAGTTTCAGTACCCTCTTTTTCATTTTTTCATAGCCTACATATAATCAAAAACCTCTTTAACCCCATCTGCCCTGGACTCCTGAGCTTGATAAATTACTTGGTGCTTCACAAACATCCTGTATAAGTGGCCATATTCTCCTGATAGAGCAGTAAGCTTGATTTTGTGGCCTACATCCTAGAATTGTTTAATCTCATCATTTTTGTGTTCTTCTATCACTTTTCCCAGAATGTTGTATAAAGTTGTAAGGTTTTGTATCCATTGGTGCTTGCATTTTTCCTCAAGCTGATTAACTGCTTTGTCTCAGGATGTTTTTTTAGAGAAATGACCAAAACTGTTAGCTGGTGTTTTGGCTTCTATTGCTGAGACCTATAAACTAGCAGAGAGTTTATTCTTTAGGAATGGAATAGACCTTGTGCAACCTCTTTAGTCACTCTTACTCTAGCTTTTAATCATCTTTATATTTGTGTTTTTCTGCCGTATCAGCTGTCTCTGTTTTTTACTTTGAATGTATGAGTTTTTAGTATTGACATAGGCTTTTTCACCACATACACACTAAATCTGACGGTCTCAAAAGTGGTTTTACTTTTCAGTGGCCAGGGCTGCTGCGGTCTCTCGTTTGTGGAAGGGGCAATTCTGTTACAGAACATGTTTCACTGATGAATGTAGACTGAGCAGAGATGAGGGGGTTGATATTTTTGCAGTTGAGACATATTTTAAGGAATTTAATTTTTGTTCTTTTATTGTACCACCTACCAGCAAAATATTTTTAAATTACCCTCTAATCAACACTGCAACAATCTCTTCACATTAAGCACCATAGAGGAAACTTATTTTTTTTTTCTTTTCTGAATGTCTGTTTGAATAATTTGCCAAGTATTTAATATTTTGATAGGCCCTTGGCATCAGTTCTGTAAATTGGATGTTACAGTTGTTAACACTGATGATTTAAAGTCCTCAACCATAAGTTTTAACACCCTCTGGCTGAATAGTACCTGGTGAGTCTGGCGCTCACAGAGCAGCTATTTTTTCACCAGATCAACTCCTAATGCGCTATGCCAATATAATGAGATGCCAAACATCTCAATCCCGAGGCCAGCATTCCGTGTTTATTGTGTCGTGCACCCAAAATCTCATTCCAGCCATCCCTTCCTCCTGGCGCGGATCTGCGCTGCCGCCGCTCACCAGCAGGTGGCAGCACCAGCCCGAGGCAGCGCCTTTAATTGGCCTTAATGAGCGACACTGGGGCTGGGGCTCGTTCTCGTGTAAAAACTAAAACTGATGCTGATGTGCTGAGAGAATAAAGAATCTTGTTACAGACAGAATGTAGAAAGCTTTTATAGAGTTAATTGATGTCAGAAAATGAAGAGTTGCAGTGCGATGTCCTGCATGTCAAAGTGATGATATATCATCATCTGGGAGAGATTATTTAAATCTTAAGTGGACTGAGAAATCACCTTTCATTTTAGTGTCCTGAACATAGCTTTATTAAAAGCAAAGTGTTTCTTATCATCTACTACTAAGACAATTTAGGAAAATAAATTCTCTTCCAGTAAGGCTAGAAGGAATCATTGTGATCAGCCTGTCTGAGCTGCTTGCATTGATAACTGCTTTGAATTAAGAGGTAGTTTTAGAATTGCCACCTGTATGTTAGGTTGTTCCAACGATAAAGATTTCAACTTACCTCTTGGCAAATTCTGTAAGTTGCTTGTTTAACTCCCCTGTTAAACTTTTTGTGTCTCCCTCGTTGGCCTAGCTTCAGATTCATCTTATGGCTTTTTTATCTTCAAGATCTTTGTTTCTTATGTTAATTATGGAAATTTGCTGTATTTTCTTCTTGTATTTTCTGTTATTATTGCAAGTTACCTGATTTGCCTCAAAGTGTGTTTCCAAGTATATTTTGATGTTTATAGACTAAGTATGGTACATTGATAGTACTTTTGCCCTTTGAATCTGCATTCAGCTGGGGTCTTTTTTGAAGTTGTATCTTACCATGGAAGATTCCAGTTTTGTAAACATTACTTGTTTACATTTTTCATATATATGTGTGTATTTATATGAATATGACTGTTTCAGTTCAATAAATGTCTTATTTGCCTGTGCCCTACTCATATAGCAGTAAAAGTATCTTGTCACTTACTGCTTTAGATCTGCCATGCCCCCAGCTCATCTCACTTACTTATTCTTTACTGATGAAAAAAATATGAAATGGTGTGGAAATAAGACTGATGTTTGCTTAAATATAAATATTTTTTATTGTCTGGTTCCGTATGTGCACCATTAGGAATTTGTCTTGCTAGTGCTGTGAATCCCCAGTCACATCCCCATATGAAGAGTTTAACAGAGCCCTGGGAAAAGATCACATTTATGTTATAATCCAGGCACTAACTTGTGGCCTTTAACTAAATTGATCTCCTGAGTTAAAGCCTCCAAAAATCATACTGGTGACTCATATTCCGATATTTTTTCCAGCAGATACTGTTTTGAAATACATGATTGATAATAACAGCTGTTCTCCTATTGAGAAATTATTCAATTTAGAGGTTATTGATTAGAGCTCTTCAAACTGAACTAAGGTTGTGTTCTGTGGAGCAAAATGGTTCTGGCATCTACATGGCAGTTTTCATTCCACTTCACTTGTGCCTTCCTTTGCTGACACCTGCACAGCCCATCTTGTCCCGGCTGTGAAGGCCTTGCTTTTCCCAGCGGTGGCCTAGTTGAGTAACTCTGGTGTTGACATGCTCTTGAATATCTGCTTGATGAGTTTTTCTGTCCCTTTTAGCACTCTGCGTGTGCTGGAGTGTGTCTTGATGTGTGGAGCCTTCCAAAATGTTAATGCTGGAAATGTTTACCATTTGTAGCTTAAAAAAAATCTTAGTCTATACAGGTCTAGCCAGTACTTTACAGATTTTTTACATTTGTTCTGACAGTTTAGTAACACAGGAAATAAATTAATCCCCTATGGGCAACAGAATGTTTATTAGCTAGTGGATTCACATACAGTGTTTAAACTACAGCTTTTGCTATACATTTGAAGTGTACTGATGCTTATATGCAGCTGAAAAATTACTTGGTAAATAATAAAGGGTTTTGTTTTCTTTAATGACTGTCAGAGGTGCACAGTGGTTGGGGACATTGCTCTTGAAATGCTTGAAAAAAAATATGCAGGGCTTCCAAGCCTGTACTTGCAAATACCATCCATTCAAAGAATAAAGTGATATCTTCAGAAGCAGCTTTGGGTTGCTACCCTTAAGTGAATATCCTTTGTTAACGCTTTTTGGTTGTTCAGTATATAGTTATGCACCACTTTGCCATGGCAATTGAATGAATTGAATGCATTTTAGGCTTTAAAAACCCCCATAAATTGGAGTGGGTACTTTTGTCCTAGCCCAAAAAAATGAAAAAGTTTGTTTACTACTTTTCAAACTTACTGATCCTTGTGGCTAAATTGGGGCAGTGGATCAAGCATGAATGTGTGTTAGCTGTGGAATCTGTATGAGTGTTACTTTCTGGGCAAACTCAGGAAAAATTTGCTGATCGTGGCTCTTATGTTATTTCTTACAAAGAGCTTATAGCTCTTTTGGGCTGCAGCATATTCCATCTCCTTGCACTCTGCTTGTGTGGCTCTAAGAGACCAGAAGGGAAAGTTCCTGTTCATTTGCTGCCTGTATGTCTCTGAATGTGCCAGCTGAATGGTGAGTTGTGCTTCATCCTGAGAACTTCGAAATTAGAGAATTGCAAATATGTCTTGTTTCAACTTTATGTTTTCCAACTCCTATGCTTGCTGCAGAATCTGCATTAAAAAATACAAAAATTACTAAGCAGCTGCTGATTAGGATGCTGGGCTGAATTCTGACATTTAGTGAATTGAGAGTTAATGTCAAAATGGCATTCTGTTTCAGGAGAACAGTAATTGCTTTAGTTTTTGTGGGCACTTGGGTTTGCCAAGGTCATCTGGCTTTCTCAGATTCTTAGGACTGCAAGATTTAAATCTCATATCTTATTTGTGTCTGTTTTGAATATATTGTTCTTGAAAGAGCAAGTCATGGCAGGGGGAGAAGTGCCTCTTCTCCAGGCAGCAATGCCATTAGACATCCCTGTTGGAAGCAGTCTTATTCTAGATATGCCCAATCTTACAAGGTCACTGCTAGGTATTCTTATTCAACCACACTTTCTTGGTGAAGTTAAAGCATGTGTAGATGTAGTCCTAAAAATGCAGGCTTTGCACCTTTGACTAAATTGAGCTTTTAGTGAAAACCTTTTGTGCCAAACAAAGTGTAACCAGTTGGATGCTATCAGTAGTGTTTGATGAGTCTAACACATCTGCTCTTTTCAAGATAGTCCTGTTCTTGCTTCAGTTATTAATGACTTCAGTGATGCTTTGTCTACCATTTTTCTGTTGTTTCTCATCAAAGAATGCCTTAGGCATTCCCCATATGTGGATATCTTAATCTAGCTTCTGTAAGAAATGCAAAATTTTTGTGATGAAACATTCAATTTTCTTCCCAAGCCTCACCGATTAACTAGATGGTTCTGATATTGCTATTAATATTCCTACCTTGTTTTGTCTGCTGAGGGACATTTTCCTCTTGCATTTCATTGAAAAAAGGCTCCAAACTTGCATTTCACACACTGTTCTGATCCTACATTTGCATTTTGAATATTCTTTAAATGAAGATTATGGCCTGGACTCAAAGCTCTAGGGTTAGCTTTTTTGGAATGCTTCTAGTGCTTCTGGACACTTTTACAAAACCTTTTGGTTTACTTTTACTACATAGATGTAATAGAGCATGTTAAGAATTCAGTGGTTTTCTTGGACTTGTTAGCAGCCTTAATAACTGATAGATCAGGGATCCGGCTTTAAATGTGCCTCACTTCCCTTGCTGAGTGCTTCCTCATAGATCTGTTTCAGGATAGACTTGGGCCAGCATGTTTTACATACCTTCAGCCCATCCAAGCCACGACTTCTTGCTCCCTTGCACAGCCTGAATTCCCAGGTTTCTCTTCTAGCATTCTCCCAACCTGATACTGGCATGGAGTTATCAAAGTGCCACTCTCTACAGCTCCCTGAAAGGAGGTTGTAGCCAGGTCAGTCTCTTCTCCCAGGCAGCCAGTAACAGGACAAGAGGGAATGGTCTCAAGCTGCTAGGGGAGGTTTAGGTTGGACATTAGGAGGAATTTCTTCACAGAAAGCATGATTAGACATTGGAATGGGCTGTCCAGGAGATGGTAGAGTCATGGTCCCTGGAGGTGTTTAAGGAAAGACTGGATGTGGCACTCAGTGCCATGGTCTGGTTCACACAGTGGTGTTCGATCACAGGGTGGAGTTGATGACATCTGAGGTCTTTTCCAACCTAAATGGTTCTGTGCTTCTGTAATTCCTTCATGGTTTGCTCTTACCATTTCTTAAGTTGCAGAAAAAAGCTCTGCTGATATTTGGAGAGAAGTCCACAGACAGACTTTGGGAATTATGTGGATTGATGTGTGTAGCTCTTGCTGGAATTGTGTGCTTTTAGCATTTCTGAAACCTGAATGTACTCAAATGTGGAGGTTCTGGAGGGTTCCTTACCTGGGCCTCCTGTGGCCAGTGCCATCTCCTGTTGAGATGGGCAGTGGGGTTGTCCACATCTGGAGATTTTAAACACAGTTCCTGGCTTCCCCTCAGGCTGCAGACTGCTTGATGCGGGGATATGCTTTGTTCCCCTAAAACAAAGGAAACTTGTGCAGCAAATGTGTTATCAAAATGAGCTTCCTTTAGGTTTTGTTTCTCAGTTTTACTACTAAAAATGAGAGGCATATTTGAGCCCTCAAATTTAGCTGCTTGTGTACAACTGTAGGTAATTGTATGTATTCCAGTTACCTTGAATTAATTAATCTGAAAGCTCTGGTTTAGTCCATTTTCATCCCACACACAGATTTATGCATGTAGATGCCTGTTCAAGGCCATGAAGATGTGTTGTCTCCCATTTTGATGGTAAATCCCAGTTTAGGTTGCAAATCAAAATGGAAAGACCAGTGTTAACTTCTTTTTTGGTTCATTGCCAGCGAGAGTTCTGCATCAGCATTTCATGGTCCAACATTTTCCACGTTTTTTCTTTCTCCCCTTCCCCTATGTGTGAAATTTCAGCAGATTGTTATGCAAAGCAGTTTTGTGTCTCAGTGTGACTGGGAGACAGCTGTTGGGCCTAATGAGGAGTGCGAGCAGCGCAGCATTTCTGGTGATTGAGACCCACGCAGGGAGCAGGATGGTGGAGGCCAGGCACTGGTGTGTGCTGAGGAAGTGCCATGCTGTCAGCTGGAAGTACACGCTCGGCTGCTCCCTGTGACAAGATAAATGAGTTTTGCTGGGGTTTGGCGGAGGCTGAAGCTTTTTTGGAGAACAGTTGTAGCACACCAAACTCCCTGTGGGACCCACAGTTTGAAGTGTCATAAGACTGCTTCCTCTTTGCTTGTTTCTTTCTTTTTTTTTCTTTAATGTCCTACAATACCTGTCATCTTTTTGAGTTATTAAAAATCTAATGTCTTCCAGCATTCAATTAACATGGGGGCTGATGATCTTTTGTTGACACTTTTTATTAATTTAGCCAAGGGGATGTTAACCAGAGCTATATCTGGGTGAGAACAAACTGAAGACTAATATAAACAAAAATTAAATCTAGCCACATGAAAAGAGAAGAAAAAGGCTTTTAATTTTTGTGATATGGATGGGGTTATGGAAGCAATACTTTTGAAAGGTTATTTGTTTATTGGCTGCTTCTGTTAACTTCTTCCCACAGGCTTTGTGTTTCTTTCTTCCTTCTCACCATTCCCTTTTAGTTCAGCTGCAATCCTGGTTTAGTTTATAAGTAGGAAGTGGGCTTTCTTCTTCTATTTTGTTTTAATTAAAAAAACCCAAATAAACACAACCCAAAAAAAGTTGCTGAGATGCATCTGTCATATTAAGAGATGCCCCAGTTGGAGTATCAGAGGAGACAGAATGTAATTTGTACTGCATAAGATCTATGAGTGCAGCATTTGCTCATGTTTTAGGTCTGTAGTGTTGAGCATGCTTTTGAATTTAGATGCATGTGATTTTTTTAAAATATCAACTCATTATGTTCCACTTTAAAGTAAAAAAGAAAAAAAACAGACCCAAAACCCCACTTTGTCTTTACTCTGATGAATGAAGCGCTGATAACCCTTCCCAGCATTGTCAGGTTTGTGAGAATGATGATACTCTTTTGACCTTTCTACACTTGTTGTTGAGTTACTTAAAACTTCAAGCCTTGCAATCCTATTTTGAAAATGAGATGTATTTGAGAATTGAATTGAGTGTTTCCCTTAGAAGAATCATGCTCCATTTTTGTAAAAGCACAGGGAATGTTATGCAAACATCCATATACTATTTACTCTGGAACTAGGACCAAAATTCTTGGTCATAAACACTGGGTTCAGTAAGAAGTGTTTTTATACGTAGCCATTATATTCAAAGCTCCTTGTATAAAAGATTGTTTTAATAGTCCCAGGTGCTTGCAGATAGTGCACATCCCAACCTGCAGGGCCTTGCAGGGCTGAGCTGAGGGTGAATGGAGGGCTAAGATCACTAAGCGCCTTTAAAGTTGTCACTAAAAAGAGACCAGCAACTTTCCCTTTGCCTTTCTATCTCTTGCCCTATTTCCAGAGAGCTACAGAAGAATTTAAATGCATTTTTATTTTAAAAACTTTTGCTTGGTGTACCCAGTAGTATCTGAACAGTTAAGCTGAAAAAGTAAGTTAAGCTGGAAAGGATTTTGTTATCTTTTGAGAGTCTTTGGAGAAGCAGGAAGGATTGAGCTAACCTGGGGTTGGCATTCTGTTTTCCTGGCAATAGTTTCAAATGTTTTCATTTAAAAATGATAAATCTAAGGATTAGAGAACCTTATGTGGTCAAAGAAACTTAACCATGTTTGAAAGTGATAAATGATAAAGCAAAACCAATATGAGATCAGAGAAGCTGGAAAGCTCTTTAAAGTTTTGAAAAAAAGCACTCAAAAATGGAGGGTTATTTTAAGACAGTTTCCCAATGTATTCCAGCTGTAATTGGAATATAATGTATGATGGGGAAGAGATCAGATTGTTTGTTGGCAGTGGAATACTAAAGCACAGTATATTCATTCACCTGGAGATTTTCTATGATTTGAATTCTTTATGCTGTTGTGTGCTTGGAAGTCCCCCAATGTGTGTGGAAATTATGGAGATTGAATAGAGAATTTTAAACTTGTAAACTTTGCTTCAAATGTGTTGTAGCAGTATAGAGATTAGTAAAAGCCTGATTGTTTTTTTTCTGAGCTTCTCTTTGTAGACAACCAGTGAGAAGTGCAGATGTTGGTAAATTTAAAGGAGTTTGGGCTGGTAGGAGACAAGTTTTGTGGTAAGAACATGCCAGCTGTATTGTGCAGCAGCTGGACTGCATGAGTGAATTTTCTTCCCAAATAAGATGGTGCCTGATGAAAGAGACTCAGCAGTTGTGGCCTTCATGTATGTTTTAACTTTTTGACTTTTTGTTCATAAAGTCCAGAAGATTATTTGAAGACCTCTTGGTTCTTTCTGTAATCATCTCCCTGGTGGTTTAGCTGCACTCTAATAATGTGTTAGGAAACTTGGTATCATGAAAAAAGTGGGCCTTCATCCTAATTAAAACTTAATTTGGTGTCAATTTAAATTAAGAGGCTTGCATAAACTGGTCCATTGTGACCTGGCTTGTGCTAATCTTAATCAGCAGCTTGGATAGGACATGAATTCAAATTTCTGCAGAACAACTAAAGTGACAGTAACAACTGACAACTTAAATTAAAATTACTAAGTTCTAAGAAATTGATGTGCATGACCCAAGTTACAAGATAGATCATTAAATCAAATCTGTAGAAACAGAATTGAGAAGCCTTCCCTAAAAATGCTTTGTTAGTACATTATGTGGGCAGAAAATAACTGTTTTTGAGTTGGGAATTCACACAATTACAATGAAAATTGTAGTACAAAAGCTTGTAATTGATTAATATGAAATAAAGGTAAAATATTTAAAATAATCATAGAATCATCATGAAAATTGTTTGAGCCCAATATATTGATGACATACTGTTATCTGAGGCTGTAAAATACAAAGATAATAAAATTCTAAAGTAAAATTCTTTATAAAATAACTTCTGGAAGTAATGTATTGGACTTTCAATTGCTAGAAATATTCCCATGAGCCCTTGTGCATTTCTAGGCATGCTAGGTAAAATTTGAACTGTATGCTTGTCCTTCTTTCTGCTACTTGCCATTTTTTATTTGACTCTCAGACTTTAGCTGCTTGTAAAACAGGGCTAGAAATCACAATTAGAGATTGTTAATTGCTGTAGCTATTGGTAGTGGAGCTATACTGGAGACTCTGTGCGTGGATTGCAGCATGTTCATGTGTGTGTACAGAACAGCTTTAGCTACATCTCAGGTGTTTGGGGCCTCCTCAGTATCTGTGCAGTGAATGAATGTGTCTGGGATAGTTCTACAGAAATCTTTGGATGGAATGGAAACCTTGGTTACTGATCTAAAGTCATGTAAGAAGAAGATTTGTACTCTATGCTACTAATTCTGTTGGGGTTGTGTGATAAACCTGCTGGACATTAATGCAGAACTTCAGAAGTGAATTCAGGTTTCAAGACTGGGCCTGTTTAGCTCATATCAGAATCAGTGGAATATGAAAGATGCCTCCAGAGTAAGTCTCTACTGTTGGGCTGCTTCTCTTAGCCACTTGGGCCACTCAAGCCCTGTTTGCCTTAAGTGTCATAGCTTCTTGTAAGAATATTTTTTAATTCAAAAATAAGTGCTTGGAATTTTAAAATTTCAGACTATTCTGCTTAAAAAAAGAAAAAAAAAGGCAAGCTACATTTGCTAAAGGAAGCACGGGAGCAGGAAGTAAAGCTTTAAATCAGATACTAGTTTAATAAAGAAGTGTAGAGTTTGACATCTTTGTCTTTGCTCCTGGTTGTTTAGCACTGTGACATCTGCAGTTTTCACTGTGGGAGACAACGTTGTTTCTGGTAGTGATGACCGTACAGTAAAAGTCTGGGATTTGAAAAACATGAGGAGTCCCATTGCAACCATCCGCACAGATTCTGCAGTCAACAGGTGAGCAGATCTCTGGGTTACTGCTTTGCTTAGTTTGTGCTTTCTTAATTAATTCTTCATTTCTTTCACATGTGGGAATGGTTTAAAGCTGTGCCACAGAGGTTTAGACTGGACATTTCTTTCCTGAGAGGGTGGTCAAATCCTGAAACAGGTAGAGGTGGTTGATACCTTCCAGTATTTAAGAAGTATTTGGACAATACCCTTAATAACCTGCTTTAAGCTTTGGTCCGGCCTGAATTGGTCAGGTAGTTGGACTGGATGATTTTTGCAGGTACCTTTCAAATGAAATAGTCTATTCTATTAATTCACTGAATAGACATTTATTTTTTGTCCCTGAAATTAAATTTGAGGTTTATAAGGATTTGAAAAAGGTCTGAAATGGTTCTATAAAGTGCAGGTGTGATCAACATTAATTTTTAGTAAGTACATTGCTTTTAAGAAATTTTCTATAAGAAAATGCAAATGTTAAGACTATTTGAGGATCTAGTACTATAGAAAATTGTTGGGAAGGATAAAAGTTTGACAAGACAGTCTCACAGATATGTATGCTTGGCAGGAAGGTTTTTGAATGTAGAGTCTGATGAAGGAATAAAGATGGAAGCAAGTTTTGATATAGAAGAAAAGAATTGCTGAGCCATCTTACTGGATAACCAAGGAGGCAAAGGGTATGTTAGTTAGAAGGGGTTTTTATGACTTAGAGCAAAGGATAAACCCACCTCAAACAAGAAGATGTTTTTACCAAGCAGAAAGTGCAGGCAAACAAGTCAGCAAAGTTGCAAGGAGAAAAAGTCTCAGAATTTTCCACTGCAAGAAAACTGAAAAACAACTTCTAGCTTAAACTGTATTGTACTGACTTTTAGTGATTGGAGAATAGTAACATGAACATATGGTAATTATAGTAGTGATGATAGGCTATAGATAATAGTTAAGGTGTAGATTGGTTCTACTGTATTAAGATGCTCAGCAAAGAAAAGTAAATGTAACCAAAACCAAAGGGTCTCCAGGCCTGCCTGCAGCTGGAGCTGACAGCTGTAGACACAGGCTCTGGCACCCACAACCCTGGACTGCTGTAACCTCTTGGATGGAATAAACTGCATTTTGGAGAGCTGCCTGGAGTCCCGCATCCCTTATTTCAGCCCTTACAGAAAACACCTCAGTGGTTCAATATTTTTTTTCTCTTTCCATTTGTGACTTCTAGCCAGGAAAAATTCAGCTGCATCCCTTCCCGTGAGCTTAAATTTGTGCTGTCAGTTTCTATTTGCCAGGCCTGTTGTTTGCTCCCCAGCCTCCTTTGTCCCTTCTCTGCAGGATTAACGTGTGTGTTGGCCAGAGGATCATCGCCCTTCCCCACGACAACCGGCAGGTGCGGCTGTTCGACATGTCCGGGGTGCGGCTGGCGCGGCTGCCCCGCAGCAACAGACAGGTACCTGCAGGGCTGCACCTCCCTGCCTCTGTCCTTCCTCAGGCAGGGACAAATGGCATTTGGTCTGTCTGCCTTAGAGCTGAGCAAATGCTGAGCGGCACTGATCTGAGTAAATGCGCTGTTAGTTATTCAGAATAACCAATGTGCCGATGTGAAGCGTTTTAAACTTTTTTATTGGAGTTGGAGATGGTGTTTCAAGTGAATTTTATCATGGTGTTTCCCCTTACTAAAGTGAAACACATATCTGATTTCTCTATGAAATGGAAAAAGTGTGTAAGAGCACTTCTGATGTGTTTTAATGTCTTGATGTGAATCATGTCAGAAAAATGGCTCACTATGAGGATTAATGGTGATTTTCTCATGGTGATTTTTTTTTTTAATTACACAGTCTCTAGCTGGTTTATATATTCCAAGCTGGAGGGGCTTTGGGTAACCAGGTGTACTGGAAAGTGTCCCTGCCCATGGCAGGAAGGTTGGAACCAGATGACCTTTAAGGTCCCTTCCAACCCAAGCCATTCTCTGATTCTATGACATTGAAATATAGAGGGAAAAAGTGAGAGTCAGTTTTGTGAGCTTACCTTGTATAACTTGGTGATAAATTTTAATTTTTTTCTTCTGTGCTTGTTCACATACATTCTGAATACATCCTACCATGTAATAAACCATCCTTGCTGCAGCCATCAGGTTTTGTGCATTCATGGCACTATTTGGTATGGCAGGCATCACTAATGGAGCAAATCAGACTAAGTAAAATTAATTGGATTATGTCACATAAATAGGCCTTTTTGGGGGTTGATTCAGCAGTTCTTGACTTTAGGAAGGACTTCTAAGACTTACTTAGGACTTCTAAGACTTACTTAATCTCTTTTAGATTTTTTTCTAATTTAGGTATATTTTTTAATTTATTAATTATAGTCTCGAGGGGATTTTTTGTGTATGTGTGCACATCTTCCTTTTTTCCTTAGTAGTTCCATTCAAGCTGACACTGCTGAAATCATGACTTTATTTATTTCTTTTTTAACCTGAATGTTGGTCAGAACCCTATTTTGGATATTTTTGTTGCTATTGAACTATTTTCATCAGTATGACATTCTTCCTGCTGCAGTATTATCCCTCCTGAATTATGGATGATATGGACACTTAGTCTTGCAGGCATGTTACAAAGTAGCTGCCAGCAAATAATTCCTTATTTTAAGACTGCTTTTATAAATAAAAATGCTAAAATCAAAATTTGATTTGTTTTTGTAAAGAAAATGTAACTAGATAACAAACAGCCCTTAGAAAACTCAAAAAATTTTGATGTACCTTTTTGTATGCATCTGTCCTTACGGATGCAGTGCTGGTGCTGAGCAGTCACATCATTATGAAGACTTTTAGCTTGCAGATGCAGGTAGCAGTGACCTTTAGGATTCTCAAGGGCTGTTTGCAGAGAGTAGGCTGAGGATGGGCAGGGCTGAGTTGCAGTGAGCTGTTGTCCAGCAGTCCCAGTCCGTGTCAGTAACAGCGCTGTCTCCCTCCCGCGCGGTGGCAGGGGCACAGGAGGATGGTTTGCTGCTGTGCGTGGTGTGAGGACCATCCCATCTGCAACCTCTTCACGTGTGGCTTTGACCGCCAGGCCATCGGCTGGAACATCAACATCCCCGCTTTGCTGCAGGAGAAGTGAAATGCTGACAGTTTCTGCGTTTGTGTCGCTGTGGACTTCTACACCTGGGCAGACTTTTCTGCACACTGGTCTGCTGTCGCTGTAACAGCTCTTCCCTGAGGGGAGACTTGAGCAAGTGTTGTTCTTGTTACCACATTGTGCACAGTTTGCATGGGTTGTACAGAAAAATGTGATTTTTTAAGAATTAGTTTGTCTTGTGTATCAAATTTTATATTTTGGCATCCACTGGTCAATATGTTCACTGTTGCGTAGAGCACATAAATGTTCATAAGTTATTTAGCATTTAATAGTTACACAGTAGGGCATTACATTTGTGACATAAATGTGAAACGTACGTAATTACTGTAGAGAGTGTGTACAGTCTGTTAGATTTTTCCATGACTCTACATATCTGCCTTGTGTTAAAAGGAATCTGCAGGGCTAAAACTTTGAAATGAAGTGTGAATTTCGCTAGTTGTATGATTGTAAACATTTTCCTGTTTGCATCTGATTTAAATACTTTTTTTAGTGCTGCCATATAGTGCAACTTCAACTCCATTTTTACTCCGGTTACTAGAGAAATAGTAGATTTGAGAAGGAAAATGCAAGCAACTTGTAGTGAGTATAGACTGCCAGGTTTATTTGTAATCTTTTTTGTACTTTTTATTTTGAAAAAAGAAAAAAAGAAAAAGATTCATTCTGCCCTTCTTATATAAAGTGATTCTGAAACCTCATCACATTTCATATTGGCAAAAATCCAGAATATTATGATTCTAATCACTGAAATCTAGTCAAGCAAATTCTGAAGCACTTTAGTTTATAGCTATTGTTATAAACCATTTATGAAAGTTTGACTTTACCAGTGAATGTGAGCTAACCTTTGTAAGAAGGATTAATTCCTTTTGGTGATCTGCCCAGAAAGGAAATAGTTTATTTGGGGGTTGATAATTTTGTTTATGTACCTACAGTGAGCATACTTTTAATTGTGTTCACTTCCGATATTTTTATTTTGAGCCAGCAATACAAAGTAAATGAGTACTACCTCAAAAATGAATGTTGGTCAAGATGCATGAAATCTCTCTGTAGCCTAGAAAAAAGCACCTTTGGTCTGTGGCTGAAGTACTATCTCTGACAGGAGAGGAAAGACAATCATACTACATGTGATCCTTAAGGTAGTTAACACATAAAGCTAGTGGAGCAATACACTGTCAGCATCATGTGCCACCCAGCCATGACAGGGGCACTGCAGTCTCTGTCCTGTTCCAAAAGGGGACAATCAGCATAGCTCTCTCTTCTTTCTCCCAAATGATCTTTGGTTTTGCTCCTCACTGTGTTTAGCTGTTTTTGCACTGACAGTGGGGTGTTACTCTGCAGCTGCTGCTATCAGCAAATGCAGGTAGCAGCTGGTGTCTTGGAAGGAATGGAAGGGCTGCTTCAGACAGACACTTGGTTTTTGGCTGAAGGGAGATGCTGCCCCAGCTGTCTGACATATCACAGTGTAAGATGAAGGGTGAGGGTAAGGAAGGGTGCACTCTGGCAGTGGGAATCTTGGGGTTCATGGTGGCTTGGCAGATGTATTCAGAGGTTTTTATCTCATCATCATGATTCTGTGCAACTACAGCTGTGCTCATGTCCTCTGCATCACTGTTTGTAATGACATTAAGATGTGTTAGCTGGTTCTTCTGTTAACTAACATTTGTGTGGCATGGGACTACTGTGGGATGGAATAATGAATGCATCAGTGAGGATGGAAGGAAAACAGGGGTACTAAACATTGTTTTGGGCTGTAACATTAAGGAAACACAAAATATTTAATGGAGAATATATGTAGTGTCTTTGTAGTACACGTCATAAGAGTGGTTTGATCCCTTGTTTTTTTCTGTTGTGGGGTTTGGGATTTTTTCTTGAGATGCAAGATGGACAACTGTACTGGAGTAATCTTAAATACTAAAACTAGTGAGGTTGCAGAAAGCAGCTGCAGAGTTTTAAGTCTTCTGGTGGTGAGAGTTAAATGATGGTAACAATGTTTATTTTTCTTTTTCTCCTGGGTTTTTTGCTCTGGGTTAAAGCCATTTGATGTTGGGTTACAGGTTTTATTCCTTAAGAAAACAAGACTCACTTTCTTTTAGTTGGTAACAGAGAGAACTTTACAAAGGTTTATGCTGTTTTTTAAAAAAAGAGAAAAGTGTCTGGCCAGTACAAACAGTTTCTCCAGCATGGCCTGCATGTAGGATCTGGACAAGGCTCTCCTTTATTACCTGAGGCAGAGGAGAGGGTCACTGGTTTTGGTCCTGCTAAACTAAAGTGTCTAAGCTTCTCTCATACATATGTAGTACAGAACCACTGGACTCTATGCAGTTTAATCATCGTTGCTGCAAACTTTTTATATCACCAGAGGGACCATCCTCTGGCACCAGAATGGGTGAAACGTTACATGGTTTCATTTTGAAAAGAATCAACCAAACAAGGTGCTAGAGCCACGTTCTTATGAGCAGGCTAATACTTAAATCAGCTGAACACTGAACTATCACTTAGTTTAGTTTTCTATACTGTAGTGAAGGGTAAGCCAAACTGCCATTCCTCTTGAAGCTAAACATATGAGCAGGGGTAGTGAATATACTACATTGACTAAATATTTGGAAAACATTTCATGGCTCTAAATGTTCTAAGGAGTGTTTTTTCAGCACTAACAATGTCCAGCATTTCATTAAATGGAGCAGAGTTGCAGTTACAGTTTCAGTATTGTGCAGAATTTCACAGAAAACTCATCACCAGGCAAAACCAAGCTTCTGTGTCTTTCTCTCAAGCAATGCACATCAATTTTCACAAAGTTTGTGTATACTTTACAGTCAGAAAGATCTGGAATGAAACATCTTATTTGTTGCCTAAATCTGTGAAAACTACCTTTTGGGGAAAAGAATTTATAAGTTATGTGGAACCACTTTTTATTATTCTGCTAATTTGTTTTTAGATGTAAAATGTTTTTCTTCATTACAATTCAAAATGCATTAAAACATTCAACAATTTTTTTTTTTGCAATTTGCTGTTTTTCTGTGTTGCATTAAGGTTACTGTTGATGTCAATATTTCAATTTTTTGTAATCAAAGGATCTCCCTATTCACTTTCCACTCTTTTCTACTAAAAAAGTTTGTTTCTGAGGCATTGATGAGCACAGTTTGGAAGAGAAGGCCAAATCTGTTTATTACAGTAAGTCTTCTGTAGCACTAATGGTCACACTGCCAGTAAAGGGTGTTCAGGACTGCATTTGTACTGTCTTTTCCCATTCTATATGGAAAATATTGTAATTGTATCTTGTTATGCAGATTATGCAGAAGTTTCCATGACTTTTCACCCCACTTTACAAACTGATATTTTAAAATGAAATCTAAACTATTTTTTTAATGTTTAGAATACAGTGAAAGTATTGCAAAACTACTCTGATGAGGAGAACCCACCCTCAGTTTTACTGTAGGTTAAAGGTTGGTTGCTTGTTGCACCCATGTTCAAACCAAAGCTGTGTAGTGTTGCAGTAAAACCCACTTGGTGTTGTAGAAAGCCTTGGGTTTCAGAAGCCAAGGCAGAGTCTTGGGTGCTACCTGAATGCACCTTATTCTCCTTCAATGTGCTTTAGGATCCCTCATTTGGGATTAATCAGAGTTGCTGGTGATACGGACCAAAAATAAGGGACCAGAGTTCTAGGGTAGCACAACTGACATAAGGGCTGGGTTGAGACAGAATGCCAAACCCTGGGCTTCAGTTGATTTTAGCTGAGGGCTTCCAAATCAGGCTTTACTGCCAACTGACTTAAACTTAGTATGTCTAGTATCATTTTAAACTGCTGAGTAAATATCATGTACAACTAGTGGTTTCAGGAGTCTGTCTGTGTTTAAATCTGAAGATGAGATGCAGGAGAACCACTCTGTCATGCACCATAGTTTGCTCTTTAGACCGGCATAGAAATTTTATTTAATGCTCTGTTGAGACCTGAGTATGTCACTGAAAAATTACTCAGCCTTGTGATATTTCATTTTTAAGGAGTGTTGTTACCTTTTCTAATTCCCACAGGTCAGAGTTTTCTGAACATAAGTAATTTGCAGGAGCTTACAGAGGAAATCCTGTTTAATTCAAACAGTAAATCCTGGTCAAAACTTACCATTAACTGGGAGAGGTGTTCTACTGGAGCACTGTGGGATTTTGTAGATGTGCTGCTTGTCAATGTCCTCCAAGTGAGAATATTAGTACTACCACAAGGGGCTGTTTCTCAGAGGTTAAGGGTTGAGGTTGGTGAGTGTTTGCAGCATTGAACCCAGGCTCCTGAATTTGCAGCTTGGATGTTTTGTACAGGTTTGGGGAGTTTCTGGCATGGTTCAGCATGCCGTGTAGAAGTTGGAATTCAAGCATTCAGAACTGAGTCTAGGAAAATGGAAATGGTGCAAAGTGTCAGTGGTGGCATGTACAATAGAAGAGAGTTAATGTACAAAAAACCCCAGAGTTCTGTCCCTGCCTTGAATTGTTTGGAAAATGGAAGCTTCAGCCTGGCTGGTGACTGCTGTGCAGTGGAATGACACCACTGCATGTAAATTGTGTTGCTTGACTCTGCTTGAAGCTTCATTTCCATTTGTTGGAAACTGCTACAGTTCTGCCTCCTTCCACTGAAACTTGTCATACTTGGCATTTGTTTAACATTAATTTTGTGTAGTTCCTCTCCCACTTGTATTTGTGGTATTTCTCTTCTCCCTAGGGCAGAACAAATTTAGTCACATCTTTATTTCAAAGCCCTGTACCAATGGAACAAGGCCATCCACCTGTCCTGTGCTGGGAGGAGAGAACTGACTGATCTCAATGTGCATTTCTTCATCTTCATTATTTTTTTTAATTGTTCAGGTGAAAATTTTTAGTAATGGAAGTTGCCTGAAGGCTGTATGCATTAATGGTCTGGGGTTAGTGAAGGCTGAATCAAGTCTGTGCACTTTAACTACCGAGAGAAAATAGATTTGTAGTGATGTTGTAGGTGACTTAAGGCTTTGGAAAGGAGCATACAGTGATTTCAAGTGCTGCAGAAGAGTTATGGAGAAAGACTTTCCCTTACTTTGGATCTTCTGTGCTGTATGCAAGAGTGGTGACCCAGCATTTGAGAAGGAATTAAGATAATTTGAGAAACAGAGGCACATCTGTGGTGAAAGTGTTTAGACTGCAGATGAGGAACACAGACGAAGAATAATGAAGGGGAATGAGAAACTGGAATAAAATTGGGACAGCTGTGGGAGGTAGGCAGAAAGAAAATGCAAAGTGGTTCAAAGGAGTGCATGTCTAAAAGGTGGAATTTATTGGTCAGCTGGGGATAAACTGCTGGGAACTCAGTGTGCAGTGAATGCCCCTGCCTTAGTGAGGAGATGGGAAAGCAGAGATGGGAGCAGGGCAGGGCCAGCCTGCAAAGGGGAAAACAGCAGGGCTGAGCTCAGGGGAAGCATGGATATTGGGATGTGTTTATGACTAGAGCCTAGAATGGAAACAACTGGAAGTTAAGATTCCTTTGCATTTTTTAAATTAGTCTTCTTGGTTTCTACATCCTTGATTTTGGGGGAAAAGCTTATTGCATGTGTAGAGACAAATTCATTTGCATACATTGAATTTTCCATTTCAAGTGTTGCAATGGTGCAGAGATCACTCAACAGCTGATGCAGTGCTAGGATTACAAATTACAAGGATTTGTAATCTTAGCAGAGAAGTGCAGATGTTACGTATAAACTCCAGGTACTGCAGCAGGGCATGAGGTTAATTAGGAGTTACTCCCAGACTGGAAATTTCTTGAGTGAATAGTTGATTTGGAAGAAGGAGAAGATATTTTGCACAATCCCTTTGAGAATATTATGCCAGTCTAGAAAGAATCAGAGTGGTTTTGGTTGGAAGGGACCTTTAAAGGCCACCTAGTTCAACCATCCTGCAATGAGCAGGGACATCTCCAACTAGACCAGGTTGCTCAGAGCCCTGTCAAACCTGACCTTGAATGTTTCCAGGGATGAGGCATCCAACAGCCCCCTGGGCATCTGTGAAACACTGGCACAAGTGAAGTTTTATAAAAAGCTTCTTCCTTATATCTACTCTAAGTTGACCCTCTTAAGTTGACCCCTTGCCCTATCACAACAGTCTCTTCTAAAAATTTTGTTTCCAACTTTCTTAGAGGCGCTGTTCAAGCACTGGAAGGTTCAGTATTTTAGGCCTGAACAGCCTGAATTGACTGGGGAATCTCTCTAAGTAAACCATCCAAACATAGAGATTGCATCAGGGAGATACTGCTGTGTTTCAGTAGTGCCTTAGTTCTGGGAAAGGCAGAACTGGCCTTTCCTTCAAATTTTCACCTGTCAAAATTTGACAGTCTCGTTCAAAAATCCAAGTGAAAGTATGTATAGATTTTGACTTCAGTGATCAAAAGTCTGACTCCAGTTGGCCCCACTGATTTTGGTCAAAGTATAAATCTTAAATACAGACAGGATCAGTCTTACACAGAGGTGGCATTTTGACAACAAGGAAAACAAATAACTGTCTGACTTCGTCAAATAATGTCATACACTTATGTGGGTGTGGCATTTAATACTTTAAATGATTTAATGATTTTTTAATACTTTTAATGATTTTTTTAAAGCATGTTACTCCTTAATGTGCTTAATTTGGATAAAGGCAGAAATCTCAATTTTAGATTTTTTTTAAACCTTATTTAAATCTTTGCTATGTCACTGAGATCAGCCTTGAACAGACACAAAACTGAACCTGAGTATTTTGTGGAGCAGTCTGTCCTCTGTGATGTCTGTGCATACAGAAAGGTGAGTAATCCTGACGATAAGAAAGGGTAAAATCTGACACACCACGCCACAAACACCACTGAAATCATGTTGATGGTGTAATAAAAACTTAAAGTACAGTATTAAGCATTAGAAGGGAGAGACATGAAGGAAAGGCAAAACTTTTCAGCAGCACTTTAAAGGGTAGAGGGCGTAATGATGATATCATTATTAATTAAGGTTGTTTTTCAGTGTGGATAATTGCAGGACATGTTGTTTTGGCCTCTCGTGTTTTCTGAAGCCTGTGAAAGCTGTCTCTGCCAGAAGGCTGTCACTGAGTGGTGCCATCTTCAAAGGTGCTGAGCTCCCCTCAGCGTTCTGCACAGTCTGACGGGTGGTTGCCAGCTCGGAAAATCAGATTCATGAGCCTAAATATGGATCTAGAAGCTTCATTTTAGGAGCCTGTTTTTGAAAATGACACCCTAATTTTGTATATATTTTATATTGCCGCTGAATTAATGAGCTGAAAAGTTCTTGGCCACAGATGCATGGTTTACTGAAATATAAGAAAAGCAGAGAAATTATTTTCCCTCCCAAATTATATAAAGCTACTTAGAGTTTACTGCTGGGAAACTGAAGCTACACTGCGTCAGTTCCAGATATAACTACTTACTGCTCAGTGAACAAACACTTCCTTTCAGATGCTCATTTTCCATCTTGCAGAAGTCTCACCAAAGCAGACATCATAGCATGAGCTTTCCATAGCAAAGGAAACAGAAGGATTAGCTGATTATAAATGTAGATAGATAGATAGATAGATAGATAAATAGATAAAAATCCCAGACATTTCTGCCATTACCAGCAAAATTGAGGAAATGAAACCTGACTATATGTGTATGGCTCTGACCATCCAAACTGATTCTGTGTTTCTGTGAAAACATGATGTTTTGGTAGATCTCTCCTGTGCTTACTTGAGGACACTACTGGGTGCCCATCTGCAGGTGAACTACCAAGGGGGATCTTTGATGTCCAGAAACAAGTGTAAAAACAGGAGGTAACAGAGGAGGTACATACTTCTGCCTCCAAATGGTTTTTGAGCAGAAAATACAATTTTCTTGAATTAAGCAAGTGCACAGCATTTACTTACTTTGGTGCAGGCATGGGAGCCCTAGCACCTGAAATGGCATCAAATGAAACTTCTAACTTTTCTGTGCCAGCAAGAGATGGAGCCACCTTTTACAACCTGAATTTTTTCTTTTTTCTTGCTCAACTGCATCATCTTCCTTATGTCCATGCAGTATGTTTGCAGTAGTATTTTTAATGATATTATTTATTTTGTCAAACTAGTGTTTTTCTTTTGGCAAACATTCTGGCAAGGTCTTAAAAAAGCAGGTATAAACAGATCAGCTGTGAACAGTGAATTAAAGGAAAGTTTAACAAGAGTCCATTAGAGCCATATCCCTGTGGAGATTAGATGTGGTCCACGTAAAGCCAGCAGTCACAAGAAAAATACAAGTATCAGAAGATATTGTATGGCAAGATAAGTATGGCAAGAACCATCCAAAATCCTGAAGTTTTGCTCTGCTGGAAAGAGAGACCAGCAGGTAGAGCTGCTTCTGTAGAATAAAACAGAGAAGGCTGCTCCTTCTCCTCAGGTGAAGCTGTTAGACAGCAAGTGGGGTGCTCACAGACACTCAGAGATATTGGAGGCTCCACCTTCACATTTTTCAGGCTTCTCAGAACTTTGCAAGTTCCCTCCATCCCCTTCCACCTCTTCACACCGGCTCTTTTCTGTGCCAGGCTGTGTGGGAACCATGGGGACAGAGGAAGCTGGAGATGAATAAAAAAGGGATTTGTGAAGAGAATTGCCAGAACTGGACAGAAATGTTTGCTTGGAAAGATATTGAGTGTCTGATCAGGGTGGGCCTCTAAAAACTGAGAGAGAGGTGGGAGGAGGGAGCTGTGAAGGGCCTTTGCAATGAAAGCAAGAATCTTGTGAGGTTGTGTAGCCTAAACAAAACCAAAAAAAACCAAACCAAAAACAAAAACAAAAACAACACTTGACGTGCAGAGCTCTTAAAGAGATGTTTGATATGGTCAGAGGAGAATGTAATTTTCAGCTCTATCAACTGTGAGACTAAAGGAAAGAAGTTTGCAGGAAGCTGGGGTGTGACCAGAACCATCATTTTAGTTTGGCTGAAGAGGGAAAGGTTGTGATTCACTGATGGTGTAAAATAACAGAAATAAAAAATGTTCATAGCTAAACACTGAAATAAACACAACATCCAAGAGCAGGGCAGAACTTAGGGAAAGCAGCTCTGCCCTGCCTCAGTATCAGGAGAGTGTTGGAGGGGTGTTGGGCAAATAGGAATTTGGGTAGAAGTAACAGGTTTGGAGAGAGGCAGCTTTGTACCTGAGCTCAGCTGGTGTTTGCAAAGAGACCAAAGAAGGGCCCTGTGGTGCTGCAGGAGTCCAGGCTCCAGCATTCCCCAGGAGCTCTGTGGGAGTGTCAGGGCTGGGGCTGGCGGCACTGGGTGGCTGTGCAGGGGACTGGGGCAAGGAACTGAGGAAGGAAACATCAGCTCAACCATGAAATCACAGGAGAGGGTGAGAGAGTGTGAAGGTCATGGGCTTTAGTCACTAAAGTGAGCAAAGGAGTTGAGAAGATGAAAGAACTGACCTAAGTCAGTGTCTGTGAGAGTAAAAAGAGGAGCAGGTAAGGTGACATCATGGTTTTGTCACTTTTCTTTTGGAGGAGCTGCTGAGATCCAGGGCAGTGAGCAGGAACACTGAGTATTTGAGGACTTGGCTGAGGCTCTGGGAGCGAGTTCAGCTGGGTCCTGACGGGTGTCACAGGCTGAGAAATCAAGTTCATCTGAGTTTTGAAAAAGAAAACCTGAACCCCTAAAGGTTTCCCTTATAGCTGAAGTTTAAGAAAGACTGGAATAATATCTTCCTTACCAGAGAGGCCTCAGTTTGTATTACTGAGCACAGGAGGCTTTGCCACAAGGTCAGTCATTCCTTCCAGAAACTTCTCTGTGCATGAGGCCTCCCCAGCAGGACACTGTGCTTGCAGCAGTGCTGTGCCTTGCCCTGAGTGCTCCAGGAACACAGTGTTTAGTATTACAGATATATAGGCATCCTATTTTTGGGCTCTTAGGTGTCCAAATGCACTCTGGTTTTTCCACACCCCATCCCTCCATGCCATGCTGCTGGCCCCAACAAGCCTGCAGCAATCAAGTGTTTGTGAGAGCCTCATGTGCTTGTTTGGCATTTTACCTTGAACCACCTACCCCTGAAACATCACTTATTTCTGCTCTCCCACTAGAGAGCCACAGCCACTGGGATGTCCCTTCCACTGTTCTCTCTGCCTCCTGAAAAAGAGCTTTTCCTTGCTGTGTTCAGCATCTTCCTGTCTCAAAGTGACTTGAGGGGGGCAGAGAAAGGTAAAGCCAAATGCACCAAGATTTTTCCTCATCAGGCTTTTCCCTAAGCAGCTTCTGTGATGCCACAACCAAGCTGCTCAGTCAATAGCCTTTTTATTTGTTTTCCCATAATGAAGGCCAAAGATTAATTTATCTGGACGTCCATTCCACCTTGCAACACAGCCTTGTGTTATACTTGATAACATGTAGAGCTATTTTAATGCAGCTTAATTTGATTGTGATCTTTAGTTAATATCCTTTTGATTTTTCCCTCTAACCTGTGTTCCTGAAATTTACAAGTATAAAATCGTAGGAGAAATGGTATCTGACTTCTGATCCACTTTGTTAATAAGCTGATTACAAGTATTTAAAGTTATCTCCTCTTCTCCAGATGCAACAGAACAAATGACCTCTAAACACCATTAGTCTTGCCAACAAATTTCAGAGCTCTTGCTGGAAATAAACAATGTCAAAATGCAGATGGAGACCTTGATCCTGCAAGTTGAACGATTGTGCAATTCCAGCTGAGCTCGGTGGAGCCCTATCAAGGCACAGATTTCCAGTCCTGTAGTTCCATCAAATGTGCAAGCTTTCACTTGGAGAAACTGCCAATAATGTGGGGAATTTACAGGAAATATTTGGTGTACGATTTTTCTGTGAGTACCATGGGGAGGTTGTCTCCCCTGCTGGGGTTAGAGGCAGCACAGCCCAGTGCTCACCCAAGGATAACAAAGGTGCTGCTGCTGCCCTTCCTTGCCTCCTTCCCTCTGGTCCCTCACACCTTTATCCTTATTTTTTATGTCCTCAGTTTTTGCACAGGATCAAACCCATTGTGTATTTGGGTGAGGCTGGTGAGCAGCACCTTCCTCTGCAGGCACTTTGTGGGAGCAGGGCTGTGCTTATCTGTGCTCCCATGGCAGGGAACAGCGGGGTCTCTCCTGGAGATGACCTCCAGCAGTCAGTGCAAACGTGGTCAGCCCAGATCTGGGGATGTGGGACATGGAGACCTGGTTGGGATCCTCCTCTGAGGACCTCTGGAGTCACAGTTAGAAGATAAATGAGAATGTGAGGGTTTTAGCACCCAGGTGCTGGGAGGGAGGGAGGGAGGGAGGGAAGGGGCTTATCCTTTGTTTTTCAGGTCCACAAGTTATTGGTGAATTGCCAGACTTGCAGGTGAGCTCTGGCTACCAGGGAGCTGCAGGCACTGGGACAATGTTATGTGGCTGCTGAGTGATTGTCCCTTGGAAATGTGGTGGGAATAACTCTTGTGCAAGGGCTGTCCACAGCAAATGTGCTCTGTGCCAAGAGTGCTGCTCCAGGGCTGCACCATTTCTCCCTGTAAGGGAGCTCACCTCCCCCCTGGGACTGATTTTATACTGGTGTTCCTCTATTAACAACAACTGCTTTGCATGAGGCATCTGAGAGCACAGACAGATTCTTTTTCTTTTTAGGAAGAAAAGTTATCTTTTCTGCTCCATCAGTAATGCCTCTGCATGGACTTTCCTGTTTGTGTGGTCCCAGGCCCTTTCAATGTAAAAATTCAGGAGTCAACATACACTTAAAAGACATTAAATAGGGACATCTCTGGGACTGCCCCTAGAGCTCCATAATTCAACAAATAATATACCAGAATGAATTCTTAATTTTTCTTATTTGTGTTTCATTTCTTTCCCATTCAACTGATTTTCAAAGTATAAATCAGCACCAAGCTCTGTTAAAACTTGTGACAAGAATGAAAGAAATGTTCTGGCTGTTTAAGGACGTCAGGTATGTTCTGGATTTGTGCCAGGACATCAGTGGCTGCCAAACCACACCCTAACCGTGTCAAAGACTTGCTGCCAAACCATTGGGTGGGCACATTTGGTGTGGGCACATTTGGGATGGGCACATTTGGGACCAGCAGCTCCAGCCACCCCTCCCACCCTTCCTGGAGCCTCTGTCTTAGGAGAACAATTTCAGTGTTCACCTCTCACCTCGCAGCTCTACACGAGTCCTGCTCTATTGCTACTGCTCCTGCCTTTATTTTCTTCTTTTTTTCTGTCAGAAATTTCTTATTGTGTGTGTTTACCACAAACTGTCCCTGAGTGAGCAGAGCTGCTGGCCCCAGGTGTTTCCCAGGGAGGAAGGTTTGGACACGCAGGGATGTGTTGTTAGGAATAAATGCCAGCAGAGGGCACACCAAGATATGCAGACCGGAAAAAAATAAAATTTGGTCTCTTGGTTTTGTCTGAGGAGTTAAGTGAAACTCTGCTGGTTCATAATTCATGTGCCTGTAGGACATTGTAAAGGAATATAATTGATCTTTTAGGGCAGTGGTGGTATTTTGCTTTGCAAAAGCAATCAGCAAAATACCTTAAAACATCTATGAATGTAACATGATTTCAGGTGTGCTGATGGAAAGAAAAGAGGCTCCTTCCCCTGGCTCACCCAGTCCCCTTCCATTAACCTTCCCCCACCACATTTAGAGGCCACAATGCAAGCACAGTTTTGCTGTTTTAAAGCCTCAAAAGTATTTTTGATTTTTAATAATTACATCTCTCTTATTTTTGCTAATATTTTACTTTCTTGCTTCTGTTGCATTTCAGGGCTAGATTTGTACTGCTTTGTGGTGGGCATTGTTTTCCAGCTGAGAGTGCTTGTCTGGGTGGGACTGTGCTATGGAAATCTCCCAAATGTGAATCCTCCTGGGGAACAGAACATCCTCAGGCCTTTGTCCAACAGCAGATGCTAGCAGCTATCCAGGACCAGCAAATGCAAAGGAAATATTGATGCCATCCATTGGAACTCTGCCTTAGGGACCCCAGGGAAAGTCACTGAGTGCAGGCTGTCCCTGCCCCGTCGGTCCAGGGGCTCCAGGCTGCTGTTTGCTGGTGACACAAGGGGCTGGTGGTGGGAGCTGCTGCCTCCATGGCCCAGATCAACCCAGGGGCAAGGCACCTGATGAGGGTGGAGAGAGAATAAAATGCCTGCAGCACTTCAAAAAGAAAACTGCAAGCTTATTTTCTCAAGCTTTTAAAGGTTATAAAGTATTTCAGCTAATCAGGCAAATTGTTTAATCAAAGTCTCCTACACTGTTGTTGTTCATAAACCAGGACCACAACTCTCATTTTGGAGCCACTGAAATGTGGTTCATTTGGCAGGTGGATACAGGGAGGTTGATTGTCACTTGCACCCAGCTGACAGCAGTCTGGAGACGCTGCACTGCTTGGGGCCATGCTGCAAACCCAGGGGAGGGTCAGGCTTGGAGCTCCCTGCTCAGGCCCTGCTCACCAGGGTGGGTCACGGTGGCAGCGCCAGCCCTGCCTGACAGCAGGATCAGCAATCCCTGCCAGAGGGCTCAGGTGGTACCTGCAGCTACCCTGAGGTGCCCAAATGCAGGAAGCTGAACCCACCAGGGGATGGCCAGGGGCAGCCCCAGGCCAGCTTCCCCTGTCTGGTGGGCTGGAGTTCACTGAGAGCTTTCCTAAAGGAGAACAAATCATGTAAAAAATTCAAATTCTCTCAAGAAAGTGAGATCCCTCCCCCAGAAAAGCCAGGTGTGCTCAGATGGACACCTGGAATCAGCTGGAGGCAGCTGGGACAGCCCCAAAGCTCCTTTGGGGGGGTGGTAGCTCCAAACCCTCTGCTGGCTCTTTTTGGCTGCCATGGGCTTGAACTGAGCAATTTACTGCAGGAATAAATAGGTAAAGCAGTATGGTGGTGATACAAAATACACTGACTTAGGTTTTTCAGGAATTTTTTTAATTGTCAGGAGGCAGGTTACTGGCACAAGCCCATGGGTGAAAGCAGCTCAAGGTGTTTGTCATTTTTCATTTAGGATTTCCTTCAAGACCAGTGTAAAATCTCTGCTGTCTTTTTAGGTAATATTTCTTTGAGAATTACTTTGCCACCCAAAACTACCTGTTGTGGTTAAGGTTGACCAACAGAGTTTGCAAATACATCAAGTAATTTCTACCCTTGGAAAGTTGCACTGCTCTGAAGTAATGTGGGTTTTTTTTTCAAAGTAATTAATCAGCTTTTGGTCCTTTTACCTAAGCAGCAAAAAAGATTCCCAAATAAAACAAATTTGAAGCCAACCAAAACATCTTTTTCAATCCAGTCAATTTTTTTTTCCTTTCAGAAAGGAAGTAACCTGACAGATCTATTTGGATAGTTTAAACTGCCTGTAAAAGGAATGCATAAGTGAAAGGCATCATGCACTTTATGAGAAGATTTCTTCAGATACAAGAATATTTCCAATACTGCCTTTGGTGTCTGATCAATCTCCCAATATAAGCCTTCTGCTGAATTACAAGGAGTACAGAAAATGCTCAAAAAGCTTGCTTTGTTTGGCCAAAACATGTATAAACTCTGCTAGAGAGCTGGTGGAGCAATAAATAAACATGTTTAACACCTAAGGCACTGCTACCCTCTGCGGACTCCGAGAGTTCATTAAACCTTGCCCTGTAAACTTATGGACCAATTTTGTCTCATGCTGTCTGCTCTGCCAAGTTCTTGCTCTGTAATTCCCTAAACAGGATAAACTCCTGAACATTCAGCCAGCAGCCAGAGGAGCAGCAGCTGAGTGTAACCAGCAGTCCCCATCACCTCCACCACTGCTGTGCCTGCAGCCTGCTTCCATCCCTGCTTTCCAGCTCCCTTCCATCCCTGCTTTCCAGCCTGCTTCCATCCCTGCTTTCCAGCTCCCTTCCATCCCTGCTTTCCAGCTCCCTTCCATCCCTTCTTTCCAGCCTGCTTCCATCCCTTCTTTCCAGTCTGTTTCCATCCCTGCTTTCCAGCTTCCTTCCATCCCTAATTTCCAGCCTGCTTCCATCCCTGCTTTCCAGCCTGCTTCCATCCCTTCTTTCCAGTCTGTTTCCATCCCTGCTTTCCATGGTCCCTGCTGTGACTCTGTTCACAGGGGTCTCAGGTTGAGGGAAGAGACAAGGATCTGACTCCATGTTTCAGAAGGCTTGATTTATTATTTTATGATATATATTACATTAAAACTATACTAAAAGAATAGAAGAAAGGATTTCATCAGAAGGCTAGCTAAGAATAGAATAGCAAGGAATGAATAACAAAGGCTTCTGTTTCGGACTCTCTGTCCAAGCCAGCTGGACCGTGATTGGCCATTAATTAGAAACAACCACATGAGACCAATCACAGATCCACCTGTTGCATTCCACAGCAGCAGATAACCATTGTTTACATTTTGTTCCTGAGGCCTCTCAGCTTCTCAGGAGAAAAAATCCTAAGGAAAGGATTTTTCATAAAAGATGTCTGTGACACCCTGCCACCTCTGGAGCACGGGGGGAGCAGCCTGTGCTGCTGCCTGAGCTTTCTGCCAGGCCCTCCCTGTGTGCCCCAGGCCATCCCTGCTGCCAGGCTGCCCTGCCCTGGCTCTGGGCACCTGGGATCTTGCTCGGAATGAGGGGCTGTGCCTGTGCTGTGCTGACAGAAAATTCCTCTCAGCTCTCTCCCTCCAAAAAGGAGGTGTGATAGCAATGGGTGCCTGCACTCAGCTCACACCACATGTGGGGCTTGTGGATGGCAAATGCCACAGGGCATAAATTCCCACATGCACTCCAGAGATATGTATGAGAAGTTTGAAGTTGGAATGTTGTTCCCAACGAGTGAGGAAGGGGGGGATTTATGAGACATTTGCAAAGTAACAAGGTTTAATTAAAAAGTCTGTTGTATTCTTATATCTCTTCCCATTATAGAAAAAAAAAAGGAATTCTGAATTGTAGGAGGCTAATATGGTTTTTCCAGCATAAGAGAAAGGTTAAAGAATCAAAATATCTACCTATAATTGTTTCCCCCCTTCTCTTTTATTTTTTTCTTCCTTCATATACTTTTCTTCTCTGTGAGCTGGATCTGTGTTTATCACAGCTTAGTCCCAGGCTAAGTGGAAGCCACCATGTGCTATTAACCCAAGATATCCCATATTCTTTACAGATTACAGATATCTGAAAACAGACCTTAGAAAACTTGGAATGCAATTCTTAGGCCTATTTTATGCACCTAAGGCTGTCAAATCATGCAAGATCCTAGAAAGAGAAAAATGTTAGTTGGTAGTTCATAAGCACTTATAAATGGCTTTTCAGCCCTCAGAAGGTCACACAAGTCTAGTGGCTGGTTCCCAAGGGGAATACATGTGGGGCTG
>NW_005054422.1:672793-678225 GCF_000277835.1 Geospiza fortis
GTGCTAGCAAGGCCTGAGCTGAGCAGGACCCAGCCATTCCCCTTTCAGGTTTCAGGCAGAGAAGAAGGGATGGGTAATACTTTGTGCTGAGGGTGGGCAATAATTTGATGTTTTGTTTTACAAGAGTGATGCTGTTTGGAACAGTCCAACTTTGCTGCTGGCTGCAGGGAGGTGGGAACCACACAGTGTTGTCACGGCCCGGGGAGGGTGGCCAGAGGCACAGGGTGTGCGTCCTTCCTTGGCTGCCCATCTCTAAATCCTTTCTGGTCATTGGTCTGTCATAAAAAAGTGGCTGCACCTCTTCTGCTCCCTCTACTGTGTTTGCAAACGTGGTGCTCACTGGAGCCCTTCTGGTGGCTGTGTAAGAGGGGAGCAGCCTGGTCCTGCCACCCCCTGGCTGATCAGAGATGGGTGGGTTTGGTGCCAGGAGCTGGTGCTGAATTAAGGTTATTTGGGGTTTGAATGCTTCCTATTGCCACCAAGACCAGGCTCCAGGTAATGTCAGTAACAAAAGCTGCACAAAATGTAGAAATATTTGTGTTTGTCACTAGGTGGGAATGGACTGTGCTCTGGGTATTGTGTGCTGTTCAGAATTTTGCAGTAGTTACTTTTGAGCTGACACACATTTTCAATAAATTTCAAATAGCTGGAATAAATATATATAGAGTTCTAGTAAATGGTTAATACAAATGATATGTTCCTACAGAGAAAGAATGATAACAAGTGCAGTAATTATGACTGACAAACTGCATGGGCACAGTAGAATTGCAGTCATGAATTTTGCTTTTGATTGATACCAAGAACACACGGTTGTTAGAAATTAATAATAATAGCACTGAAATATGCATCATCCCAAGCAGTAATATAACTTTGTGTACTTGTGTGTCAAATCTAAGTGTCTGTCTTGAAGTATGTAATTATTACAGAAGCATAAACTTTGGTCTGCAGAGATCAAGCATGAATACTGAGTATATTTTGAAAAAGTGTGCAGCAATCTATTTCAAACTGGACACCCTCTATAGTTAAATTAATAAATATAAACAAATTATTTTTTCAAATCATTTCTCCAAAGTGTTCTTTCCCCCATTTTTGAGTTTCAAAACTTCTGGCGCAGCATCTCATACATACAGGGATAACATGATGGCAAGGAGACCCTCTCAGAGCCCAGAGCCAGACCATGGTGAGGTTCACACCATGGCTTTTCCCTGTGCGCTGTCCAGGAGCTGGTGCAGGGCCAGCGCACTCTGCCCAGCCCATGGACATCACCCATGGCCTGTCAGGGTGACAAGCTCTTGTAGGGGGATACAGTATGGGTAAATGAAGGTGGGATAGAATGTAATCTTATCCCCCAACGAGTTTGGGCTGAACCAATTATTAAAGATTAGGAGCAGGCCTGATGTTAACAGGCCACAGCTGCAGCCAATAAGAAGAGTGTTATAAAAGAGTGGATTGGTTGGTTGAGGGAACTGGGGTCAGTTGGCTGCTGTGAGGACAAGGAAGAGTCAGTGCCTAGAGGAGCTGCCTATGAGAAACATCAAGGAAGTGTGAAACTCTGGCAATATGGAACCTTTGCAATAAAATGACAACAGGCACTGCCTCAGCTTCCCCAGTTGTGGATCTCAAGCCGGTGGTCACATGGGGGAAAGGTGTAGACCACTGCTCCTGAGAGCTTTCTCTGGATAGGCAGCCTGTTTTCTGTCCCTAAGTATTTCCAGTTTTGTGCCTTCTCCACCCCTGCCTTGATAGAACTGGGCTGTTCCCTTCTTTCTTAGTCCTTCTCAGCCCAAGCCCCATTTCCACAGGAGGTTTCCACCCCAGTGTCAATGGGCAGGTGGAGTGATTTGTTGGCCCAGGGCATTTTGGAACAGATTTTGTACCATGTCTTTGTTTCAAGGCTATTTTGGAGAAGTTGCTGCTGCTAATTGATCTTGTGAAGGGCCAAGCTCACTCTTGGTCCTTAATGGTCAATAGCATTTGATCAATTTTGTACTGATTAGTGCTGGTCATTCCTGGCTTAAAGGTAACTTCTGTCTGAATCACTAATGTGTTGGGCCTGTAAAATCTCTTTTAGCCCATTAGCACTGTTTTGTAGTGTGATATTTGGTGGATGAATGTGTGTGTTGTCTATAACCTGTTTTCTCCAAGCTCAGCCCAGAAAAGCAAAGTGTTCTACTCTCCCTGGGAATATTGCAGCATACCTTCATTTTCAGTCATAACCACATTTAGACATAGTACTGCTGTTTTAAATTGGGGTAATGAAATCTTGACAAGTGGTTTGGACAAACACAACACAAGCAATAACAGAAGCTTTAATAAAATGAAAGGATTTCCAGGGAATACCTTCATTTCTTCCATCTTCCAATTTAATTCTTTTTGAGAATAATCAGACCATAACATAAGACTAAATTCAAGAGATGAAGTTCAGCTGGAGAGGAAATAATGTCCATTAAATGTTTTCAAAGGTTGTTCATTTGTTTGAAATGAGTTCTGTGAGTTGGATTGATGTGCCTTAAATACTTTATAAGCAAAAATACCTTGCACTTGAAGTACATTTTCACCTGGGGATATCAGGGCATTTTACAGGAAGGGGGAAGAATAACTGATGTTACTGCCTGTTGCCAGCTAAGAGCAGTTTGCTGAGTCTTTCAAGGCAGCACCTCCAGCCCTGATTCCAGTGGGGATGGATTTGGGATGTCCATCCCATGAGCTGGTGTATGCACCCGATGATCACATCTGCTTTCTGTGCCCTCCTCCCCATTGTGAGCTCTCACTGCAGCTTGGATCCATGACAATGGAAAAGTACAAAGGTTTTGTGGGGTGTTCTAGGGCATTTGGCTGGAGAATCAGAGGTGCTGTGTCAAAATAACAACTGGCTTATTAAGGAAATCTCTGTCAGAGTGAGCTCCAGTTCAGATGATCCAAGTAACCTCCGTGCAGGTCCAGAGAAGCTCCAGATGTCTCCCTTCCTGGGGCATGGTGAATGAATGGCAACTGCACTGCATCTCCACACTGCTGTCAAACCTCTGCTCTGAAGGTATGTGCTCCTCACCTGCCTTGGCCTCTGGTAACCCTGGTGAGAGCCACAGGGCCATGTCTGTGTCACATGCATTCAGCAGAGTGGGTGTGTGTAGCCATGATATTTTCTGAAAAATCCTTTCCTTAGGATTTTTTTTCGCCTGAGAAGCTGAGAGGCCTCAGGAACAAAATGTAAGCAATGGTTATCTGCTGCTGTGGAATGCAACAGGTGCATCTGTGATTGGTCTCATAGAGTTGTTCCTAATTAATGGCCAATCACAGTCCAGCTAGCTCGGACTCTCTGTCCAAGACACAAGCCTTTGTTATCATTTCCTTTTCTATTCTTAGCTAGCCTTCTGATGAAATCCTTTCTTCTATTCTTTTAGTATAGTTTTAATGTAATTTATATCATAAAATAATAAATCAAGCCTTCTGAAATATGGAGTCAGATCCTCGTTTCTTCCCTCATCCTTGGACTCATGTGAACATGGTCACAGGTGTGTGGTGTGACACCAGCAAAACCCCCAAAGATGCAGTGATAACAACTTGGCCCATGGAGAACAAGTACAGAGAAAAGAAATCCACCTTTCTCCTGCTGCTGGGGAATCTTGAGCATCAGTGGCCCAGGAGGGAGTGATGGCTGGGGAGGGACTGGGGGCATTGTGCACCACCTGTTGATGTGGGGAAGAACTGAGGATTATTCCATATTTCCTTCTGGCCATTGGCCCACAGGGTGCTGACAGTCCTGCCAGTTTTGAGTCAGGCCCCAGAGAGGACATTGCACTCCCAGGTGGGAGGTGAATCCCTCTGCTGGATGTCTGTGTGTCCCACAGTTTCTCCTGGGCACGTCACTTTAGGCAGAGGCTTAACAAAATTAGTCGGGGATGATGATTCTGTGAGCTTCATTAGCACCTTTCGTGTTTCATTGGACAGTGGGACAATTAACACAGGGCTCATTACACAAGGATTTTGATCATTTCTCTGCTTATTCATCATAGTATTTCCTCTGAGAATAGCAGAGGCTGTGATTAAGTGCAGGAATAATTCAGGTTGTTTCTTTGAGATTTCGATCACCTTTTTGGGATCTAATTGTCCTCATTCCTGATGTAGTTATGGCAGATCTGCATAGAGCCCTGCACATAAACTGTGCTCTTCAGCTTCTGGCTGAGGTTATTTTCTGTCTCCAGCACAGACCAGTAGCTCCACTTGGAAAAACCTCTAAGCTGCAGCCTCAAGGTCAAGCAAGGTCTAATAAAACATTATGAGAACCACAAAACAAATCAGAGTAAGCCCTAGGGGATACCTGCTTTGGCCCTGATCCTTAAGATTAATGTAAAAACATTATAGGATGTTTTTATTAGGCTAAGACCCTTCCAATTACCCCAGTGCTTGTTACTGACAACAGAATATGGATGCCCTTAGAGAAGACAGGAGGAAGAGGACAAGCAGGCAGTGATGTCTCTCAGCTATACCATCCCAGGTTCCAGCAGCAGGATCTTCCTGAGATGTTTACAACATTTTTATATTTCATAGCTTTAGATGGAATTCTCCTACACTAATTTGTTCAATACCTGCATCATGAGAGGAGTAATCCACAGTTCTTTCTGAGGCCAGGAGAGTAATCAATTCTACAAGGAAAAATATGGTGTTCTGCCCACAGTCCCAGCCTGCAGGCTGGGAGATGTGGAGCCCATTTCCATCACTGTTACTGGGTGGGATTGGTGTGGATCACTGCCCTGGCTGTCCTGGGGCTGCTGTTTGCCTTTGTCCCCACCTTCCTCTCCCATCAGTTTCCACCTGACTGCAAAATCTCACTCTTCAGAAGCTAGACCTACTCTGCTGGGAATTTTGAACATGGAGACGTAGTTGCCTTGTCCAAAATGTGCCTAAGGAATCCTCTAAATTCAACAAAGAGGGACACACCCAGAAGAGAAAAGGACATTAGACAGCTTAATTTTTGGACAGCTAGCTCCCCTGGGCCTCTCTTTCCTATGCCTATAAAATCCCCTCACTATGATGTCAATGGATGCTTTTGCAAACCCTCTGCCAATTGTCATACACCACACAGGACTGTGACTCTGCAAAGGGTGGTTTTGAAAATCTGAGAGGGAAATTGCATAGGAAATTTGTAAATATTTCTCTGTTGGAAAGCTGGCTTTTAAGATATAGGTACTCTGTAGGATTTTAAAATCAGAGGAAATGCAGACTTTTATATCCAAGTGGTAGGATATTATCAGACACAAAATATTGTGTTCATTAAAATATGGGGAAGGAAACTTTGAGAGCAGTTTTCAACAGCTTTGACCAAAAATCAGTCTTGGGTTCCTAAGTCACTTAATCTTTACCTCTGTTTCAAAGTATTGACAGGAGTTATTGTGTAGCTGAAGGTCTGCACTGATGAGATATGGGTCATTCCT
>NW_005054422.1:678235-681427 GCF_000277835.1 Geospiza fortis
TAAAATCCATGCAATTATTGAAGTTTTCAAACATTCAGATAAATTAAATGAGTAACTGCTGAATATTCACACACAGAATCTTTTATTTTTTAGAAAACTGGAAATGCATTTTGTCCACTTTTTAATGAGTATGTTAACAAATCAGGTTTCCCATTATTTGATTAACATGGGCACTAATATATTCTGCCTGTGAAGCTGATGCAAAGAGGAATGCTGAGCCCAGTCAGTTCAGCACTGGAAGAAGAAAAGATTTAATTTCCTCTTCCTGCTCAGCACCAAGCTGATACAAAGGCCTCTCAGTGAGGAAAATAATTGTGCTTAGGGCTTGGCATATGGAGGCGCAGGGTGTGGAGTGTGCAAACACCCCAGCTGGTGGGAGATGTTAATGCCTGGAGAGGATCCAGCTTTCCAGCCTTGTCCCTGCTGAGAGCAGCCACCACCCTGCCTGCAGAGCTTTGCTTCACCGCCCTCCTGCACCTCCTGGGCTCGTGGCAGAGCCGCAGGAACAGCACCAAGCCCACTCTGGGACGGCAGCTCCTGGCCAGCAGGGAGGGACCAGCACTGCCCTGGGGTGGCACCATCTCCTCAGCCCCAAGGAACAGCACCAGGCTCCTGAGGGACAGCCAGGACCCAGCTGTGCATGTTCAACAGCCCAGGCAGGGTCCTAAAGTGATGGCCTCTGCTCTAGGGCAGATCTCTGCTTGTGTCTGCCTGTGAGCTCTGCCCTGGTGATATATGATCTCCTCGAGCCAGGTCTCATAAGCTCTTGGAGATCTATATCACACCCAAGATAGCTCAGCTACATTAGAAGGCACAAAATCAGCAGGATGGCTGCTGTGGTTGTGTTGGAAACAGAAAAGTTTTAATAGAAGGCAAAATAACAAAACTCTTTACAGAGAAAACCTGAGCCAGGTGCAAGAGGTCCTTGCTCCTGGTAAAACACCCCACAAAAGCAATTAGTTCCTTTGTTCTCTTCATTTTCTAGTGAATTGCTCAGGCAGGACTTTTTGGCTCCTGTCCAATTGGCCATCCTTAAGTTTGAGGTGAAGTCCCCCGGGTCCTATGAGGTGTCTTTTTACCTAATTGAGGAAAGAAACTTCTGGGCTTTTTCCTTTTTAAGGAGACAAAAGATAGTTTGGTCACCCCATCAAGAGGGAGCACATTTCTGCACCCTGGACCTGTGTGTGTGGTGTGGAGACTCCTGGGAGTATTCAGATTCTGATGATCCAGCAGTTTCTAATTTGAAAAATATTTGTTTCAGTAAATGTTTCCTGGCTGGTGCTGCTGGAGTATTTCTGCCTGTGCTAACAGTATCATATTGCTGGGAGGGAAAGCTCATTCCACCTAATTGTACGAAGCGTGTGGTGATGGAGATGGGAACCTAATTATCTTCATCAAATTGATTTCATTTTGGTTACCACATGGCTATTAGAGGAATGACAATAAATTTTGGTCTCTTTGATCAGGACTGGAGTTTAACCAACATTTCTAAAGTCATTAATGTGTTATGCCTCCCCCAGGCTAATGATTTGATTACCATGTAAATGTACTGAAGCCAAACACTTCAGCTATACATTATGGATGATGGATAGAAAGTTTTGAGAAAATACGTGTTGTACTAAATACACTGGAAACACAGTGGATGGCAGAGAGCTACTGGCAGGCAGGGAGAGACAGAGAACTGTAGAATCACAGAAGATCTCAAGTTGGACTGGTCCCATAAGGATTATGAAGTCCAGCTCCCTGCTTCTTGCAGGGCTACCTAAAACTAAACCATATGAGTGAGAGCATCATCCAAAATACTGATGAAAAACTGCACAGGTGCCTCTTTGTAACTGATCTCTTCTCATGACTAAATCCTTGCACTGTAGGGCTGCTGATCCCTCTGTGAGATCAGAGCAAGCTGTCTCAGCCCTCAGGCCCACAGTGGTGCTGTTAGCAGATGTAGGAGCAAAGCACAACCAGAAGCTTTATTTTAGGTCAGTCCTGAGCCTAGAAGTGTTGAGGAACCATTGAGAGTCAAGTCCAGCTCCCACCACCTTGGATGCTTCTCCCTGGCTTGCCTGTGTGATGGGAATGAACTGCTGAGCTGCCACTGGGCAGAAACTGGAGCATTCCTGTCTTAGCTTTCCTTCTCATGAACCTACATATGCAATTATATAGTGCCAAGAAACTCTATGGGATTTTATCTTTGTGAGGTTTTAGTATTTTTTTTCTGATATGCCAAAAAATAAGGGTTACGTAATGATACATTAATATTTGTGCCTATTAAAAGATATGTGCATGTATCATATGTTGATAATATGATTGTTACTAGTGTGCTGTAGCTATCACATAACATAGGGGAATATGACAAATTAATTTATCTTACAGTTAAATATTGTATTTTACAGTTAAACAATGTGGTTTAATATGTTTTATATTAAAGCCTTTCTGGCTTGCTGCCATCCTTTTTTTTCTTTCCTAGGTCAATGTCTATTGAAAGGAAGTACTTTAGTGCTTTAGCTCAGGAAACTGAGGCCAGCAGTTCAAATGATCCAATGTGTTCTTGCCACCAGGCTGACTCAGACGTTGCGCTCCTCATAGGATTTTGTCTAAAAGTGCTGCAAAACCAGGATTCCTCCGACTTCCCAGGCAATTGATTCCTCAGGGCAATTAAAGGAATGATGGTACTTGAGCTGATCCAGGGCATTGCTTGCCATCTGTGGCTCACCAGGGCAGAAAATTTCTCCTCACCAGGTTCCACACTGGAGGTTCAGGAAGGATTATGGAGGAGGAAGGTGTTTGCCCCAAGGGTGCATGGCCTGTCAGGCACTCCTCGCCTGCAGGGCTTTGCTGTGGCCACCTTGGCACTCTGTGCCTCAGTTTCCCATCAGGAAGGGACCAGCATCTGTGTTGTTCACTACTCTGGTAAGGACACTGGATGTACTGCAGCTAAAATGGGTCTATTTGGAACAACAGACGTGTGTTATTCCAGTGTTATTTGTAAGTTCTTTTCAGTTCTCTGTGTTCATAGGGAGGCTCTGGTGGATGGTCTGAGTGTAGACAGAAGGGGAAGGGGACCTGTGTTTGCAGTGTCACCATCACTGCACAAAGTGGACCCTTCACCTGCCTTCCTTTCAGCCCCCTCTGCCGTGTTGTCTACTCTGAAAGTCTATCCCAGGATAAAACACAAACAGAAGGGCACCAGGT
>NW_005054422.1:681450-725698 GCF_000277835.1 Geospiza fortis
TGGACTCCAGTGTCAGGGATTTGGGGGCATTTACATTTTCCAGAGGCAATCCTGGCTTAAATGGAAGTAAAACTACTGCTTAAACATCAGGAAATACAGACTTGTATCCCCTTTTCTGGGCCAGCTGATGGGCCTCTGAGCACCAATGTCCTAGTTCAGCACATTGAGTGGAGCACTTCAGCAAAAGTACATAAATATAGGTATAGAAATATGCACATAAACTTATATACATGCCAAAGCTACCAGCCCATGGGCAGCAGAAGCTCCTTGGAGACAATGAGGGCTTTTCCCTTTGGAAGGCAAACCAGAGGCCAGCCCTGCCAAGCTGGAGGCAGCTGCTTTGTTAGCTCACTGTTCCTGGGCAGCTCCTGCCATTTCCCCTGCTCAGGCTGCTGCTGCCAGTGCTTGGGGAGAAGGATGTGAACGACTGAAGGGCTCTCCTCTGTTAATTTATATTTATGAATATAAATTAATGCAGTTTTCTTTTCTCTGGCTTGCATTAAAGGCCGCTATGACTCATAAGCATGATCTATCCTGTCACTGGTGGCAATAACCCTTTAATCAGCTCTGCTGGAGGCTCCCCTTGCAGGGAGAGGAGCTGGCACTCAGGGCTGGGTGAAGGCAGAGGCCCCTGCACAGCTCTACTGCAGGCATGAGACAGCAGCATGTGGCAACCCAAGTAATTTCCTCACCCAGCACCTCTGCAGCAGCCTGTGCCTGTGTGGCTTAGACCCGTCTAGCAGTAAAAAAGTCAGGTTTGGGGGTAGAAAGTGTCAAACTATGCAACCAGTAATAAGAGTAACAGCTGAAGTATTGCAAACCTCCCTGTAAAAGGTGCAGAGAAGTGCTCTGTTTAAGGTGTACTTTTAGCTTGGTTAAATGTTTCTCCATGTGTTGTTCTACATTTATCTATATTAGCAGCAGGCACTTGGCAGTGCTAGCAGGGAACACAAAAGCGCCTGACCTCAGTGGCACCACGGCTCTGAAAACAGTTGATTTGGGACATCATTGTGCCTCTTTCTGCCAGGTAAATTTGTAATGAGAGCTGGCAAGGAGAAAGACTCAGCAGCAAAAATCTGAGCATGTTTACATAAAATTAAGTTGATTTTATGGACCTGTCCTGGGACAGAACTGCTGCACTGCTCTGATGGGGGGGAACCACTCTGAATTTTCCTTTCTGTCTTCCCAGGAAACTTTGTCTAATCTTACCTGCAGTGACTGAATAGAGCTTTTTTCCCCATGAAAATTGTGGGAAGAATGACAAAGGAGGGGAGAAATTAGCAGCAGGACTATAATATGGCACTCCCTGGCCAATCCCATAACCACTAAAATGCTTCAGCAGTTTAATGTCATTTCACAGGGTAATCTTCAGGGCAGCCTTGTCTGGAGACACTCTCAGGCTGATTCGGTGCCCAGTGGTGCAAATCATTGAGCTGCTCTGTGAAAGCACAAGAGAGGGAGTGATGAAATATTTTCATGTACCTTTATCCTGTGACCTTAACCCCCAAGTCCCTTCATAAACTGAACACTACTCAGTTGCAGCACTCTAAGTCCTTTGAAATCCCTTGCATTTAGCTGGTAGATGACCAATCCCACAGTGTAGTGAGCCAAAATAGGGCTTTTTTGCATTTCACCCACATTTTTGGAGTAGAGTTATCTCTACATCCCTCCTTGAGTGAGAAAGGGGTTATTTTCAGAGTGATTCAGTCTTCACTTTTCCCACAGTTCTTCAAGAAAGACCAGCAGGTGATGAGACAAATAGATGTACAATTTAGCTACTTCTGATCTCTGCCTCACCCCTTAAGTAACTGCAAAAGAAGATAAAAGAATATTTTAGGAAAGCTGCACACAGAAAACAGAGCTGAACTTGTACAGCAAATGTTCTAAATAATGAGAAAGGTTCTTCAAGTGTATTTTCCCTTGTTAGAGGGTCAAAGAATGTACTGGGTCAGATGAAAAAAATATATCTGGGGAATGCTGAGCCACCACAAGGAAACTCTACTGCAAAGGCTGAGGTGGCAATGATTATGGTTTTGGTTTTCCAGTGTGTACAGAGGTGTCAGGGCTAGGAACGAAGATTTGGAACAAACAAAAGATTCACATGGTCTTAATACTCTTAGCTCTCAGGTAGAAACATGAATTTGGTATTTACCTATCTCTTGTTGCCAGTAAGGACCCTTTCAATGTTTTCAACGGCAGCAAAGTTATGTTAAGAATAAACTCCTTCACCAAACCTCTAAGCGGGTGCAGTATATGTTAATTTAATTCAGTCAGGCACTAAAACTTATGGCTGGAACAGCTTTTTTCCAGAATTTGAAAATTTTCACATTAACTCTAAAACCAGGTCAGTCTGTTGCATATACACACATATATATTTATATATGTGGCAGTCACATTCTCTGAAAAAATCCCTTCACCCAGGATTTATCTCCTGGGAAGCTGAGAAGCCTCAGAGAAAAGGAAAACAATTCTTATCTCATTTGCTTCTCCTGTGTTTTGCTCACATGAGGAATGTGTTTGGAGATTGTTTACCCACAGGTGATTGTTTCATTGGATTCTGGTGTGAGTTGTATTCACTCTTTGGCCAACTGGGGCCAAGCTGTGTCGAAGCTCTGGATAGAGTCACAAGTTTTCATTATTATCTTTTTAGCATTCAGTAAGTATCCTTTCTGTATTCTTTTGTATAGTTTAGTATAGTATTCTTTAATATAATATAGTATCATAAAGTAATAAATTAGCCTTCTGAGAACATGAAGTCAGATTCATCATTTCTCCCTGCCATGGGGGGTCCTTGCAAATACAATATATATATATATATATATGTCTGTACTGTATCCTTTTCTTAAAGCCTGGTAGTATTAATACTCAAAAGACATCTTTCTATGACAAGGAATAGTCACAGGTTTTTACAATGGAGAAGCACAAGGTCCTGTGGCTTGCAGACATTTTGGAGTCACCTGCCCATGCACAGACCTCTCAGTGCAGGAGCCTGGATTCCCTTCCATCAGTGGAGAGAGGCCAGCCCCTTGAGGAGGAAAGTTCTCCACATCTCTTTGACACAGTTTTAAGTGTCACAAATCATCTTATGGAGACACTTTTCTCTGTGCAGGGAATTTAGGAAATGGATTCAAGCTGAACACCTATCCTCCAGGTGGATGAAGTGGTTAAGGTGAAAATGATCCTGGAACAAAGGAGGTCTTTCCTCTGCTGTGAACTCCTGGAGGGAAAGTGCTCCCTTGCTCCTTGCTCTTCACTTGTTCATCTTTTTCTCATTTCTGAGGGTAAAATCTAGACAAGAACCTAAATCTGCTGTGTTCCCAGGTGAGCATCCCCAAACCAGCTATGTTATCAAGGCTTTTTTTAGTTCTCTCTCATGCCAAAAGGTCATTAAATTACAATCACAAATAATTTAGCTTTTTCCGTATATTGTGAAATGATATAAACATAAGACACATCCTCTGCACACAACTGGCTAATTTTCTGGGGATTACAATTCTTGCCTGTCCCTTTTGCCAGCAGCCTGAGGGGTTTATCAGTTGATAATCTCCCACTGAAACCTAAGATTTAGGAGCAAGTCCCACTGTTCTGTGTCATGGTCAGGATTTTAGGAGCCTGTGGTTTCAAAGGGATGCTGTTGTTATTCCTGAAAATACTTCCCTTTACCACTGAGACCAGGACATGAACAAAGCATTTGCTTTAGAAAAAAACAATTCACTTTAGAACCCACAGTAGAAATGTGTTGTGTTATAAATCTAAGAGCTAGCACTCCTAAGTGAGTAAAACCCCTGAATTTGCTTATTAAAATAAAATGAAATAAAAGCAATAAGCAGCAAACAGTGTGCCATGGAAGGGAGGGCTGGGTGTAGCTGGGCTGGTGATGCTGGGAAGGAAGGGAACTGCACCTCCAGCTCTTCCTTCAGGGGGTGTCAAACACAGCCTGTGCCAGCACCTGAGCTTGGCTTTGAGGTTGTGAGAGATGGAGGGCACCAGTCAGTCTGTCAGAAGAGCAGTCAAACCTGCACGTACCATTCTTCACATGGCTATTCCTCTTTGTGGGAGGTAGTTTTTGGTAACACTGTGTGCAAAGGAAGGAGCTGTCTCCTCTTGGCTTGGATCATTTAATGGCATTATAGGCTGCAAAGGCACCTGTTCAGGGCTGGAGGAGAAGGAACAGGACCTTTCCATTTCTGTGGCAGAACAAGGCTTTAATGGTCTGGTGGAAGTAATTCTGTATTGCAAAGGAAGTTGATAAAATAGAACATAAACTTCTCTAATAGAGGATTTAATTACCAGGAAAGCCAGTTGAATAAAGCATTTGAGCAGAACTATTTCATTGCTGAAAAGGCAATAATTATTAATCCCCCTTTTCCAAGCCATGTCATTTATTCAGGAGGCCTTGGAGTATAAGAAGCCATGTGTCTATATGTCTGCATTTGCTTGTATATCTTTAAGTTGTTTGATTTTTCTTTTTTTTCTTTTTTTTCCCTCCAAGCAGACTGTCACTATCCTTTAAAAAATCTCAGACTTTACTCAGATTTCCAGCTATCCACATGATCAAGCTGAAACCAGTCAAACTAATCAGGTCTCAGGGTTGGGCAATAGGCACAATGGTAATGAATCAAAAAGCTTTAAAAGCTCTTAGGTAGCTGCTTCATTCTTCAACACACGAGCATGGCTATCAAGGTCTAACTGCAGCAGAAGGACTTATTTATTTTATTTCAGAAGCAGGCACTTCTGTGAAGCCCTCTATTAGTCAACATATCAGCTTGTTCATGTTTTATTCTGTTGTTTTTCCAATATTCAGTTGAAAAAGTAATAACTGTGCCTGGTGATGTTGGAGCGTACACTGTAAAGTTTTAAAAGAAGTTCAGGTATTTATCTTTAAACTTAATGAGATTAAACATGGAATCCATCCCTACAGTTTGCCCTAATGACTGCTTTGTAGTTTGTGTCATGGTGTGTGCCATGGTCAAGCAGTAGCAGCTACAGCTCAAGGCAAAATTCCACCATGGCTGTGATGGAACTGGGTCAGCTCACAGTGACTCTGTTTCCACACAAGAAACTTCACCTTGCCAATGCCTTCTTCTCCCTGCTTCCCTTTATCCTGCCCCAATACCTAATCCAAGCGGAGGAAATGAAACTGCAGCAAAATCTTAGCTTGGAAATAAAACAATGCACAGCACCTGCTGGGGAAGGAAACCCATGGGGTGGTCTGTGAGGGTCTGGCACTGACTTCTTCAACATGAGCAAGCAAAGACCTGTGGGGCCAGTGAGCTGGTGGGGCTCCCTGTGAGCTGTCAGGCTCCATTTCATCTTGGAACCACATCTTCACAGGGAGATGGACAGGGAAATCTCTTTCTTGAAAATTAAAATTTTTGCTCTTGGTGTATTCATATTTTCACAGTGGCTGCTGAAAAGCTTTGGATGTTTTGGTAACACCAGTGATCTCTATAAGGACTGGCAAAGGGAAATCACCTCGAGGTTAAACATTTGTGGGGATGGTGTTGTTTGGGCTCAGTGTGAGTTTAGTCTGCTGTGGCTGAATACTGATCAAAGCAAGAGCAATCCAAAGCCACTCCATCAATGAAGCAGAAATCTGCAGAGATGTTGTGACCTTTTGTTCATCACTTGAGTTTTCTTAAGCAACTTTGTGCAGCAAGTGCCATGCAATGTGGATCTGAAAAAATGTATTAAATTTTATTGAGAAAGATTTTTGAGAGTAGCCTGGAAGGATCAAATTAGAGATGTATCCAGTTCACTCCTCTTCCAGGAAAACACTGTGTCCTTTTATGGCTTCATCTACATGAGCAGGCAATCCCTCTCTCAACACAAATGTGTGGTTCCCACAATGCATCTCATCCAAACTGAACAAGAAGATATCTGTAGATCTACAGTAGTTGTGTGTGAAAATACATACTAGCATTCTGGAGCACATTCCAATTGATTGCTAAGTCATAGTGAAAAATTGTCAATAAACAGTGAAAGAACAATTTTACTTGGCATTTTATTCACTTAACAGAAACATTCACTTATCAGGTATCACTGAAGTGCAATTTACAGAACTTAGCAGCAAATTCACATATGTAAATTCAGATTTATTTTCTTTTGTCATCTTTTTTGTTTCTTTTTTTTTACAAATATTACAAATGTACATCCATTAGTACAGTATTGCCATTCACTCATGCATGTTATGTACAGAATCTTCACTAAAGAATTACTACTGAGCAATTTTTCCTTTGCTTCAGGAAATGCTGTCTGTAGGTCATGTGTGCTTCTGGGATGGGGTCCCATCACACTGTTGTTGCACATAACGAGAAGAAGTAGATATTTAAGGTCATACCCAACCCTAGTGCCAGCAGGTGCAACTCCACTGAGATCAGCTGATGCCCCACTTGCAGTGGGGACTCAGTTTGGTCCCCACTACTAAACTCATTTTGGCAGCTGAATCCAGAGTTGCATTTGTGTATTTCCTGTAACAAAGGATCATCTCATCCTGCCACACTTTTTTCTATGTCCTTAAAAATAACCAGGCATGGTGCTTTGTTGTCACAGTAGCTGCAACACCAGCCTGGTGTAATTACAATGCATTAGTTGGGTTGAAATCATGCCATGGCTGGAGGAGGATGGGTGAGGGCAGGGAGCTGTAAGGAAGAGCCATTGAGGTCTCACGTGTGCTAGACAAGGCCTGACTCAGAGAGGAAAAGCAGAAGACATGCTCCCCCCTGCCCTGTGGATCTCTGCATCAGAAACCTTGTCTTCCTCTCTGGCTGCCCTGTGGTTTCTCTTCCTCAGTGGGAGCAGCCAGAGCCCTGGGGGCCACCACTGCCACTGTCCCCTGCAGCCTCTCCCACACCTCCAGCCCTGGGCTGGCCCCTGCCTGCAGCCCTTTGGGCACATCTGCTGCCCAAATCACACTGGAGGTCTGCAGCAACAGCTGTGTTAGAGGGCAGGACCATGTGCAGGTACCTGGAAGCTCCAGAAGGTGCCAAAAGTATTCAAATGTTAATCAGAAGAGCTGTTAAAGTGGTCAAAGTATTGACAAAGTGGTTACCACAAAGTGTTTCCATTGTTGAAAAGACTCAGTTTTTGGTTGCCTTTTTTTTTTAAGCTATTTCTACTCTAACGATATTTTTTAAAATATTTTTGGTAGTTAATATGGAATGTATTATTTTGTTGAAAAGGTTTCCGGAAGGGGAGAGCTTTGTTTTACCTAATTTAAAAATTCTAGTTTATCACAATTGTTTTTATACAAGACACTATAGATACATCTTGTAGTTTATAATCTAAAAATAAAATCTCATCAAAATACTGTAGCTATTCTATTGTGGGCATCAATAAACAATGTATTTACTGTATATGGCTCTCCAAACATGATAAACCCTATACAAAGAGCATCTATCTTTATTGATAGGAACAGTTTCCCGTGTAAAGGAAATTACATGGAAAAATATGAGCCTTGTGTTGTTTGAAAAGTAACTCAGCTTGACAGTTCTGAGAAAATACCAAGACAATTATCACAAATCATTAGCAGCATGTTATATACAGATTTAAAGACAATCACAGGAATAAAAAGAAAACAGTAGTTATATACCCGCAAATCCTGTCATCTAAAAACCCAGGAACTTAGAGAAATGTGCAGGGCATTTGAAGGTTGGTTTTGCAGTGGGACTGTCAAAGCTCAGTTCTCCCATGACTGTATCTTCTGCATTCTGATGAGGTTTGGGATGGTTCAAAGATGAGATTGTATCAGACCCAGCCCAGTTATGAAGAAAATATTTAAATGTGGGGTGATACTTGTCTCCTAAGTGAAAAACTCCATCTGCTTTTCAGGCTGCAGATGAGCATGAAGAGTAATAATAACACTTGGCATTTACACAGAGCTAGAATCTGAAAGCTCATGCATTGAGTAAGACCTTACCCAAACCTGTGGTTGCCTCTGCTGTGCTTATGTCAATTGGACTTTGTGGAGAGGTAAAACTCATTGCAAGAGTGACAAAATCTTTCTTAAACTGTTGCATATGACCAGAGCATTTTGATCCTGCCAAGTTCCTTAGATGTGAAGCATTTATTGTTATCCCCATTTGACAAGTGGAGAAACTGAGGCAGGGAAGAGCCAAGCAGCAAATGTGCTCTCTTGTTTGGGGATGTCTTACTTGTGGGTACCCTGGTGATTGCTCAGATGCATGGAGCATCCTGAGCTCACACCCACTTAACTCAGAGCTCTGGGTCATCAGGAGATTGGAGATCTGAGGCTCTGGGTCCTGCTGCAGCCTGCCTGACTTTAGGCAGCTTCCTGAAGATCCAGAGCCAGGAGCGTGGACACACTGCTCCTCCCTGGCAGCCCCTGCAGAGCTGTGCCCCCCTGCAGGCAGCACAGGGGTGATTGTCCCCTAGAAAAGGATCTGCACCCTGGCTGGTCTCTGAAAGGCATGTGAGATTAACTGGGCCAGACAAGTAAAATTTGCAGCATGCAAATTGTGCCTAGAGTTGAAGATTTGTTGTGAAGTGGTTTGTCCAAGGTGTCAGGGGGAATAAGTGTGAAAACCAAGGGCATCCTGATGCCTGGCTTTGTGCTGAGAGCCAGCAATGAAAAATCAGTTTAAAAATGTTGCATTTCTTTGAGGTCCAAATTTTTTGTCACAGATTTAGGCAGTTTACAGGATGATTTTTGCATAGAGGTTAGGAACCTTATTTTGTGGATGATTATGGATGCTCTGAGACCTGCTTTCATGCTGTGTGCCTGGGGTGCTTCCATCTCTGCTCACTATTTTCCATTATTCAGTGATGACTTTTGCACTGATTGTGTGAGGAAAACAAAAGTCTATTTTGGATCAGACAGGTGGCCCACTAACACCTCAAATCAGTAATAACCAACAGCAATAAACAATAAAAAGCAGAATCTTGGTGGGGGTGGCATTATAATTTGGGCAGGTACATTCTTGGGAAGGGATCATGAAAAAGCAGTTTTCTAAAGTTGAGTTCAGTGCATCAGACACATTTCTACTTATGTATTTCCAATACAGGATTAAAAGCAAAATATTCCCATGGAGGTTGCTATTAAATCTCAAACTGCTTCAATTCTCTCATTCGTCCTGCCTCGCCTTCTCTCCAGTTGGTTTGATCCAGTCGTGTAGAAAAGGTGTGGAGTGATTCACACAGTTAGTAGGAACTGATCTTGCTCTGGGGGTTTCTTCACCCAGGTGCCCAGGCCAGCTTTCTGAAATGCTTTAAACAGCTGCTGCTTAACAGACTGGTACGTGTGAGCCACCAGCTTTGCCTCGCTGTACACTGATGGCATCTCTCCATGGCTTGGTACTCGTGTGCTCAGCTGCAGAACAAAAATCAGGGAAGGGAAAAAAAAATAGAAAACCCAACCTGTGAGCCAAAAGAAACAGGAGGCTTCAGTGGCTGTATAATCTTCCTGTCTACATTTCATAAGCAATCACTGTGCTTTGTGTGTTTGCTTTTGGTTTAACAACCAGCAAGCCAGGGAAGCAATAAATGCTGGTGACACAGTTTTGAGCCATTGTGAGCAGGAAAGGGGTGAACAGCTCTGCCTTGGAGTGGGCAGAGGCAGTAGCAAGTGTTGGTCTTGGTGTGTTCTACAAAGGCAAAATGCTACTTCTCAATTAACATCATTTTATGGACAAAACTGAAAGAAATCCTTTCTGGAGGTCTTTAAAGCACGTACTCCTTTAAAGAAAGTTTAGCCTGGGAAGTGGAGCAGCTCAGTGCTTCCAAGTAATGCCCAGACACAGAAAAAGAAGGGTTGTCTTCCAGACTCCCCATTTCCCCTCTGTAGTCTGTTATTGCTGGGAATGCTCTGAAATCTGTCCAGGACAGGGCAGAAATCAGGCATCAGGGTTTGTGCTGCTGTGGGAAAACTGCGGGAACACTGGAGCTACCCACAGCAATATCACATGCGCAGTGCCCCTGGAAGGACATGCAGGAGGGAGCATCCTTTGCTCTGCAGAAGGACTAAACAAACCCCTCTGACCTGCCCAAGCCTCTACCATGCCAAACCTGTGGGGAAAGGCACCCTCAAGGCAAGCCTGATGAGCAAACAGCTCTTGTCCTTGTCTCTATACAGGAGAGATGCTGAGAGGCAGATTAAAGGGGAAGGTGAACATGCAGCCTGCAATGAGCTGCTCCTGTCTGTGTGCCAGCACTCTGTGGGGCTGTACTGGCTGGAGATGTACTGGCCCAGTCAGCAAGGGAGGGTGACATTGCCAGCCTGGGTGTCAGTGGGCCACAAGCTGGCCTGGCAGCAGTGGCTTCTCTCTGGCTGCCTCTTTGTTCCCTTTGTTCCCCAGAGGTAGAGAGTGATGACTTTATCAAATCCTTGCTTTGTCAAGGGCAAAGTGCCCTGCTCAGCCACAAGTTCCTCTCTCCTGCTCTCTGCAACCTCATCCCTGGTGTGAGCCACAAGCAATCCAGCTCTCCCAGCCATAGCTCCAGCCATGGCCCCAGTTTTGTTCCTGTGAGGATCCCTCTGTTCTGGGGGTGGCCGGAGTGCTGTGCAGGAGATAGGCTGGGACCTGTGTCACCACACTGTGACCAAGCCCTGGGCACAGAGACCAGTTGGTCCCTTCTGCTCCCCACAAGGCTCAGGGTCACTGATGGGACAGACCCTGCCACTGCCTGCAATGCAATGACTGCCACCAGCCTCCTTCCCCTGGGGTGTCCTGCAGAGCAGAACAATCCCTTTGGGTTTGTGCTCAAACCTGCCCACCCTGCCGGCTCTTTTGCCTTCTCGCACTACTTTGTTGGTGGAATTGTCTCCAGCTTCCCTCCCCACCATCACTCTGCCTTGTTTGCTTCCCCTCGTTTCCCAACAGGAAAGAGGTTTTGGCACTTAATAAAACAATTCTTTCCTTGTCTTCACCTCTCCCTGTCCCTGTGCTACTGACAGGGCTCTCAGTGCCCCAGACCCACCTTGCCATGCAGCTTGGCCCAGCGAGTGAAGAACATGTGCTTGCAGAGGCGCGAGGGGCCCCCGCAGCTGCGCTTGCCCGTGGTGGCGTTGATCACCTCCAGCTCCGCGCTCCCCAGGACCCAGTTCACGCTGAATCCCGGCGACTTCCCGGGCTGCCGAGCGCCTGCGTGGCTCACCCCTGCAGGAGAGGGACACCAGTGACTCCAGTGCTCAGGAGAGTGAGTGCTCAGAGTGCTCAGGAGAGGCCCCAGTGCTCACTCGGAGCTGCTCCTGGGTTGTGGTGGCACAGGAGACACCCCCAATGAACGCCCAGTGAACCGCTGGCGTCGCGCACTGCACGTGCTCTTGTCACCATTGGTTAAAAGATACCAGACCAAGTGCCTTGGACAGACAGAGCTTGGTAATTCCTATAGATTTTTTCCACCTTGCAGGCAAACCTTCCATTAGCCCAGGGAAAGCCTTTGGATCGGAGTGTGAGCTGTTGACAGCAGTGGGACAGCTGCTGAGTGAAATCTTTCACAAAGGCTTTAATGGGATAACAGGTTTTTACAAGGAACTAAGCAGTACAGGGCTTTGGCCATTTCTTTCAGGTGAGCTTCCCACAGTCCTGCATATTTATCTGCTATTATGTCCCGGGGCCTTTGCTGTGAGGGGATGTCTAGACCCCAGGGGATAAGAAAATGCAAAACAATACACTTCATCATCACAGAGAGAGAGACATTATTAGATCCAAGTTAATAATGACCTTGTAAATATCACAGACCTGCACAGACCACACTTGGTCCCCACCTTGTGTCTGCCTGCCAGATTCCAGCCCTGTACTGGAGCACCAATTTCTTGAACAGCTAGTTAGTGTCCTAATGGTGATATCTGGGACATCTTTAAGTGGAATGCATCATATGTAATTTTAGATAGCTGCATTAATGATGTTTACAGTCACCTGGGATGACTGCATGACCTTAGTGTCATTCACATGGCCAAATTTAGACATCTGAGCCCAATACTGAGGCAGTGCCTTCATGGGTGAGATCTCATTGGCTCTGAATGCAGACCAGGGCTACAAGGTCAGGTATGGATGTTTACATGAGCTATTTTTAATCAGGTAAATTTTTGTCTCTTTTTAACTATTTAGTCCAGCTCAGCCTTTCCATGAGTCCTTTTGCCTTTTCATTTCTTGTACCTGAAACCAGGGAAGGATTAGTCTTTGCAAGAAATAAGAGGAATAAAAAAAGTGGTTGGCTTATTTTCCAGCACAGCACAAATGCAAACAAGTGAGCTCTGCCTTGCCCTGCTAATTAGTGCTTTTGCAGCAAAGAATCAACAGTGGGAGCTTCCAAGGCTGGAAAACTCAGAGTGACCTGAAGCACTTTGAATATTTTTGAAAACACGGACCTTGGATAACGTCTCTGGATCCAGTTGTTGTGTCCCCCACTGCAAATTTGCTGTGTGGGCCACCAGCCTGCAGACCTGGACCACAAAAGCCACCATGGGGAGCAGCAGGTGGGGACTGTGCTGGTGGGCAGGAGCTGCCTGGCACAGCCCCCCCAGCAGAGGCCAGTGCCAGGACTGGGTCTGTGATTCCAAATGGCAGCTCCTGCCTGCAGCAGCTCCAGCAACAGCTCAAGTTTTGCACTGCTTCCATTGCTGCTGGGTGGAGGCAGCAGAGAGAGGTCCCTGCATTTTCTGCTGAGAGGATTTTAAAGAACTTTTGCATAGTGAGAAGTACTGATATGGGCTGTTTAGAGAGAAGGAGATTAAAGAAAAGAGATCAAAGCCCCTCCTTTCCAAAGTGCCCTTCTTGCCCAGGATCTCATTTTCAAAACAGATGCACACCATGAGCATCTGCTGGTCTGAGGCAGAATGGGAGGAGATGGGAGCTGGTGGGAATGCTGCACCCACCACTGAATGTGTTGAGCTTGGAAAGCTCCTGAAAGACATCTTGGGGGAAGTGGAGGGCTGTGCAGGGTCTGTCTGGCCAGGATGCTGCCTCTGCAGGCAGCTGCTGCATCCTGCCTGGAGCCTCTCAGCGTGAGGAGAAGCAATGCCACTGAGGGACGTGCCCCTTCTCTCCCCTGTCCCCTCTGCCCTGGGAGGGAGCTTCTAGAGCCAAATGGAACTTAGCACACACAGAGAGAGAAAGGTGGCCTTTTGAAAGGAAAAAAATTATATGGCAAACTCACTTTGTATCGGTGACAAAGCTGGAACTGCAGAAATCATCTCAGTCACTGGGACTGAACTCGCTACCGTGTGTAGAAGAGAATTACAGCTCAGTCATAACCTCACCCAGGATTTGTAAACACATTCATGTCGTATTAATACCTCTTTCAATTTTTTCCCCCCAGAGATAACAGATCAGTCTGCATCTAAAACTCCAGTTCACCTAGGCAACAGGATTTAAACTGAGAGCTTGAAAATCAGATAGCTCTGCAGCGCTGCTCAAGCGTCTCTACGCAGAACAAGATGCAAACAGATCAAAATCAGCTGTTTGACACTATGCACCACTCCCTGTCAAGATAGCACCCAAAAGCTTAGAGGATTGGAGTGCCAAAAAACATGATAGCAAACACCCTGCCATGCAAAGTTGCCACAGGACACTAAATAAATGAAAATGTTGTGAAATCCCTGACTAGAGGAAGAGCAGGAAAGGCTGCTCAGAGGGGAGAGCAGGTTGTGGGTCCCCATCAGATGGGGGCTGGGAGAGCAGCCCAGGCTGGTCCCAGTGCCTGGAAACCCCTATGGGCCCTTTGGCTTTCATGCTTTCTCTTCCCAGCTATTATATGTAGATAGATGTATTTAAGTAAATAGAAGATATTTTCACATCCTTTTCTGAATTCAAAAGAAGAAGTTTTAAAGAAAAAACATGAGAGTCATAACAGAGAAATACAGAGCATGGATATATTCTCTGATTGTTGATATTTTTATAATTTAAAAAAAATTCTTCCATAATTTTCTTTTGAGAAATAACTGCTTTGATTTATTTAGATAGTAATGCTCAAATAATCTAGGTTATTTTCTCTCCTCTATGTACAACATTCTTCTTAAAACCCACATAGCAAAGAGTACAACAGAAGACAGATTTGAAAGAAAAAGAAAAGTCTTTGCACAAATAATATGAATTTGAGTACTGTGGGATGTGAGCTGAAATCTGTCCTCTTTCTCCTCTCTCTCCCAGCAAAACCTCATAACCCATCAGGATACCCTTTAAAACAGCCTCACTCTTAAGAGGACAGGGTATAAAAAAGGCATTTCTTCTAAAAATTACACCCAAGAGGAATCTCAGTGGAAGAGTGTAGTTCCATCTGGCTGGGACTGATAGAAAACTGAGCAGAAAACCTCCCTGATTATTTTTCAGTGGAGCCAAGGAGTTAATCTCAGTACATCTCATCACACACCATGACTCTCCTCTCCATTGGAATGCTTGTACTGCTATTATCAAGTCACAAAATAATTGACACCCTTATAATTTAAGGACTCCTGCAGTCCTGGGCTGGTCTGATGTCCAAGACAAGAGTGGGAGATGGAGTTTCCTGGCTGATACTGTGTAGATCTGGTCTCTTATGCATTTGGAGAAGCTTTTTCTAGGTGCCCATCCCTTAGTCACTGGATATCTGCTGGCAGGGTTTCCCAGGAAAAAGAATTGTGGCACAAGCCTCAGCAATGTAAGTTTTAATCAGCCTTGCCTCCCTGGGATTTGTGGGGGGGAGGGAAGATTACAAATAATGGTGCTAGAGACAAAAACAATGCAGAGAGAGAGAAAGAGAGAGATTCCTCCCACTGCTTCTCCTGGGCTGAGGAAAACCGACGAACAAAACCAAAGAGCAAAGGAAATGCTTTTCCAAACAGAAGCCTCTGGAAAAGAGGAACACAGCCCAGAAACATGCAGATATTTAAAGTGACACAAGTCCCCCTCTGATGCATTTCTTATTCCCTTGAAATCTCTAGCAATGACTCTTGGACATACACACACACACTCTGGCCAAGTATGACCCATTGATTTTACTCTGCAAGGCCAACCCAGCTGTTCTGCGGTGAAAACTCTTATAAAATCCCTTTTTGTGTTTTCAATCCTTCGACAGTTGAAGTGGGTTTCCATGTACATCCTGCAGTGAGATTGTGTGTGCCTCTATGGGTGCACCTACAGTGTGTCAGGGCTAGCACAGGATGAGATCTGCTTTCCCAGTGGGACATGCAGTGGCTTTGGCAGCTGGGGCTGTGTTGTCAAAACAACAGCCAGATTTGAGAAATGGGGAGATACCTCCTGGCCAGCTGTGAGCTCTCTCCTACCTACCACAATGTCATGTGAGAAGGAAGAGGAGGCTGAGCCATGCCCATGGTGGACATGGACATGTCCATGGGCAGGAGGAACAGGTGGGGACATAAACTGAAGGGAGAGTGTGGATCACAGCTTCCTACTCACTTGATTGCAGTCTTTGTGCAGCTGCACTGAAGAGTTAAAAAATGGAGATAAGCTGTTCAGAAAAGGATAAGCCTTTTGACCTGTCCACCTCACAACACATACACGCACATTACACTTGCCAGAGGTACTAAACCACATAGAACCTGAGAATTTCCCCAGTGGCTAAACTATCACTTCTGCCTTGTTAGAAAATTTGTTCAGCCAAACAAATTTTGTCACAAGGACATATTGAAAAAAAAAGCCCATGAAATAGACAAGGCATAAACCAGAACCCGCCTTAGTGAGGAACCTAGAGGACATTGAAAGGTAATGGGGTACTCCACTAAAATGTCCTGTCAGTGTCACAGTGTCCAGCTCTGTGACACTGACATCATACTGATGTCTCAGGGAATTATTAAAAAAAAAGCCCATGAAATAGACAAGGCATAAACCAGAACCCGCCTTAGTGAGGAACCTAGAGGACATTGAAAGGTAATGGGGTACTCCACTAAAATGTCCTGTCAGTGTCACAGTGTCCAGCTCTGTGACACTGACATCATACTGATGTCTCAGGGAATCCTCCCAAAGAACAAATATCAAAAATTAAAATAAGGATCTAATCTGGTGCAGAACTGGTATCTCTTAGCATTCACATGCCTCATGAAGACCTGAAGACAGTTAAACCTAAAATTTACTGAAAGCTTCCTTCTGGTTTTTGGAAGTGTTTTACTTAGTCATACTTTTCCCCCCCATTCTAAGTGTTCAGTGTACAGTGGTTGTTTTCCTAGTCAGCTTGTATCCATTAATGATCCTTTTTTGTGGCTGCTGCTAATGAAAGAGGATTTAAACGCATCGGTTTCTTTGTTCTACAAATTCATATTCTTCAGGAAAAAAAAAAAGGGTGTGAGTTAATGCAAACAAAAAGCATTCCTGTTGGTCAGCAGCATGACTGGAGATGGGAGGGGGGATTATTTGTCTTGCAGGCAGGTGTTTGCTCACCACTGAGAAGCAGCTGGTTGCGGCGGTAGGAAGCTGGCAGCTGACCAACGTCCTCTATCCTGTGGCTCATCACCCGGGACAGGTGGCCAGTGTGGTACAGGCTCCCCACCACGATGCTGTGCAGGTACAGGGGTTCGATGAAGGAGCTGAGCAGAGCGCCTTGGAGCCCAAGGATGTTCCACCTGGAAAAAAAATTCAGGAGCAATAAGACACATGGATGGAGGAATGGCCATACTGGAGCTACCCTGGGAAAATCAGCAAATGCCAGCGCATGGGTTAGAGGGATGAGGGATGAAACTATTCCTGTCCCTGCCCTATGATACAGAAGGCACTGTTGGGTTATTATACATCAATGGGCTGATTGCCCCTCCAGGACTATTTGAGATTACTGTGGTGCTATTCACTTAAGGGATGTATTTCCATCTTGTTTTGCTGCAAACAGAGGCTTCTTGTCAAAAGGTTTTCTTTCTAAAAGTGTTTTGTGTTTGAGGGATGTTCATTTAGCATGTCTCTAGAAGAATTTTATTTTTTTCCTGCATCTATAATGTTTCACTTGCAATGGTAGAGTTAGAATGAGAGTTTTTGTTATTTCACCTTTATTTGCTACATAAGTACCATCTGCATGCCATACAGTCAAGCTAACACATGACTTAGGTGGCCAAAATTCCCCCAAAATCTTTGAATGCCTCATAGGCTGACATTTCTTTGTACAAATGACCATGAAGATATGAAGACATCCATGAGCATTAAATCCTGGTCCTGAATAGGAAAAATAAGAGAAGACTTGAGCTTTTAGGAAATTTATTTGTAATTGATAGCTCGAACTTCTCTGAAGTGCTCAGAGAGATACATCTCACCCTGTTGCTGCCTTAAAGGTGCAGCAGAGTGGTGGTGGGAACCTTGGGACCTTCCACCTGTTGATGACTGAGACCTCCATGCTACTGCTGGTGGAGTAGCTGCCAGAATGGCTCTGCATTTTAATAGCTTATGAATTTTTACATCAAGCTAGGCACAAATATGACAGCCTGCTTGCCTCTAAATTCTTCAGGGGACAGCTAATTGGTTAATGAGTGGAAAAATTAAGAAGGGGAAAGAAGTCATGATGCAGTTATCGTCTTGGCAAACCTATTTAGCTCATCTAAGAAGTTGCTTCCCACCACACAAATGTTAACGGGCTCTCTTACACTTGGATAATATTTTTACTAAGTTGAACACTGTCAGTCTGTCTGAGTAGTTTTGAGTTCGGGAGTTCAAACTGAAAATGCTTAGAAAATGGAGTTTGGAGAGTATATTTTGGCTCATTAAAACCCAAAACACCGGCAATATTTGGAGTTCGGTAGCTGCTGAAGGAAAGGCTATGAGGTGTCTGCTATATAAGGCATCATCCAGTGGCTGCCATGCTAAATAATGTGTTTAAAACAGAATTTCCATCAGCAGCAAGCATTATGGTGCTAATTTCTTACATCATTGTTCTTTTCATTAATTAACATTTCTCAACCGTTAGTGCAATTATTGCAGTGCCTCTGTACTGTATGTCTCTTTTCATGATTAATAAGGAGTCATTATATTTCCCTTTCCTGAAGCAGTCAATTAACATGGAATACTTTCCATTAATTACTGAATGTTTAAAATCAGCATGCTGTACCTGGAGAGCAATCTGCTCTAGAAACCTGTGACACCAATTGCTTTTAAAAGTTCTCTTTAAATTTTATTCCAAAAACACAAGCAATTTAGCTGGCTGTATTAATTTGCCTCCGAAGCAGGGCTGTGAATGAGAAACATCTTTTAATCTCATGCAAGAAAAGGCAGCCATCTGGCTGCTGAGGATTTCAGAGTCAGACTCTCCCTGTCTCCCTCTGTAAATGCAGGCCATTAAAGTAATATGTTCATCTACATAAAACTCAAATGAAATATAAAAGGTAATATTTATATACAAACAATTTAGTCCCACAATTTAAACAGTCATTGGTTTTATGAAACATTTACTTTAGTCGATCAGATTTGCATAACTTCATTTGGGGAAAAAAAGTGTGGTCATTTCTGCAAATCACATCAATTTTAAAGGAAAGAACTAGCTGCCTCTTTGAATAAATAACTTATCATGATGCAAAATTAATAATGCAAGCTTAAGAAACAGAGCTGAATTCAGCTAACAGTACTATGCCTTCAACCAGCATCTAAGGTAAGCAGAAAATTTACACAGATATCTTTGTCCAGATGGAAACTTGTAAGATATCAGTGCTGTTTTCAGCATTTAAAATTTCCTCAAGAAAGCCTTACATATTTGATTGAAGGAGAGAAGAAAAGCAGCTAAACTGAAAACAACATATGTTCAACAATATTGGGATTTCAGCAATATGCACATCACAAGAAATCATCTGAGTTTTATTTACCAAAATAAGGGATTGTGCTCAGGTCATAAATTACAAGATAATTTAAATTCATCACAAGGGATCTGCCTTGTCTTTAGAGATATTTCTCTACCTAATTCTGGACATATTAATGTAAAAAGGGATTTGAATTTCAATGGAATTACACTATTGGAAATCACAATATAAGCATGATCAGGTCACCCACTATGTACTGAAAGCATTCCATAAACATGAATTAATCCTTGCAGTACTCCAGTACTCCCATTTTTGCACACTGGGGAATCAGGGCAGAAAGGGAATAAGAGCTGCTGAAATCTGTAAGAGTTTCTGGCTTCTGGATGCAATAGTTGTCCCTTGAGAGAACCCTGTTTTCCCACTCCAAAAGAAAGCACATGAAGGTGTAGGGGTGATGAAGCTTCTGTATCAGCCATGGTGGGCTTTGACCCCAGGGGATAAGTATGACTCCAAGACAAATTGGACAGAGCAACCAGATTAAAAAAAAAAAAAAAAAAACAAAAACAAACAAACCAAAAAACAAGGGAGAAGGAGCTTATCAGAGAATACCAGCACCAGAGCAAGTCCTGCCTGATGTGTAGAATGTGGTGCACAAAGAGACTGTCCCAGAACCAGACAGCATCCTAAAGTAGCAAGGACTGAGAAGCCGGGAAAGGCACCAAGAAGGCAATATTTGGTGGGGACCACTTGCTGGGTGTTTTTTGAGCTGGTGTTCCCCAGGTGGTGTGAAAAGGGATGAGGGTGATGGCACTGCCACCTGTACAGTGGTTCCTTCTGGCTCAGCACTGGTTTAGCAGCATCTGATCAGAGAAATGGGAAGAAGCAAAGAAGGAGCTTTGTTTTCCACTCTAGCCCAGGTTTGTCAGAGTGTCTAGGCAGTTGTTTCTCTCTGGAATGCAGTCCTGATCATGTGTGTGAGTCTCACTAACTCAGCATGAGCCCCAGGAAAAGAGGGGTTCTGAGCTGGCCAAAATCAGACCCTTGCTCTGCTGCTGTTCTTCAGAGCACAGGAAAAACACTTTAATGTTGGGGAAAATTTTCAGTTCCTCATGGTGGTGCTGCTCTGTGGATGAAAAGGCCTGCCTTGGAGGGCAGCCAGGATTGTGCAGAAACATTAGATTTTACTGACAAATATTTTGGGGAAGGTCTTTTATCCTGTGTATTATTCATCTCTTGACCAACACACGTGGCTAATGTACTGGCTTGATCCTTTGATATATGAACATCTATGGAATTATTTGGAGGTGGATGGTAGGGGAAGATCCATCTGAGTAACAGTGAAACTATCAATAAGGGTGTTAATTTTGAAGGAGCTATTTCTCTGTAGCCTAATTTAGGTCCATGAAAGTAGCTGTGTTCCCATCTGTAACAAAGAGCTCTCTTCAAATGTGGCTTTTCAAAATAAAATTATTATTCAAAGCAATGCAGTGTTACATTTTGGCTTCTCAATATATCAAAGTGACTTTTCTTGCTATGAGGAAATATGCTGGATCATTCTGAATTTTCCTAATTGTACAAGATTTTAAGGGCTGTTTTCAAGGACACACATCTCTCTAATAACTCATATGCTATGTGCTCTGTAATAACCCTTCCAATAAAGTGAAAATCAACCTACTGCTCCCTTAGTCACAGATCTTATTTAAAAATCCCCAAATCTTCAGCAGGCAGGATAAACAAAACAGAATGTCTCCCCTTTTCACTCAAATATGGGAGCTTTTGTAGCTTTAAATGGAAGGAAAGCATACCCTTCCTTTTGTTCAAACAGCAGATATTACTGCACTGTTTACAAAGACAAAATCCTGCGTCCAGTTTTCAATATAGAAAATCCTTAAACAAATATATTTTTGCCTGTTTGTCAATCACAGAAATGCCAGTGACAAGCTGGGAGGCATCCCAGAGCAGGCAGCCTTTCTTTAATGAAATGCTGTGCTCCCCCAGCCCTGGGCAAGCAGAGGGCAGGGTGTGACCCCCCTGCAGAGCCCCCCCAGTTCCCAGGCTCCTGACAGCTCAGGACACAGCGAGGTGTGCAGGGAAACCTGTCCCCACATCATAACCACATCACAGCCTCCACGTGCTGGAGCATCACCCCAGCACATGAATTGTCTGCGGCCCCTCCCTTGGAGCAACAGAAAAAGGGATGATGAAAATACTGAGGAAGGGGTTTGGAGGCAAACCCACGGGGTGCAGGGGGCTGCAGCCTTGCTCAGGTCAGTACAAGGCTCCCTGCCCCTTGCTGAGATGTGCAGTAATAGCTGGAGCCCCTCTGCTGGTGTTTCCAGCATTGATTTGGATGCGGTTAGACCAGAAGGCCAACGTTTGAACCCCTTTGTAACTGGGATGTGGAGAAATGTCACAGACATCTTTTTTATGAAAAATCCTTTCTTAGGATTTTTCCCGCTGAAGCTGTGAAGTTTCAGCAACAAGATGTAAACAATGCTGAAGCTGAGAAGTTTCAGCAACGAAATGTAAACAATGGTTATCTGCTGCTGTGGAATGCAACAGGTCCATCTAAATTAGCCCATCTTAGATGTTTATAATTAATGGCCAATCAGAGTCCAGAGAGCTGCCTTTGTTATCATTCTTTCTTTTCTATTCTTAACTTAGCTAGCTTTCTGATGAAACCTTTCCTTCTATTTCTTTTTAGTATAGTTATAATGTAATACATATATATCATAAAATAATAAATCAAGCCTTCTAAACATAGAGTCAACATTCCCATCTCTTTCCTCAATCAAGAACCCTTGTGACCTCTGTCACAGAGAAATTCACCTGATGCTTCAAAACATCTCAGGGAACTGTGTCCACCTGCCATGGATGCTCAGAGACTGAAGTGTCTCCTTGGGACCTTTGGGAACCTTGCCCCTTAAAAAGCATTGCTGAGGAATTTCAAATCTTATTTTGATAAGGCTTTTTGTAAAAGACTTTGTTTTTTTATTAAGAGCTTTAAGTCTTATCCACTCGGTGTGTTGTTAACCTCCTGTACCATAGTTTCTATTACCAATATTTCCAGCTATGCTTCACACAACATAAATTGTTATTCAGGGTGGCATGTGCTCAGAAGGACACCTGTGGTGTTCCTATTTATATGACCATTTAGCTATTATTGGTTTGGAAACTGGAACTAGTGCATTAGTTTTTGATCTGTATTTTAACAGTGGGTGGTTTATACATGTTTTCTGGAACATACCTTGTGGTGAAAGATTGAAATTGAGCTCTCAGTCACACAGAAAGGGGTTAAGAGAGAGAATTACAAACCGTGTGCACAAATCATCTCTAATTGAAGATCTAGCTGTGTTAATTGATTTTCATTTGCATTAATATGTAGCCTTTGAAGTAGCTTTTCTTAAGAGTTACCTTGTCAGGCTCAGCCTTCTGTTAACAATGGCTCTGGTCGACAGGCTAACACTAAAATAGATCTAAGAATGCCAATTTCTAACACTGACTTTTAGTCCTGCATTTTTATATGCTACATTTAAATACAGCTTAATGTGCTCAAGTCATCCTCTAAAATGCTACTTCAGACTCCCACTGATAAATCCTGAAAAAGTGCCTTAAGGCTACACTACCTTGCAGTACTCTGATCATATTCTCAATAAAGATTTCTTCCTATTCTCTAGCTTGTGGGGCCCAAATAATCCACAAATCTTAGCCATAGGACATGGGTAGAGTGCTCATGATGTAGTGCAAAGTTTGGAGGTCCTTTGTTTCTGTTTGTGTTGTTTTGTAGGTGAGGTAATTTAGATACTCAAGGTCTTTTTTTACTTCTGGGCTTAATGTCACTTTTTTGGTGAAGTTTGAGAAAGCAGATGACCATTAACCTGGTGGCAAGAAAATACACAGTCTTTTAAAGGTGACCTTTTGAGAAGTGGTAGTAAGAAAACAATTTTAAGGCCAGAGCTTATAAAACAAACACTGAATTCTGGCTTTTATGTGCTGTTTAAAGACAGTGTTTATGAGGATTGCTCCCTGCAAATCCTGCACAATGCAAAGTACATTCCTCAGCCAGAATCCTGCAAAGGGACTCTGAAAGAGGACAAGTGCCACTGCTCATCCATTTACAAATAAGTTTATACAATCTTTGTGTGTTAAATGCAAATTTGCTGCTCAGAAGGCTGGCATCTCTCCAAAATAACTACATAAGCTCAAATCTAGTGAGCCACGATGTGCTCTGCCCTGGCCAGAGTGTGAGGTCTCCAGTCCCCTGGCTGAGGTCTGTCAAGGAAGAGAATTTGGAGAAGAGTAGTGCAATGCAGAACTCTCTCCTGGGACACCCAGATAAGAACTAATTTTTGGAATGAACCCTAGTGTTGAATGCTTGCACCAAGATCCTAAAATGACTTGCACACATCAAGGTGAGGTGGTGACCCAGGATCTGGGACTGCCCGCTCACACCACGGGTCTGCTGGGCTCTGGGGAGCCGGGGTGCTCTCCTCCCTGTGCTCCCAGCTCCTCTGCCCTGCTCTGCCAAACCAAACCGCTGCCCCGCTCTGCCAAACCAAACCGCTGCCCCGCTCTGCCAAACCAAACCACTGCCCTGCTCTGCCAACCCAAACCACTGCCATACTCTGCCCAACCAAACCATGCCATGCTCTGCCAAACCACTGGCAATGGCAAGCACCAAACCTCTCTGTGCAGCTGCACAGGGCAGAGCACCATGCTACTTTAGAAGGGTTGGCACTGGGGGAAATGATTTCTCTTGTTTTCTGCATGGAAGAAGAAGGAACCCAGGTGCTGGTGATGAGATAAACTTGATGAGCTCAGAGCACAGAACAGGAAACTTTATACAGAAGGGAGGTGTGTGAACTGCTAAATCTGAGTTATGGTGAGCCTAGGGGATGAGCCGTGGTGGAAGAGACTGGCCTGAAGCTCAGGCAGTGTTTCCATGAGTCAGAGGACAACATGTGTCAAAGGGAAGGTGGTTCTCTCCTCTGTGACAGACTCTGAATTTCCCTTATAATTCTGTCCAGAGGGGTGATGGACTAAAGAGAAGTACATAAATCTTTGATATTTTGCCCAGACTTTCGTATTTCTTCTGCTGTAGGAATAAGAAGTAGAGACATTTGGAAATGCTGATTTTATATATGCAGCCATGTGGACTGTTACCTGCAAATCTGGCACAGACATGCACACTGTGTGCCGTGGGAAGCCAGCAGGGAGGAGACGCTCAGTGCTGGGCTGGCTTTGTGCACCTGGAGACCACATCACTGATGGGACACAGAGAGCCAGTGTCCCTCAGGGACACCAAGGGGGTGCTGCTAATCCCAGCCCTGCAACTGGCACCCTATCAGCTGAGCACACATCAGCCCTGACCATTTCTGAGGGTCAGACACAGAGTGTAGTGCTGAGCCTCTCTAAGGATTGCTTACTGTGTTTAGAGCCTCAAAGAAGAGCTGAGCTCTAGGGATATCCTTTTTTCTTACTCTAAAAATGTGTGTGTTTGTGTGTGTGTGCATGCCTGTGTGTGCATGTGTGTGCATATAACAATTTGCCTTCAAACATTTGTCTGCTCCAGAACAGCCACTGCAGAGACTTCCATTAGCAGCAGCATTAACCTTGCACTGACCTTGTAATAAGCAAGGTACGAGCTAGTCCTGCATCCAGCCTTAGTGTGAGACAGGGGGATGAAAAGAGGTTTAATTTGGCCCATTGTATGAATTTTGCTGTCACAAAAAGCTGAAATTCTCTCAAGGCTGTAATGTCTCTGTCGACATAAAGGTTTTAATATAGGTTATGATTAGCATCAAGAAAACATTAAATGACATCATTTTTTCCCAAAACAGATGATTATTTTCGAAATTATTTTTCCCATGTTATTGCTGCTTTTTTGTAAATGTATAAAATGTACATTACAGCGGAGAATGAAGGTCAAAAGGTGTTAGTGTAATTAATGAACTGTGGGCTAAAAAATGTGGTTTAATCCTAAATCCTACAGCACTGGGAGGCTGAAGTCACTCCAGCTGCACTGTGAGGCTCACAGGAGTCATGTGTGTGAAAGCTGACACTCTCTTATGGTGGTTTATTTGGGGACTCACAGACCCTGAACTTTAAATTTACACATATAAATGCATAGGTTTTAAAGCCAGAAGGAGCAACCAAGATCTAGGGTGAACTTCTTTATAACCAAGTTGCAGAATTTCACCTCACAGTTCCCTGCCTGAGCCAAATAAAATGACTATTCATACCATAGAGCTTGTGCTTTAATTCAGTGAGGGAACAGGTGTGATAGCAGGGTGTTTATCCTGAGATCTCAACAAAGCCACAGAGCCCAAATAATGCATACCAAGCATCAAATTCTCTCAAACTTGTGGTGATAGTAATAAAAATGGCTAAATGTCTTTGAATAACAAATAAATCTGATTAAACCACTCTCTGCTTATAGCTTTCCTGTGAGCAAGAAAGAACATAAATCGTTAGATACATGATTTATAGAATATTATTCGCTTTTCTCAGTAACTCTGTGCATTCTTGGGTCTTTGATATTCTGATAGCAATGCCCTTTGCAAATAATGCAAAATGATGTATATTTTAGCAGCTACTGGTTAGATTCTCATGAGGAAACATTCTCTAATAGCACAGTGTTCCTGAGGGACTTTTACAAGCAATAAAATCCAAAGCATACAGGCGAGATTTTTTTGTCAAATCTTGCTTATACAAACACAAATTTCAGCTTCAGAGATCTCTTTTCTTCTCACTGCAAGACAAGCTCAGATAATGTGCACCCAGATTCCTGCATCCTGCAGACATTTAAAGAGTCAGCTGCCTATGTGGTAGGGCAAGTAATTGCAGTTTGAAATGATGTATGGGCACCACCCACTGATCTCTCCAGTGGGGCAGGGGTGGGAAAGGCCCTCATAGAGAAATCTTTTCCACTGAACTCCTTTCCTGCCTCTGTCTCTATGACCAGAGATGAGAAGACAGTCCTACATGTGCTGAAACAAAGGACAGGTGAAGAAACCTTTGATTTCTCCCCCTGACACAGGAGGATAATAATGATTAAAAATTATTGTAGATGGAATTTAATTTGGTAAACTGAAATTTGGTATAAAGTATAATGCAGATTTTCTCAGCCTCTTTTTTAACTGCAATATATGCTGTTGAAAGCAGGGAATGATTGCTGGTTTTTTTTAACCTATAAAAATCCCAAGCTCATTTGAATTACATTGAAAATAAATAATAAAAGTAAAATAATAAAAAAGTGCAGTTTTTCTTACAATATTGAAATAATACTGTCAATGATGAGAGCTGCAATTTTTTTTTTAATCTTGGAAAAACTTTGTGGCATATTCTTCTTTTCTTCAAAGACTTCAGTGCTGTTTAGATGTGTGTCAACAATGAAAGGATTCACTCAAAGTGCTTAGCAGATGTGCTTGGAGAAAACCCAGCTCCTGAGAGTGTGCATTACTGTCAACATCCCCATCAACAGGAAATGTAATAGTGTGTGCAAAGCTGATATTTAATTCACTGGCTAATGACATTAAAAACCACAGAGAGTGCAATATTTCTATTCTTGCACTTAAAATTGTTCAGTTTTTTGAGTCCATATGAGTCTGAATTTGGAAACCCCAAATTTACAAGCAGTGGAGGAGATCCACTGAACATAGTTTGGGTTTTCTGTTACCGCCTTATGAGTAAATGAAAACATTACAGCAGAAGTTGCTCTTTATCCTTCATGCAAGCACAACAGTTGTGGTGATTACTCTTAGCTGAGGGTGGGTTTTATGAGTCTGGTAGTATTTCCATTTGCTGGTTCACTTCTACATTTTTGTGACAAAATGGCAGGCTTTGCTAATTAGACTAATTTAGCTTTGGTAGGTCATCCAGTTAAAGCTAAGAGCAGAATTTATCCATTTGGATTAAACAAAATTTCTATGATTTTTTGGGAAAGATTATGTCTATGTTGGCCTTTGATAATTGGGCCAAATTTTTGACTGATGTAATTTAACTGGGTTCTTAGGCAGGATATTCTAGCAGAGAATTTGATCACAGCATTTATGTTTTTATAGCTATAATGTGATTTATTTTATATGTAGAACTGTATCTATATATAATGTACATTATATATATACACACATATATATATGTATAAATTATGAAGATAAATATACATAGATGTATAGATATGTACTAATAATGCAATAAATGTGCAACCAAGCACACATATTTTGATTTTTGATTGTGTTAGCCATCACTTGCTATTAGTTAACACTCTAAACTGAGAATGTTGAATGTGTTTACATTCTATTTGTCACCAGGGAATAATTATGAAATATTTATCACATGGAAATTATTCTACAGAAATAGATGTATTTACAGGGCATAGCAGAAACCCACAGAGGGGGCTGTGACATGAGAGCTCTTCAATGACATTCAAAAGAGTAGAAATATCCCTGGTGGCTTTTAGGGCTTTTTATTCAATTTGGTGCAGACGAGCTAAGTTTATCTGTAAGAAAGTTGGTTTGCAAGTTTTGGGGTAAATGATCCAAGAACAACGAAGTGGATGTATTTTATTTGCACAGTGAAATTCTATTGGCAAAAAACCCTGCAAAGACAGTTTTTTTTTTTTGTCACACTGCAACAAGCATCTAACGACCCACAGAGAATTTGGGAACACGTCCTGTTTACATTCCCTCCTATTTAAATGTTCTGCTTTTGCATACAGAGGAGGTCTTTGTTTCTGCAGGGCTGGTCAGCACCTGCTGGCTGCTTCCCACTGGTCCCCATAATCCTCTGTGGCATTGAGCTTCCACATCAAAGACCTTTGCCCAGTGTATCCATCACGTACCTGGCGATTTTGTCAGTGCAGGACATGGTGATGAGCTGCTCTCCCAGCAGGACCCCGTCCCACGTCTGCGCCGCGTTGTGGCACCGCACGGGAATGGTCCCTTCGCCAGACTCGATCTTCGTCCGCAGGTGCCCCCGGTATTTCCTCACTATGTGCTTGCTGCTGTTCACTGGGCAAAACAAACACAAGAATGGCAGGAACTGAGTGTTTTTTGAAAGGATCTGAGAGGCTGTGTTGATGCCATAGCTTGCATTTACAGAACCACCTTTGAAGGTTCTTTAAATTGGATGCAAAATTAGGCGAGATAACAGCCCAAGAAAGCAGCACAATGCAGAAAGGAAGGAGCTTCTAGTATGGTTTTCTTTTTGCATCCATCAAAGCTTACACAAAGCACACGCTGACCTCATGTTCTCCTTCTATTTCCCTTCTATATTTAAAAAGAAGAGAGGTGCTCTGTCTTTTTAAGAACCTGTGCAATTTCTCATTTTAGAACTGAGTTGTGATGGATGAATATTTGAAAAATCTTGGTTCAGTAAGTGTCATCACAGACTCAGCTGCATGATGCAGACCAGTCCAATACTTTACTGTGATATTCAGTGACATTTCCTGAATAATTTCAGAAGTGAGGTTTTGATTTGTTATCATAGAATTTCACTGAAAAATTCTGAAAAACTAAAGGTTTATACTCTGGATCAAAGGCAAATCAAAACTTGCTAGTTGCTCATTGCTGACTGAAATTCCTCCTACAGCCTCCCTGAAGTGAGGTACTTTCCTGCCTTGTATCACACCAAGATCTTTTATCACTTCTGTAATATTACATACTTGAGTGCAAGGCAGCAGCCCCTGGGGTAGTACAGGGCAAGCAGCTAAAGCATTTGTCCTGGACCATGATGAACTGAGTCCTGCAGATATGCAGCAAATACAGAAGATAATGACATTTCAAAAGAACTTCACCTTCATTATTATGAAAAGAGGAAAACTGAAGTTCATTATCAAAATCACTCTTACACTGATATGTTGCTACCCCTGGGTATTTTAGCTGTAAAAGGACAAGAAGGAGCAGCAAGGGAATCCTCAGGGTCTGCTCACTGCCTCACCCTCAAAGGGTTTCACTGGAGATCACCTTCTCCCTGAAGCAGAAGGTTCCCTGTGGAACCTTCCAGTTTCCCTCCAGCCCAAAGGAAAATAATGGATGGCAGTACATGATGGCCTCTGCATTCAAGGAAAAAGGGGTGCTGCATTTACAGTCATGAAGGTTTTGCCCATATTGCCAACTGTTCTGCATATTTTTTCCATGCCAGCTCCTCATCTGGACCAGAAGGCTTCTACTTGTAAAGGTGATGCTCCTCAGTGCTCAGTGAGCTGTGGGGCTGAGTGCTTCTGGCACTGAGTGACACCAGTGTGCCAGAGGCTGTGGGGCTGGTGGCACCTCTGGCTATGAGCAGCTGTGCGTGGTCCCCAGTGCTGGTGGCAGCAATGGATTGACTGGCTGCTGCCAGTGGGTGGTTTGCAAAAAGGGAGAGGAATAATAAATTGCTTCAGCCTATTGGGATTAGCAGAGGCAGCATACACACATAGACCAGCAAAGTCAGCTGTGACCTGCCAGCACATGGGTGGCAGGGCCCTCAGCAATCATTGCCTCTTCTCTTCATTCCTGTTTTTTTGGAATTTAAGATGGGTGCATGTGTGTCAGCAGCAGGCTGGGACAGGTATCAAATGGATTGCTTGGCCATGACCAAAACCAGTTTCCACCCAAACTCGATCTCCATCACATACAAAATATTGTTGCAAATACTGTTACAGTAATGCTGCTACAGCATCTGAGTTTGAGGAAGAGTGGTTGTTGCGCTGCCATCCCCATCAGCAGCCACCTATCCCAGCACTAGGGGATGGGGAGAGTCCTCGTGCCCAGTTGTCAGCACCTCACAAATTGAGACACTGCAGTAATCACCTGACTTGGAGTATTGTGGCTTCTCAAACTTGAATTGTGGGAGAAACTGGGAACAGCCAATAGAGAAATAAAAAAATCTAATAAGCAAAAATGTGGAAATGTGAAAAAAGCAGAAATGTCTCAGATCCCTCTGTTCTCAAATTTTCTGGCTGTGCCAACACTGTCAGGAAAGCATTTCCATGACCATGTGTGCTGATCCCTCGCACATCTCTCTTGTCTGGGATGCTAAGTGCAGTGTCATTCCGAGGATGCTCTTTGGACTGTGTTAGCCATCTGGGAACTGGCCCATATTTTTCCTAGGACTCTATGAGGAAACATTTTTTAAAAACATGAAACAGTGGTGAGCAGCATTTTTCATAATTAAACCACAGAGTCGTGGGAAAGGTACCATGACATTTGGACAACAAAAGTAGAAAGTGATCATTTCTACTTAGCAAACAGATCTAGCTGAACAACAGTGAGAAATGTCTACTAAAACCACTTTGCCTCTGTCTGCACATACTGAGAACTGATGGCACAGCAGAGCAAGATCTCTGCCAAGGAAGCAGTGAAGAGTGACTCAAGAGGCTATTGCTGTTTCAGCTGGTGGAAAGAGTAACTTTAAGCAAAACAGTTCTCTTTTCCTAAGCTTTCCCACAAGTATAATGAAGATAATGATGCTTCCTTCTTATGCAAATTCATTTAAAGGTACTGCTTAACAACTATTTATGAAAAACAGATGCTATCCTTCCAGGAAAGACTTGCCACAGGAGTCCACCTACTGGAAATCCCTCAAGACAAAATGTTTTTTACTGTTTCTTTCTCCAACTTTTAAGAAAAATATTTTCTCTTGTTACACTTATTTCCCATCTCTGTAGATTCTCCTCTCTTTCTCAGCTCCTGCTCTGAGCCTCCCTGTGGGTGCCTTGATCTCCTGGATTACTCTCTTATTCAAGCAATTCAGTGTGTTGATACACCTCCATTTCCTATACATGCAAAGACACATGTAACTGCCAGGGAATTTTAGTGACTGCAGGATAAGATGAGCAGCCCATCATTTATGTGGCTTTGATTTCAGTACATAAATGTTACCTCAGTGAGGGGCAAAACCTCTCACAATATGCTGACAGAGATAAGGAGTGAGCTCAGGGGGAAAAAGAGCAGCAGGATTTCAAACAGCTGTTGAGCAGCTGGGGAATTTAAAATACAGGCCAAAAATTTTTGGGGAGAGGGATATGAAAGATTTCTGTGAGTTTGGAGGGGGGGTCTGTTTATTTAATTTGTCATTTGTCTATCTGATCTTCCCAGGACTGCAGGAAGTACAAAGGCCAAAGCACTCTACAGCTGGTTGTTCTCACAGCATCTCAACCCTGGACTGCAAGTGCCAGAAACTGAACAATAAAGTTTCTAAGAAGCACTTGAGGTGTGCAAGTGCACTGATAGTCTCAGTTTCTGAGCGCTCATATTGGCTCAGCCATGTGTCCAGCTTTGCTGCCTGTCCCTGAGCCCTGCCCAGGCTGCAGCCGAGCAGCCGGTGCTGGCTGATAGGATTCAGGATTTGTGGCCAGGGTACACTCACCCCAGGACACACTCCCACTGCTCTGATAAGGGGTTTTAGCTGCTCAACTGCTATTAAATTCAATGAATAGGGTGTGACTCAAACCTCGAGCTGTGCTGCCTGTCTCAGGCTGCTCACATTGCTGGGGTGGTTGGGACACATGCTCCAAAGGTTCATTTGTAGCATTTATATAAAATACTAATAACCCAAAGCTCTGATTGCTTTCAGATTGTCAATGGTTAAATAAATCAAAATCTGCACCTGGAACACACTGAGTTCTTTTTTAGCATGTCATTAAGCAGCACAGGAAGATATAACCAAAGGAAAAGATGAGGATCTGTGAGTTTTGCACTGAAGCTGCAGACAGACTCCAGCTCTAAGCTGCTTGTTAGCAGTAAAAAACATGGTCCACTTGCTGGCACAGCCTGCTACGGATCATTTTAATGCAGTCACAGAAATATATTTACTCATGCATCTTAAAGTCACCAACTACAGCCTACTGCTGTTCTGCTGTTAAGAATGATCAAAACATCAGTAACTATAAGCATTTCTGATCTTCCCTGTGCTGGTTCTCCAACTGCTTAATCTCAGCTAATTGCAGGGGAGAAGGCGTCTGTGGATGCCACTTCAACCAGAACAAAATGTCAATTTAAACCAGAATTGGAAAGGACAAATTAAAAAATCATTTGGAGTGGATTTATGATGTGTGCTCCACTCAGATGTGGAAATTACTCCTGAGAGTTCCTAAGATAAAAAGGTCCTGGATTAATTATTGGATTAGAAATGTACACAGACAGGTGGCTTGTATTTACAATCAGTGAAACCCTCTGATTTCAAGCCTCACCCCTTATTTCCATATTTGCTCCAGGACCAGTTCTAGCTCATATAGTAATGAAAAAAGCCGCTCCATACTTATTATTTAGTTAAAGAGTGAAGAGGAAATGGACGGTGATTAAACAGAATCACACGAGTAAGGATCTGTCTGAAATTTTGCATGACTGCCTCAGAGGTTCATTTTCTGTTTCCCTGCTTCAGTGGAGGCTGCTCTCTCTTCAGAAAGGAAATAGAAGAGCCTGTCTTGCATTTTTTTCAGTGCTGGACTCTCCCCCACCCCAGCATGGTTTATAAAGCTTCCTTAGAGCAGTGGGAGACAAAGGGGTGGAAAGAAGAGTGTTAACATTTGACTGCCTTTGTATTTTGATGGTTATTAGAGATGAACTTTCCTCAACCAGATCCTGACTAAATGTACAACATTACTATTTCTGGAGGTGTTGAAGTGAGAATCACAGCACAATGAACACTTTGGCTGTGTCTGCTCTGCTGGGCAGAGTGGCTGGTCAGATACATCCCTGCTGCACTGGGTTTTGGTGACCTGCACAGAGCCAGGCTGAAATGCCATGGGCCAGCTTTGGAAAACAAGAAACTTTAGGACTATTCTGAAATAAGTCTGAATTTGTGAAAAGAATGGTCTACGGAGCTGCCCCTGCAGTGACTTCAGGGATGTGTCCTTCCCAGAAGGGAACACAAGACCCTGTTGTACAGGTTAAACAGGATAAAAGCATGTTGAGATGAATCCCTAAAAGTCAAGATAGTAATTTAAAACTTTTAAATATATGCCATGAGGGATATTGCATCTGAAGGCAGTCCTAGGAGAGATTTGCTTGCTCCCAGAGCCTTGTGGCACCCAGCAAGTTGTAGCAGATTTCAGTTCAGATCTATGGTTTGGACAGGATCATTAAGCCCTATATACAATTAAAAATATGAATACATAATTTATATGGTAATGTTACAAATCTAGGACACCTGTAGTTTTTGGAACTGAAATGAACATTGGAGATTGAACTTCTTTACCTTTCCCCTTCTCCCCGCTTCTTTCTTGGCTGAAATACTATCTTTGGACTGTAGTCCCTAACCTGACAGAATCCATGACCTGATAAATGATGTTCCTTTTGGCATTATTATTATTCTTTTCACTAACCTTCAAATAACAATTTTCACTCTTTCTACTTCTTCCACAGTTTTTCATCTGCCAATTATTTCTAGTGATGTACTGACAAGGTGTGGTACCAAAGTCAGTTTGCCTATCCATAGATTGTCAGTATGTGGCATTTAATCCAGAAGAAGCAGTGAAGAGAAAACTTGAAGTTTGAATCCAGAAGAACAGAAAGGAAATGACTGAATGATTTTTCTTTATCGCTTTAAGTAGCTATTAATTTATTATTTTTTGATTGAATTGTAATGTTTGAGACGGTAACTGTAGGAAGGGTACAATAATGGTTTTCCAACATATTAAAGTTTATCAGTGAATGTTTTAATGAAAACTTTTCATTTTGGTCCATCAAAATGCTCCATATATGATTATTGAGGGGAAAAATTTCATCTGTTCAGATAACATAGCACTTTTACAATGAGTTTTTATTATTTTTGTAGGTTAATATGAAATGTATTGAAAGCTCATCCTAGAGAGAGGTGCCAAAATACCTTCATTGAACCTATGCTAGAGCAGAGCATGACATTCTAACACATGAAATCCATTTTACCTTCAGACTAACTTCTAAGTAAACCTGGACTCTCAGCAGGCTTTAATACCCTGAGAGGAAAAAAAAATCTGAGAGAAATAGCTCAAAGCCTACAAACAAGTTTTCTCTAATGTCTGTCTTTGAGGAATGCCTGGGATCAAAATGTGAGTAACTAGTTAAAATTCGCTTTAAAACAATTTGCTGGCAGCAAAGTCATGCACAGCTTCCTCTGAGAGTTATAAATGACTGTTCCAGGCAAGGAGGAATGAGCAGCACTGGGTCAGGTGTCAGGGAAATTCTTTGTGCCACCTACAAACCCAGGCTGTGGACTCCAGCCTGCTCTGGAGTAGGAAAGCATTAGTATGTTGAAGCCAAAAGTACAAGATTTATCAGAGGAATTAAGATTCTGTGCATGTGGCAATCAAGGAAAATACAACTCAAACACTTCAAGATTATTATTTTTAATTACTAATTGCTCCTCTTGTCTAAAATCAGACATGTCCTGCCGCGGCTTTGAAAGTGCAGCTGCTCCCACAGAGCAAAGTCTAGAGATCTGGCAAATGGCTGGGAACTCTCTGAGGAGACAGGAGAGAGAGATCTGTGAACTCTCTGAGGAGGAGTTCTGCCTCTGAAGCCTCCATCAGGCAGAGAGGGCCACAGAGAGGGTCTGCAGCAAGGCACAGCTCAGCTGGGACAGTGGGTAGAGATGCTGCTTGTGCCCAGCTCAGCAGCTGATCAAAGCCAGTGGAGAGTGAGATCAGGGGGAAGCAGCTATTCACCCATGTCCTAAGCTGTGCATCATTGTATCTTTCACTTTTTTGTTAATGAGAAATGTTTTCTCTTAAAGTTAGGCTTTATCTTTTAAATATACTTGGATGTGAAAAATGTATCAACATCACTGGAATTGCCTATTTGGTGTCAATTCTCTCTCCTGCCATGATTTAATCAAGAAGTTTACACAAACATAAAGAGAATGTGTTATTCATCATAACCCTCTTTCTTTTATCAACAAAACATGCTGTTATTCATATGGCTTTGGGATTCTGTTGCAGTTTGGAAATTGAAATCTTCAAGGATGATTTAAGGAAAATGTTGTGGGAGAAGTCAGCAAAATATGTAAACAGAAAATGAACCTCATGAGACAGAAACAAGAGCAATCTGTCGATATTGTGACAGATTTTCAACCACACTGTCGTTGGTATAATTCTAGAGAGGCTGTGGCTCCTGATGCACCACCAGATATATTCTAATTCAGCTTCTGGAGCTCTGGAGTCCCATGGTCTTTGGATGAAGAAATTAAATCTTGATCACCAGAAAGTGGTTCCTGTTGGCCTTAAAAATCTGTGGATTAAAGTTGTTAAATTACTCTGAATAATTTTACAGCAGTGCATAGAACATACAATGTTTTCCATTTTAGTATTCTGCTCTCAGCACCAACTACTCTTTCTCAGAGCTGTGATTGCTGGATCCCTTTTATTCCAATTTTACATGTATAGAAATAGAAATTACCAGAGTGAGGTGATTTGCCCCAGTCTGGCTAGAGAAGGCAGCTTGCAGGACCATGGTAAGAATTTAATTGTTTGCTACTCACACAGATGTCTTCAGATTTCTCTCCTGACTCTAAGAATCTCCCAGAAGTCTGAGGACTTCCAGAAGTCCCACAAAAATCTTAACTGGACTTGGAGCTGTCTGATAAGCTTTCTAAAACTCAGCTTATGAGTTTTACCTGTAATTCCCACTCAGTGGAAGGGCAAATTAGACTAAATTAGACCTGAGTGGGTGTAGTTTTCACCCACGGAGATTTTTCCCAACTATGGTTGGTATTTTCCACTCAGAAAATCTGTGCCTTACTTAGGTGCATATCTGTGGTTGGCTATGGGATGTTGGGGTGGAATGGGGGGATGTCTAGGAACATGTGGTCTCTTTTCCCTGCTGCAGAGGGCTTTGGAGACACCACCATTCCTTGGGCTGGACAAATCTGGGGACAAGGAGCTTTTCTTGGTGGAATTTTCTACTGCTGTTCTGAAAACTTCTCAGGCATGGTCTTTTGCTGATTAATGTAGCCTTTTTATCACATCTGAACATTGCATCCAAATGCAGTGTTTTACAAAGCAGCAAAACCCATAACAAAGCAGAATCAATAAATACAGTGCAATGCCCTTTGGCGATTCAAGCATTCTGTTAAAATTAGAATCTGATTATAGCTGGAAACCTGTTTTCCTGCATCTTAACAAACACATTTTGCTTTACATGAAAGCTTTTCAAAGCTGTGGCCAATGCTGGCTCTGAGCAATCCATAGTTTTCAGCATATTCTTTCTCTTTTCCTGGATAGACACACACTGCACTGACACATACTTCTAAAAATCTTATTTTCTACTTTAAACTCCCCCTGAAACAACAAAACTCAAATAAGCAAAAGCAGCCAAAAATATCACAAGGAGAAGGAATTGGGACATTTTCAATGCATTGTCAAAGGCAAAGAGTTTTCTCATGATGTGTCAGTTCTGACAAAGTTTTAAAACAGAGAGTTAAAAAAGGGAGCTGTCTAGCTCAGCTGAGAGGGAATTCACTGATCCAGGAGTTGAGAGACACAGATTCAAGTTTTTATTTGATTCTAAGTGGCCTTGAATGAAAAAGCCTACCCTGAACCTGGCATGGGAAGAAATGGAATAGGGTTTTCCTATCCCTTGTTACTGATGACCAGGAGATATGAAAAATATAAGATGTGATCCCAGTTTCACACAATTATTTTCTTTTAAGTTTTGCCTGAAAGGTTTTGATTTTCTTTTCCAGCCAGTCAGTTCTTTGAGACCTAAAATCTGTCCATGAAGTGAAGCTGTTATTCACCAGTCAGCTTTAGCAAAACTCCACTAAGAACCTAACTACCCAGCCTGGTGGAGATTAATAATGGAATATAAAGGAAAAGCAAACTTGTACAGCTTGATTAATTGTACTGAAAGCTTCAGGACTTCAGTGTAGTGAAATGAGAACCTCTTTCCAAGATGCATCCTGGGCTCCAGCATGAAAATACCAACAATAAAACCATGAGTGCTTTCACAGCCCTCTTAAGCCTGGACACCACTGGTTTCTCTGGCAGGTTTAGGGGCTAGAACTGACCTTTGGGATTGGCAAAAGGTTTAGCATGACAGCTCATGTATCAGACCTCTCCTTTGGGTTACCAAAAGTGATGGGATTTCCAGAACATGTGAACCATGTATTTGCAGACCCTTGGGCAGTGCTGCTCTGTCTGAGCAACGAGTCTATCTGAGCATCAAGATCCAGCTGTTGCTGCTGCTGCTGCAGGTTTTCCTCAGGTGGCTTCAGAAGGGATCAGGGTTCACAGCAAAGGGCTTGGGCCAGTCACTGTCTCCATTCTGGTACCCCTGACAGGAATCTTTCCCCCCTTTTCCATTCTTTTCCTCCTCTGCAGCCTTGGATGAGCAGAGAGTGAGTAGGAGAGGCTGGGGGAGGAAAAGCTTCTTGCAGCACTGGAGATGGCTCCAGCCAGTGCCTGCAGGTCCTGTGTGGGTGCTGAGCAGAGGGGCTTCACTCATCCTGAGAGTTTCCCCACCCCTCACAGGCTTTATGTTGCTGTCTCTCGCCCACTTCCCCATCACAGCTGAACATCACAGACCCACTCTCCCTCAAACTTTCCCATCCTGTCCCAGAGTCCCACTGATTCCTCTCAGCCACGCTTTCTTCTCCTGAAATCCCTTTGCCCACCTTCCCCAGAAGAAGAAAGCTCCCCCACAGTGCCAGAATGGATTTATTTTAGATGCTGGAAAGAAATCTTTGATCTAAATGCAGCACCACTTTCACACCTGAAAAGCCCTGAGCTAAATCAGCCCTGCAGGACTTGTGGGGACACAAGACCACCCCAGCTGGGCTGGGATCTGCTCTCCTCCTGCCCATCCTGACCAGGAGCACACTCCACCCCTGCTCCAGCCATGGGTGAGGTGTGTCAGTGAAGGTGACAATTAACCAGAGGGAGCTGTCCTGTGGCCATGCTGTCCCTACCAAGATAACTTGAGTGAAAGCAGTCACACTGAAACAGCATTTCAGCAGCCTGGGAAGACCAAGTTAGAAAACAGGGCAATTACATACAAACCTAGTGCCTGCTAACGGTCCTGAGCAGGGACACAAGCCCCAGCCTCTAGTCAGCTGGAGAAAGTTGCTGCATTTCCTCTTTGCTTACTTTGGTAAATTGAGGCTGGGTCAGTGGCACAAGCAGGAGGGGCCATTGTTTCCATGGAATGTGACCTCAAAGGAGCCTGACAAAGGGTGCTGTGCTCACACCTGAACCCAAACCTTGTGGATAAGATCCAGTCCAGTCTTAATGAAGTGAAAGGACAATTTCCTTCCACCTTCTTTAATGCTAATTCCCTAGCCTGTGAAGTAATGCAAGAGCCTCTTGCTGTATCTCCAATTTCTGCAGCATCCTTTACATGACAAAGCAATCTGGCCTGACCACAATAATTCATCCAGTGCTGGGATTATTTCTCCTGAGGCAGTATTCAGCACTACAGCCTACAGAGGTGTGTGCATTTTTTTAGTTTCCTGTTACTTCTGGGCATGGTTCTCTATGATAATTTTTTTCTGAGATCCCCCAAGGTATTGTTCTGCTCAGTCATATGAAAAATAGGAAAATAATGCACCTTCATCCCAGTTCCACAGATGGGCCATTCATCAGCATAAAATCAACTTTACAGCCTAGGAGGAAGCTGCTCCATGCACCAAATAGCTAGGAATTTCCAAGATGGTTTCCCAAGCTGCATGAGGCCAGCAGTTGTGACAGACAGATGTGATACCTGGGACCACTTGTGTAATGGAAACAAAAAATAGCGCCCAAATCCAGGGGGTGACCTATGGTTATCCTCAATTTTTGTGATGGGCAAGTTTATCACTTTGTTGGAACCTGAATTTTGTTGTAGTTCCAGATGTCTAATTTCTTTTCAGATCACTGAGTTACTTTGATTGTTCTTCTTGAAATGCTTTCCCCTTTTACCATCTATTTACAAGAACAGGATTTGTTCATTTAACCAAACATGGGATTGGCAAAAGGAAGGCAGAGATTTCTTCCCCTTGCCCATCCAGAAATGTTCACCAAACCCAATGGTTTGGGGAGTGGTTCTAGCCCAGTTACTGCCATAAGCATCCTCATTGTATTTCCATCCTATAACTCCCTGAAGGACACTGAATATTGACTTTTGGGGCTGAGGCTCTCATGACAGTTTTAGGGGATCATCTGACTCCTTAGAGGGTCTCTGTGTGAATCTGGCCTCCTCCAGCCAGTCTGCTCAGGATATGACTTTCAGGGGTCTGGTTTGGGATGACAAAACCTGGGTCAGCCCCATCTGAACACGGAATGCTGAGTTACTGCTGTGAGCAGGGCACTCCTACACAGAGCAGCCCTGGATTTGGGGGTGGACAGAGCATTTTTTTCTGAGAATGGAATGCAAAATGCAGCAGCCAGTATCACAGGCAGGGAAAGCACAGGGCTGCCCAGTGAAAGCACACTTGAAGTAGAGAGCACAAATGCGTCTTCCTGGGTACTCTTCAGCTCCCCAACTCTCTGAAAAGTGCAGTGCACATCTTCTCCTCATCACATCACCTACCAAGGCAATGATGTGGCTCACGTGGTCACAAATGGGTCCTTGCTTAGATGGGAGTTCTGTCAAATGTGTGTGCATGAGAGCTTCAGCACAGCTGTAGGTTAATAGACAAGCAGGAGAAAAACCCCATGTGGAGCAGATGCAATGGTGTGTTTCAGACCTAAAGGAAGTGTGGGATAAAACAGGAGCTGGGCTATCAGGGAGTCAATGGCACAAGGCAATACAGCATGTTAGCAAGAGATAGAAAAGCAGCCCAGGGGAGAGGAACTGAGACAAGCCCTGGGGCAGATTCTGTTTGTGTCTTTGGTGATCCATGTAGTGAAAAAGAGAGAGCACATCTCTAGATAAAAGATGGACAATGAGGTAAAATACTGCCAGGGAAGGAGGAGTGGGGGAAGTAGAGGATTCTTTTTAGCTCAAATTTTCAAGCAACTAATTTTGCTTTTCAAGAGACTAAAAAAAAAAAAATAAAAGAGCCAATGAGTCAAGAAGCACTAAATTAGCTAGGATGGTGCTGTAGCAAATCAAGGGCTTGATTATTCTGTGGTTTGCCCTAGATTTAGGATAAAGTGCAAAATATGCAACAAATACTACAGGGTGAGCTGCCCCCAGGGCTCCACCTCAGGAGCAGGAGTGTGAGTGCCATAATGGAAACAGCAGCTCCCTCAGGCCCCTCAGGAAACCCATGGTGACTGAGGCTGTGCTACTGCCCTTGGGAGAGCTCAGAAATGCGGGCACACCTGGCTGAGATGCACATGAAGGGAGAAGGCACCAGAAAGGGAGAAGTCTCAGGCTCCCTGACCTGCAGCACTGAACTGAAGGAGGGGCAGAAGCTGCATCTGTGAAGGAGCAATGAGAGTTGTGAGGACACCAGGAACAAGCTGCCTTTTTGTCATATAGCTGTGCTACAACCTTGAGGCTGACCTTGGAAAATGATAGAAAGGGTCTTGAGAAGGAGACTGGAGAGAATGAACCAGGACAAACCCATAAAAAGCATCTGAAACCCCTGGGGCATTTCCCAGTCTCATATTCCTGCAACACCACTGACCCTGGCTGGTGTCCTGTCCTGCTCTCAGCTGCTCTGGCCTCTTTCCCCCAGCCTCCTCCCCTGCTCTCTCAGACTGTACCTTCTCCCAAAGCTCTGCCTTCATATCCTGTAAGCTCATCCAACCTCCTGACCTACAGGCACCAAAAAAGGGTTAGAAAACCCCTTCACACTCAAAGCAGCCTGGTCCAACTGATTTAGTTTCTCTTTTAGAGCTGCCTAAGGATGTTATCAGCAAACAAGTCAGCTTACCTCTGATTCAAGAAGGGCATTTCCTCAAATTAAAGTATGATTTTATCTCCTTGTCCCTAATCTCACTTTCCTGCATGAAGCTGGCAGGGGTGTGTGCTGCCTGCACCTCTCCTCTGCATTGCAGCTCTCAGACTTTTACACATGCCACAAACTTGGTACTCTGCTCTATCCACTAAGAAGTAAACTGGGTTTCAAAAGCATGCCAGCTTACGTCCTCCCTTACCAGAACAAAGCTCCTAAGAAGGAAATGTAAGGCCTCCCTGAGGGTGCTGGAAAGACACGGTGGATAATAGGAAATTTTTGGAAGGAGATTTGAGAAGTGGATTTTACTCACTCCCTATATTGATAAAGGCTTATCATATTCCTTCTCAAAACCAGGAACCACATGGTGAGACAACGTTTTTAAATGTTAATGCATCTTTAGAGAATAATCAGTAATGTTTGATGGCTTGTGCTAGCTCTAGGAGAGGTCTCTTTGTTGTTTAAGAAATTAAACAACATTCATCTGGAGTTACTTGTCATTTCAGGATGAAAGAAAGGTTATTTCTTTAGGAAAAAAAAAAGAGGAAAGAGAAGATGTGAATGATAAACATTATAAAATACTTATCTTCCCAGATGTCTCTGGGATAATGTGAGCTGAGAGGAAATGCTTATCTCTCTGAAGGACAGCTTTTGGCAGCTTGGCTTTCTACACAGTGCTAAATTATTTTAAGAGCACAGGACAAAGGTAAAGGGATCTGTTTAAAGGAGTGAATTATGAGCCAGGTGTAGCATCTCTTCAGGTCCTGCTACTGAATCACTGTGTAACCTTGGCTAAACCATACAGACCTTTCTGCCTCAGCTTCTGCTTGGGAAAATAATTGGTGTAATAGCCAACAGGAAAATTATTTCCACGATTATCTACAAATTTACTGTCTGTGTCATGTACTGTGTGATTATATATTTTTAAACACAGCTTCTTGTGTATCTTGTTATCTACAGAAGCATTCCCTCATTAGCTGGGAGATTTATCTGGTCTGTGAAGGAATCCATGAGCCCAGCAGGGTTCACCTCCAGGGCTGGGTTCAGCTGCATATAACCAGGCAGCATGGGCTGTCAGCTGCCCAAAGCACTGACTTCCTCATGCCAAGAAGAGCAGAATCCAGCCTGGACAGCCTCTGGTTGCTCTTGACAATGGACCCCATTTTAAAAATAATTACAGATTTTGGTGATGTCAGCTAAGGGGTGCCCCAGGAAACCTGCCTTCTGGAAAACAAGAGTGCCTTTAACCAAACATAAAGCCTTTTAAGATATCTCTTGATACACCTATACAATGGGAGGCCAAAGATCACTATTGTTTTCTGATATTCATAAGCACTCCCTTTTTATTTTTAATTTTGATTTAAGATGATGCTATGTCTTATCATTTTGTTAACTCATCAGGAATTGGTTGATTTGATTTGGAGTTTTAAGCATCTACTTGCTTTTGTTCATTTTATAAACCCTGCTGACACAATGCAGAAATCATGTCAGGCAGGGACCACATTTCCTTCCTGAATAGGTGCATTCTGCTTTCTTGCTCCAGCAAGCTGCTGTTTCACATGTGAAAAAAATTCTAGTCTGGGCAGAATAATACCTAATCATTGATAAATAACTTATACAAATAAGAAATCACAAAGGAGTGAAACTACCATCTGATGGATTTGCCTATGAGGAAGTGAGGTCTTTGTGTGACCTTGGGTGATTATTTTACATTCCCATGTCTATGTTTTCTCCTCCATCCATTCTTTTGTCTTGCCTGCCTCACATTCAAGGTAGTCAAGGCAAGGACCATTTCTCACTATGTGCACACTGGCTGCCAGCACTATGGGCCTTGCAGCACTGTAAAACACAGGTATGAGGAGCAGTAGCTGGGCAGAGGTAAGAGAGTGCCTTGTGCATTGGATCATGGGGTGACAGGCATGTGGTAACAAGGCACAGATCTCTGGGGTTCCCTGTCCCTTGCTGGGGGCATTCCATGTAGATAGGCAGGGACAAAGCTGGTGCAGGGAGAAAGCAATAAGGACAGGCCTCTGCCATGGCAGGGCAAGGACAGGGACAGACATGGCTGGGGAGTGATGAGGTGAGAGTGCTGGGTCGTGGCGGAGATGGGATTTGTCATCATAGACAACAAGCTCTGCAGGCCTGTTGGTGGCACACGCTGGCTCAAGACCTGATTTGTTCATCTCATTTTCAGGATCACCTCTAGAGAAGAAATCCCTGGAAAATCATGTGTTTGCTTGAATGCCATAGGTATGGTTCCAGGGACTCTAAGGCTGACCTGGCAGACTCCAACAAACCCACCTGCCATGCAGTGACCGTGCAGTATATTTGACATAGGCAGGATGGCTTTGGAAGGATCTCTTACATAAGGGTCTTGCCATTATTTGCTGCAAGTGCAGGTGACATTTGGAGAGAGTCTGATGGACAATCAACACTACAGATGTGCTGTATCATATATTGTATCGTATCAGCGCTCTACTTCAGACTCCAGCTGCTGCAGCCTGTGAAAATGCAACCCTTCAACCCATATATGTATGGGATGTGAACCCTGAGAAGAGTCTATGCATCTCCAGTGAGAGCCTTGATCCTCTGGTCCATGCTGTGGCTTCAAGGATCTTTTTGATCATGGAAGTGCTTTCCAAAACACCCATTTACTTTCAGGGTTGTTTGTATCAAGCAGGAAATGCAAGGATGTATTCCCCAGCAGAGCCACAGAGCCCCAGGTGTGCAGAGCTGCCTTGCCCAGCTCCGATTTTCCCCCAGCACACAGGACTGAGCACCAGTTGCACAGACACACACACACTCTCTAAAGCCTGTAGTGTTTTTGCTCTCAAGCGAAACGCTTTCTGCCAGCAAAGAAAGAGAGCAAGAAGGATCTTTAAAAAAAAAAAAAAAGCAACAAGAAAAAAAAAAGACAAAAGGCAGACAAAGGAGGAAAAGGAGAGGGAAGGTTTTCTCTTACAGTCGGTTGTGATTTCGTAGGGGGAGTTAAGGCGCGCGTCTCCGCAGGGTGAGGTGCTGACGTACAGGTGGAACAGGATGTTCTCCCGCAGCCTGAAGCCTCCCTCTTTTAACCGCACGAAGATTGATCGCTCCCAGTCTTCTCGCCGTTTGCTATGATCACAAAAGAGGTTCCAGGTCATTTGTTACATGCCAAATCAGAAACATTTCTGTGCTCTCTCTCTCTCTCTCCTTTTCTCCCTCTGCTTGTTTGTTTGTTTTTATTAGCACCCGGCATCATATATTTTGCCTAGTGACAGCAAAAGAAAAACAGTGAGCTTCTCCAGGTGAAGAAATGTGTGAAGGAGGTCGAAGCTGCCAAAGGGCTTTTGACTTGCTTACCTAAGATATGTTGTAATGATAAAATGTGGATTTTTGAAGGGTAACTCTCCTTCCTTACATGCACGGATGCATAAACACGCTGTTTTTAAAGTGGTTCTGGTGCATGAAAAAATGACTTCTCTTGGGCTCTCATGTGAACACATCAGCTCTGCTGATCACAATGCCTAGGCACATGTTTGAATCCCATTAACATCAATCACCATAGCTGAGATGTGTGTTCATATGCTCCACTGAAAAGGGCCTCTAACAAAGCACCCACCACTGCCAGCCGCCCCTGCTCCCCCGTTGTGTTGCTCTTCTCCCCCATTCAACCAGAGCCACCTACAAGTGCTCCACCTAGGCCAGCAGGGGCCTCTTGGTCACCTGGCATTTTTGGAAATCAGAAGCTATCTTAAGAAGGGTGGACAAAAGTTGTGTGGGCTTTTCTCAGCTGAGTTGAAAAAGATCCTTATTGAGATGAAGCTTTTA
>NW_005054422.1:725710-741210 GCF_000277835.1 Geospiza fortis
TCAGCAGCTAGATGGGGATGCAGTGCACATATTCCATCAGCAACAGCTGCCCGGGAGGCCAAACCCTCCCAGTGCTGCTGTTTGCAACAACAGCCCAGCATTAAGGCTCTGCAGCTCCTCCCATGAGTTACATTTGGGAAGATATGGGTGATTTCTCTGATAGACAGCTGCCTCTAACATGTGTGTTTGGGCGATGGTCACGATTATAATTTTGAAGGTGAAAATGTGATTGCTGAAATTAGGACAAGACTCCTTTCCCTCTGATGGCCTGGTCCTTCCCTCAAAAACTCAAGGGTCTTTTTGGAGGAGTATCTCTGAACAAACAGCACATGATTTTCCTGGGATGCTGTTAATAAGGCAGAATCCCACCCGTTTAATTCACTACAGGACAGCCCATTAACCAAGGCAATTTCTGCCTGTCTCTCTGCCTCCTGATAGTGCAAACAGGAGTGCTTTTTACTCAGCCTTTGAGCGAGTGCTTGGCTTTCATCCAAGCTGCCTCTGCCTGTTTTCTCCCAGTGCAGTCTCTGTGCTATTGAAGCTGTTTGGCTGTCACTCTTCCATGGTTTGGGTGTTTTGTCATTTCTTGATGCCAGGATGCGTTTGCTGTCAGGAGGAATTTACAGGCACATTAGCTCGCCTGTCAGGGACAGGGAGTCACACTGGCTGCTGAGCTGGGGCTGCCACATGCTGCTCCTTCATTTTCTGCTGGCTGTGGTGGAACTTCCCAACTGCACTAATTATATTATCGCCCTGATACAAGCCTCTGAAATAATAAAATCTCTGCAAGTCCTGCTGCTTGGACTTTAGAGCAATTGCAGGTAGTTCTAAATAATTCACTGCAAAGTCAGCTGGGAGAATACAAAGCTGTGCAGTCCAAATGCCTGCTATTATTACTTTAAATCTCACCAGAGTGTGTGGGGGGGCAGCTTACAGTACTTGGAGACAGTTTCTATGTAGGATTGGAGCAGTCATGCTTTGGGCTGGATTTCAGTTCAGCTTCCATCGTGTTTTTACTGGTCATTGTTTTCCACTGATTAACCTTGCTCTCTTACCTCTTCATGAGCACCAACAAGGGTCTGTGGCCAGTGTGGCTGCCAGGTTGGATGATAGACAGCTGCTCTAAAAATAGTTGGCAGGGCTGGAGGGCAAGGCAGCTTGACTCTCTCCACCAGCAGGCTGAGGTTCTTCATATCACATAGGGTCCTGACCTGCCTTTGGGATGGTTTTTAGGAGCTGAACTCAAACATGAGGTTCATTCTTGCATTGTGGCTGAACAGGATTCATAACAAAACTCAGTGAGTATTGTTGGAAAAGAGTTTGGGTTGCAATATCATCTGCCATGGCTTAGTAAAGATTATTGTGCATGGAATGTTTGGTGTATTTCAAAACCCAGGGGGACCCAGGGATCTGCTAAAAACGGTCCAGGTAAAGCATGAGATGCACTTCTGCAAAGTCACCTCTACTCCAGCACCAGTACCTCGTGCCTTGTCTCTGGGACAGGTGAACTGTGAGAGGGAAGATGACTTTGCAGCTGTTCTTTACAACATCCTTTGCACAGCCATATTCAAACTTCACAAATCAATGGAGAGAGGAGCCCACAGCGAGCCTGCAGATCCCATTCATTCAGGGGGTGGCATTAAAGTGTCATTTCTGTGTACTGGCAGTGGGAGTTAGGATTTGAGTCTCATTCAAGTGGAACATTTAAGAATGTGCTAAATTCTAATCTTTTGCTTAAGTTCATTATTCAGCATAACACATGCCCATGTTTGGAGCAGACTTGAAGACGATACTTTAGCATATGCTTATGGTTTAATATATATGAAGCATTTTGGTGAAACAAAGCCTGACAAGCAGAGGAGCAGTTTTTTAGCATGTAAATGTATTTACAGGAAATTTCTAGTACTACATACTACAAAAGAGCACCCTAGAGAAACTGCCAGGAGGCTTAGTGGATGTGTAACAAGCAGCTGATTTTCCTTGAAAGAGTAACTTAACTGGACTGGATGAAGAGTATTTCTTGCTTTTTATGTATAAAATAAACAGTGGTTTTCATCTGACTTGCTGAAAGAGCTTACCTTCTGGTAAAATCATCTCCCTGGCACCTGAAGGGTGCATTACAGCATCAAGCCTACTATAGTGTTGATTTATTTTTAGGATACTCTATTAATTTTGTTTTTCTTTAAAAAAGAAGAGTTGTATTTTCTTGTCTTCCCTATTGGGCAGTTGATATAAATAATACCACTGAAAATTATTTTCCTATCACCATTGCAAGAGAATCAGATGATCGAATTTGTGTGCTGTTTGATGGTGATTCTTAGAAACAGCTTCTCAAAAGGTCTTTCTTGTCCTTCTTTTGTACATCAGAAAATTTTCGTCTTCCTTCTCATCTTTTTCGTGAAAGTCTGGAGAACTGGAGGATTATGGTTGTCATGAAAATGAAATCTGGGAGGGCTAAGGGTTTTAATCACACTGGTTAGAAGCTGACAGGTTTTAGTTGTGCTTTTAGCTTTTATTCAACTCAAGCTCTAGACAATGAATTGTTGAAAGAAAGTCTCCTTTTGAAGTATTTGTCACACTTGCTTCTTAGAGAGGATAAAGTTCCATTTCTGGAACTCTTTTCCAAGAAAAGCCAGGAAAGTTGCACCTCTAACATTTAGCAATAAGAATAAAAGAGGAAAAGAAGTTATTTAAACTTTGCTGCCACACTGGCTTGTGGATGGAATCGTCCTGCAGCTTGAATATGTGAAGAAGTTGCTGTATTCTCTTTTTAGAGAAATGGAAAATAAATTGCCCCAGTACATGGCAGTTCATGTCAACCCCAACATGAACAGGTCTGCTGAGCTCCACCCCAGTGATGCCCATGTCTCTCCACTGGTGATCAAAGGAGCCTTGGGGATCTGGGCAACACTTGACTGCCAAGAAGTAAGTTCAGTTCAGTGAATCCCTGTCTCCTGGCCTTTAATTTTATATCCTGGCTCTTGCTTTCCCCAACCTGCTTGCCCTTGCTCTTAGAAGCCTTCATGCTACACTCAGCCAAGTGTGTGTTTTGCTTTCACTGAGGTCAATGGTAGTATTTGTAAATTCTGGAAAAGGGTCTGCTTTTCAAAGACACCATCACACAGAAAAATATTTTTTGCACTGAAAGTTCCTGAGATTTGAAATCCAGCTGCAGAGACCACACTCAGCAGGTAGTCTTGGTGGGAGGAAGGTATGTAAAAAACAGGAAATACTCTCCACAGCACAAACTTGCCTCTTCCATAGTGAATGATGGAAAATTTAAGTAATTTGAGTCAAGAATGATGCTCTCAAAAGACAACCATCTTTTTGGTTTCAGTTAATGTATTACTTTGTAAACAGTTTCCTGGCCTAGGAGAGGAGTTTAATTTGGGCTAGGTTAATGCAAATGCATTACAATAGCTTTGTGTTTCTCCCAAGCCAGAGGAGATGGTGTACATGTAGTCACGGTGGAGCTGAGTTACCACGTCAGTCCTAAAAGCTCTGTCCTTATAGTATGTGGCAGCATCATGTGTTTTCTCTGTGAAAAGATCTCTCTTTTTTCAGAGGAAAAGGAGTAAATATGATTTCAATGCGCAGAAAATGCATTTTTTATTTAATTTTGAACCCTCCCATTTTGTCACCACAGGACAAAGCTCCTGATGCTGGCAGAAAACTGTGTGTAGCAATAAATATTACAATTGAGGAATATATCACAACACACAGTTTTGCTTCTCCATGGACTCCAAGGAAGCAGAATCTGATTTGACAGTAACTCCAGCTCTGTCATTCAAAGGTGCTTAGCCTTGACAATTTTGGTTGAGATTTTTCTGGTGTGTGCTGGTCAGGCAAGCGGTGGTGCCTGGTCTTGGCTGAACTGAGAGTGATTTGAAGTTACTGTGAACAGAGCTCGTGCTTCACTGAGGATTCTGTTAACAAAAGGCTGTTAACATTGATCCAAATAAAGTAATAATATGACTGAACATGTTAGGGAGGTGGATCAATACAATAGTTTAAGATACAGTGTTAGCACTTGTTTCCCAAGAGACCATAGCACAAAGCAAGTACTAGGGCTGCTACACTGCTGAAAACATAATAATTTAATGTAAACCTGAAAGCAATTCAGAATGAAATTGAGAGAATACTGTTTTTGATTAAACCCTTCAATGCTCTTGTCCCCCTTTGTTAGCCAAACCCATGTACTCAATATACTCTCTTGTCTTCAACTCCAGCCTGAAGTTAAAATAGCCATTATTCTATATTGTTGCTTAGGTGCAACAGCATCACAGGTGCTTACAAGAACACACAATCCTGCTTAGATTAACCCTTGTGTCTGTGACCTGATACAAAACCTTCTGAACTCAAAGGAAGTAGTTTTTGCACTGAGCTTAATGGCCTTCAGAAAAAGTCACATGAATATGCACTCAAGAATGGAGGGCAGAAGAATGGCCTATAGAGAAAGAGGTTTTTTGTTTGTTTTCCTTAATTTCTTGGTTCCTTCCATATAATAAATGCCACCTCAGCTTCACTTCTGCTTAGTTTTCACATCATAGGATAATTCAGGCTGGTAAGAACCTTAAATCTGTATCCCAACCTCCTTCTCAAAGTAGTTTGACAGATTGCTTAAGGTTCTATGCACTCAGATTTTAAAAATGTGCAAGACAGAAGGGAGACTGCACAACCCTTCTGAGTGATCTGTCCCACTGCTAGCCTATCCCCATGGAGAAAATCAGTCCTCAGACTGAGCTTCTCTTGTTTCAGTGTGTGCCTCTTGTCTGTCACCTTCCCTCTGCACACCTGGGTAAAGGTGTCAGCTCCACATGCTTTGCTGGCTCTGCCATCCCACCTGCAGGCTGACCAGGTCCCCATCTGTCAGCACCTCCACAAAGCCCAGGTGCTCTGGCCCCTGAGACTCTGGGCAGCCTCTGCTGAATCTGTGTCAGATGATTGGTGTCCTTCCTTTGGGGCACCCAAAGCTGCACGTAGCATTGTAGATGGGCTGTAATGAGTGCTGATTAGTGGTGGATGCGCACATCCCTTGACAGACTCTTCATACTTCCCAGGACCCTGCTGACCTCCCTGCTGTTAGGCACACCACTAGCTAATGTCCTGGTTCCTGTCTGCCTACAAGCCCCATCCCTTTTCAGCAGAGCTGCTCTCCAGCCTGGATTTCTTTCCTTCTTGATGGAAAGGAGGAAGGTCATTCTTCCCTCCTTGGTGAGGGACTTTGCATTTGTCCTTGCTAAGTTTTCTGTCAAAGTTCCTGCTGGTCCAGCCCTCCAGCCTGCTGGGATGACAGACCAGCCCTCAAGCATAATGACTGGTCCTTCCCACATTTTGGTGTCCTCTGCAAAGTTTATAACCAAGCACTGTGTAACTTCTTCCAGATAGACAGGATCAGAGAAAAGGCAGCATTCTGAGGTGAGGCATCCCACTTATTGCCATCTTCCAGGCAGTGTGTGACCCATTAGCCATTTAAATGGTAACAAGGTGGATTTGGCTGAAGACAAGAACAATAATTCCACTGTAATGATTCTACATGCTATAACGTTTTAAAACATCATAAAGAAGGAGTAAGTGATAAGCATCTTACACTTTGGCACAAAGTTTGCTGTGCTGTTAACACTCATTGGTTCTCTAGTGAGTCAATGAAGACATTAATGATCAATAGATCACTTCTTTGAGATCTTTCAGCAGCAGCAAGGAAGACAGGAAAATGGCTGCATTAAGCAAAATGACTCTCTTTGAGTCTCTGGTCAGTGAATGATGCTAATAAGCCTGCACGTAAAGATTTGTACAAAATCATCAGGCTTCATAAAGCCCAGCTTTATGAGTCATATCTAATCACTGCTGAAAGAGAATCAGCTGAAGTAAAGCAGCTCATGACCCAACACTTCAGACTACCTAACTCTCAATTTTTTTGTGCAGTGCATTGTTCCTTCATCACCTAAACACTCAGAAAAAATGACAGAAAGAAACAAATAGTTCAGTTGTCTGGAGGATGGATCTGTTCCACTGAAGGCCATATAACAGCCCCCAAAAATCAACAGAATTCAGTTACCTTAAGTGCAGCTCCAGCTGTGAGTAGAGGAAGTGAACAAATGCCCTTCTTGCCACAATTTCTGCATGGCAGTCGTTGACCGCAAGCCCTTGGTCATTTATGTATTCCCCATTTATACATTTGGTACCCGATGACAGCACAATAACCTGAGCTTGCCTGATGTCCAAACCTGTAGGAAGAAAAACAAGAGGGCTGTGAAATTGCTGGGGGTGAGTATGATACCATGATTGTTAAAGTCCTCACAGCACACACTTTGATGTGGCAGCCAGATAGCCCTAATGAGATGCTTGTTAAGGTGATGATATGGCCTTTGGAATATGCAGGAATCTCACATCTCTGTGTTATTAGAATAATAAGGTCTATATTTCAGTCTTGCTGCTAATTCCAAGATAAAAGCTTACCATGAAGTTTACTTGTTAAATCAATAACTACATCATAGCAGAGCATATGCTGTAGGGAGGTAATAAAGATCTCCTGCAGTGCTGATAAATGGCCAGGTTTTTATGAGCTGTTGAAGACATTTTCTGGTGGGAGCACATACTCCCTGTAATGTTAGGTTTCATTGCTGTTGCATTTTAAGTAGTAAAAAAATGGAAGTAATGCTTCTGGGGCTGCTCTTTAAAAATCATGAAGAAAATACCCTAAAAGATTTGACTTTCAGTCCAGTTTCCTTTTAGCTTCTCCAAAGAGCACTACATGTCTGTAGTGCTCTTTTCAATGTGGTCTCTGGGATGGAGCATTTATCACTGAGACCAGCTTTGTTCGCCTGTTGCCTCTCTACATAATGGTGATGGCAATTGAAAGATGTCCCTTACGTGGTCCAGATAGACACTTTCTAGGAATAAATCCTAATTTATTTGGAGTCAGTTGCAAAATGCTTAGAGACTTCAACAGGACGTGGGTTTCACTCTAAAACATAGCTCATTCAGCCCTGTGGACAATTTCAAAGTAGAATTTAGAATGAACTGAGCCCAAAATGAAATGAGCTCTTGAGAAACACATCTCTGGACTCATCTCTGGACTCTCTGAATACCAAAGAGCAAGGGAGCAGCTCTTGGGAAAAAGAACTATTTGCCTCATAGGTGCTTCCTCTAGAAGTGACAAAGTAGCCTCTGAGTGTAGGGCTGTTTGACAAACGGCTGTGTGTGGGCAAACCCCTGCACAGGGCAGCACAGCAGCTCAGACTGCTGGTGTTGGTGTGGCTGTGCCCAGGTAGTGTCACCTGAGATGCCCTTGATGTCCTGCCTAACATCTGGCTGCAGTCTGGGAAGCCCACGAGGTTCTGCACACTCCCCATGCATCTCACACAGAAATCCAAAAAGAGGCTCAGTGAAAACACACACCCACGTTTAGGTAACTGAATCAAGACCTCAAAGTGTGACAAGTCAAATGAAGACAGGTCTGAGACTGCAAATGCCCATAGGAGGAATGGAAACAATCTTCCTGTGGGCTGTGGTGATGCTGAATCTATGGTATTACTTTAGCTTTAGAAAAGCTTTAGGAATAGTTTTATAGAGTCAGCAAAAGTATTTTTTCCTCTTACGAGGTCTATTGAATAGCAGAAAAACTGAAAATCTGCAGAGATTTTATTGGCTTGGCATGTTTGGGGCCATGTTCCCTTATAAAATGTATTGGTGTTAAATGACGAAAGAGTTGAATGGAAATGGAAATAATATTTTAAACAAAAGGATTGGTGCTGCCATTGATTTCCCAGTTAGTAAATACCATCAAGAGCCCTTCATAAGCTTCACACAGCACTGGGACTAGTAGTGGATGACAGGCTGCAGCATTGTTGCCATGCTTAACAAATATAACTGCAAATGATATAAAAATTGTTTCATGCCTATATCAATAGAAAAGCTATATTTGTAGGAGAGGGGTAAGTATTGTGAAAAAATCATTTGATCCCATCTGAGCCCCTGGCTGTGAGAGTTTCATAAAGAAGTGGTTACAGGTACTAGTGACAAAGTACACATCACTGTATGCCTGTACTGAGAGCTTAAGCTCTATTTGTTATTGTAGATGTGGCCCTAAAAAAGTGTTTTGGAGTATTTATTGGGGAGAAAAAAAAAGAGCTGGAAATATTGAAAATCCAAAAAGTGAAGATGGGAACACATGGGAGAAACGGGGAGGAGAAAAAGCCTTTGTGTTTATTCCAGGTTTATTACTAGGCAAAAAATTGAGGTGGAAAAATTACTCATTCCCTACAAAGAAATGTGCTTATAGTCTGTACATTAAAATTGCTTTGCTTTAGGGTCACTGCTTTCATGAGAAAAATAACAGGTATCTCAGATTGTGACATGTCCATCTAGTTAACAGTGTCTTTCACATGGACTAACATCAAACATTTCATGGGCCACTGCCTGCCACTGAGGTGTTTGAGTCCCACTCAGCATCTCCAAAAGCAGTGTATATTTCCCTCAACAGTATGTAATATTTTCCTTGGTTGGAAGGCCCATGAAGAGAATCAGCTATTTTTTCTGTTCTATTTTATTTATTTACTACCATAGATAGGGCCTTATTTACCTCAGCCCAACAGGAGCACACCAAGAGGCAATTCCCTCCTACAGAAACCCGTTAGCCTCTCTGTCTGCCCCTGAGGACCTCTGCCAATACTCCTTCCCAGGGCAGAGACACCAACTGCTTCCTTCTCCTAACATTAGCAAGCCCCTGGTGTGCCTCCTGCTCTCCCCCTTCACCTCATAGCCAAAGCACCAGGCTCTGAAAATACAGGGCAAACCACCTGGGCAAGCCCTCCTGCTCTCTGGGATCTACACCTTCCTCACCCCCCAGTCAGCCCAGTACACAGTGTGATGTCTTTTATTTCTTCAATCATTTTATCCACAAATAAGTCTTTTTCTCCTCTCCGTTGAGGGTAAGCTGATGAATGCACTCAGGATTTTCTGTAAGGTCTGGATTTATTCACAAATGAAACAGAAAGGCACCCAACACCTATCAGATGCAGCAATAATATGAATCCCTCTGATGTTGTTTGCTATCATAATGTCCACCTGCACAGCAATAGCCAGTGTGCTTGGGGTGTTCATGTTTGGGTGAATTAACTCCATATATTGGCTTCCAGTGGTATGGGGCCCCAGTGGGTACCAAATGTGGACACAGCCCGGGGTGTTTGCCAGTCCTGGCAAGGTGCAGGTGTTTGCAGAACATCACTTAGATGCTGCCTGGGGCTGGGAGGCAATGGCTTCCAAGAATTTGCAGAACCACTCTGAGTGTTAAACATTAAAGATCTCCATGTATTTTCCATTTGCAGTGTCAGAAAATAATCCATGCTCCTCTATGTTCAGAAATCCCCAAGAGTTATGTCTCGCTGCTGTGGCACTTGGAAACCCAGGTGTACATGACATGCATTAGCTCTGAAATATTTACACCTCACTGGGGAGCCAAATGGAGAAAGTGATCTGTGACCAACGTAGCACTGTTCAACGCTGCCTGTGAGGGCACCCAGCATGATGAGAAATACTCCCAACAACCTGACAGTTGTCCGCTGTGTTCAGGAGCATACATGCTAACAGATTGTCCCCTTGCATGCCTTGTTTGGTACACACACAGCTCTGGAGGTTTATCCCCTGTGTAATGTTTGATACTATTGCCAGTGAACATGGGAGGAATTTTTCTCTGAGAACAAGACTTGATGCTTAGCTGATGAAGGCAGATTTTAGCATTGACTAATCACACTGGCATTTTAGGCAGCATTTTCAACTCTGGAGCCTAGATATTTGCTTCAGTGATTCAGAATTAATAGGCACTTCTGTACATTTGTCTATTTTGCATTAAAACCAGTAATTACTAACTCTTGTTATTAATGTTTACTTCCTATTTTATTTTGCTTGCAGAATACTTCAAGTATCTCAAGCAATTTCTATTTATGAAAGTCGAGCTCCCTCATAAGCATTGATTAATTTAACCTCAGACACGTAGCAGATCCAGACTGTGCACATCCTCCAGCCATGCCTAGGAAAGCTGTGGCTTTGTGAGTGGCAGAAGCCTACATGAACAGTAACTGGCACCACCAGCCTTATGGCACCTACTCTGCTTAGGGTTATACAAAGATTGCTCCCCACAAGACTCATGTTCTTACTGAGGGGAGTCAATCTCAGGTGAAAGATCCAGGGATGTAACTGCATCCAGGTTATTTGACAAACAAGGAGAAATGGGCTACATTATTATGACCTTAACTCCTGACCCACTGATTGTCAGAGTTCATGAGGCATTTCCTACCCTCGCTGCCTTCTGCAAGGTAATGTTTGAAGAGACATTAGGTTAAAAGTAACTAGTGAACAATTTATAACAGGCACCTGCATTAGGTTTCTATTATTTGCCTAAAGACTTCTAATAGTTTTCAATTTGAGAAGGAAATGGAGCAGGGGAAAGGCAATTGGGAAGCTGTGTCAGCATAGTGGCTGGGTCCTGGCTAACACTCTGTTATTGAGGATAGCTGAGAGAGCAGGGAGAGAATTCACTACATTTTATCTTGACAAATTCTGTCAATTAATTAGTTGCATTATAAAACAAGAAAGTACACATAAATGGCACATTGCCTTTGACCAGTCTATGATGCAGTGAGGTAATAATCCTTTCTGGAGCTCTGCTGGAAGCCTGAGCCCACCCTGGGTCTAGAGGCAGGAACTCCTCTCACAGCCAGGCAGGGGGAACCTCAAACCCCTGATGTTCATTTTTTGTCTGTCAGTGATTGTGCAGACTTTCACATCACAGCTGAGCTGTTGAAAAGAAACCGGGTTTTATTATGAGCCATTTCCAGTTTGCTGACACCAGCAGGGAGATTCATTTCAGCTGTTCTGGATAACTAGAGTTTAGATGTCAATAGCTGAGCTAATTGCTGTAGACTTCTTTGTAGTCAAAGGAGAGGAATTTCCTAGGAGGTGATTCATCTGGCCTAGTACAGATATTTGCTTTTTGATAGTCTACATTACATCTCAGTATTGCCAGCTTCTCTTCATGAACTCTGAAGACCTATAGACAGCCAGAAGAATAAACCTTTCTACACTGTGGAGAGGTGCTCTTAGTGAGCTTTCTCTTCCAAGCAGCAAAATACAGATCAAAACTCCCCAAATCAGAAGAGGGCAAGCAGAACAAATATTTCCTTTACATTTTTCCCCTTATGTTTAAACTTCATGAGATTTTTTTTTCAGCTTTTTTCTCCCACAACAATTAAGGATAATTGTATCAATGTTAGTGTATCAAGGATGCTCATTTTGCCTTGAGCTGAACTATTACACACAGAAAGAAAACAGGGCTGTCTTCCCTATGTGACCTCCCAAAACAGCAGGCCTGCAGCCACAGAGCTTGTAACAGAAATGGTTCAGAAAGATGTTGACAGAAGAGTGTAAGCAAGCAAAAATATGAAGGTTTGCTCAGCAGACAAGCTGGATGTGGAGAACTCGCTGACATCTTATGGACTATGGCTGTGAACTGGGTGTTTAAGTCAGGTGTGGCCATAAACACAAAACGCCTACACCCGTCTGCTTGGAGACACAGCTCTACCAATAAAACAAGTGAGTTTTGGCTAGTCTAGTCAATGCTACCACTGATTTTAAAAGAGTTACTCTTCAAGTGGGCTATGATCATTAGGACCTTCCATAAGAATGAGTTTGTAGCCTTGCATATTTTTGTGTTGGAAAAGGAAAATCAAAGCCCTGAGGAAATCACAGGAGGCGTAGACTGGTACCTGCAACCAGCAAATCACACGGGCTGTGCATCAGAGAGCTGAGGAATTCAGTGAGCCCAACTCACACAGAACAGGATGGAGTTTACAACGCTAATGCCAGGATACAACTGGGATCACACTTTGGTTTCTCAGCAGCTGGCACGACACACAGAGAAGCACCAGTCAGTATGCAAGTGACTATTGCACTGCATGTTTTAGACCCTGCTTGTGGTAGTGAAATCCATCTTCTTTTTCAGCTTGACACTGTGAAGACAGCTCACTGCTCAAAATATATTCATTTTAAATTAGAAAAAAAATTCAGAAAAATCAAGTTTGATTAATTAAGAAAACCCACACCTCTTTTATTGGGTGGGAGACAACTTACACAAAATGCAATGCAGTAAAAAGGAAAGCCAGAAATAATGATAGAGTAACATCAGCCCTCCTGAATAATTCATGGGATACAATTTCATGTTATTTTAAATGGTGCTGCTTCTCTCTCTGATAAGCAATAATTTTATGCTCTTTCTTTACCTTTTTTAACAAATCAGTCAAAGGGATTGTCTATTGTTATCTGAAAAAAGTGTATTTGGAATAATTTTCAAGGCAGCTTAATTGAGCTCTGATCACAGAGGAGGGTTTTTTTTTTAATACCCTCTACTCACAGCTGAATAAGTTCAGGTTTCCATTTCAGGTTTGTTTAGGGAAGGAAAATTTCTTGATGTTACATAGCACTGACAAGTCTTGCATTATTTTCTCTTATCTTCTTCCCTGGCAGCCCTATCACATTCTTAGAATGGCTTTAATTTTGTAATAAGAGATAGGCAAGACATGAAAGGGCAGTGATGCTGGAAAAGCTGTCTGCAGGGGCGTGCTGTGGGCACAGTCCTGCACCCACCCCACTGTTCTCAGGCAGATCCTTGAACCTGTGCAGAGCCCTGTGGGCACTGAGCTGCCAGGCTGCTGCCTGCCACCCCAGGAGTGGGCAATGTCCCACAGAAAATACTGCCAAAGAGACAAAGAGCTCTTCTCTCCATCTTCTCCCCCAAAAAACCCCAGGAAAAGGACATATTTCTCTGGAGATGGAAACCATTGTCCCTCTACGTTAGTGCTTCCATGGGGGGTAGGTCTATGGTTAGAGGTGAGGGATGTGTTTACCCAGGTCCATCGCAAGCATGGTCCATGCAACTTGGTGATGCATCTACAGCCCCCTCTATTCTGGGGCATCAAGAGGAGTGAAATCAAGATGTATGTGCAAGGAGGGAGCTCAGGATTGAGGGGTTGGGTGTGTGGCACATTGTACCTTGCTCTTCAGTTTTGATGTAGGATATTCTCTCCTGACACAGAGCTCTGCTGTCCCCAGCTCTGCATGGGGAACAAAACCACACTCATGACCAAAAAAAAAAAATTAAAAAAAGTGTAGCCATAAGAGAAGAACTGTGTATAGCAGGGAGGATTAATAGTATGCATATATCAATGCACAGTATGCATTTATCTGCCAGCCATAAAGACTGCCGCAGCTCATTTTTTTCTCTCCATTTTCTATTGTGCCTGTGGTAGTGATTGTGGTAATTCCAGTGACAAACAGGAACCTGTGATTTCAGTGAGCACTCTGGCTGTAACCCACACTGGATGTCCCAAAGAACTGTAGCTCACACTGGATGTCCCAAAGAACATCCCTGAGGTGGATGGGAGCAGCAGATGTGAAGAAGCTGACTAAAATATGGGAAGAAAGAAGCATGTTGAGGGCTTAGGAAATGGAATAGCAGAAGTCTGAACAAAAGGCAGATACACAGCTGGCAAATAATAGGAACAAAGTAGTGGCTAGCAGTGAGGTTACAGTTATTTGGGGTTATAAAGGGAACAGTCTTTGAAACACTGGAGTTACACAGGGATTTCCTTTCCTTACATCACAATGTGGGTTATGTGTAACTGAATATACTGTATTTTTGTGGAAAGAAAGGGTGTAGAGGAGGCCTCTGAGAGCCTCATATTTTCTTCCCTTTTTAATGTAGTCCTCCCTCTGACTGTGCTGCCTAGGGACAGCTATTCTTTGCAGAGCTCTTCATCTTCATCAGTGAAGGAGCAGGGACAGAGTCACAGTCCTCTCTGCCCTGATCTCTGCCCCCTCTGTGCTGGAAGCAAGAGCCAGGGTATTGTCTGACAGTGGCCACGGCTCTCCTTTCACGGTCAGCCACAGGAAATCTTGCCCAAAGCCACAGGGGTGGGGAGGGGTGGGGAGTGCACTTGTAAATAAGTTCCAAGTTAAGTTCCTCTGAAACAAAAATCCCTTTCTGACACAAGCCCATTTTGTACTGTTTGATCACACCATAGGATGCCTGAGAAAGGATTCTTGTGCTAATCCATTTTGCAAGATTTTTTTTTGTGTAGGCCTTTCCTTAAAACTCATTCAAAAGGTGGATTTCCAGTGTGGAGAAGAATGGTGAGGAGGTTGCCCAAGTGGAAGGGAATCAGAAAACAAAGGCAAAGCTGCTGGGGGCTGCAGAGAAGAGTGACCCAGCAGGAGAGAGTACAAAAATTGAATATGCAAACTATGAACATTGGTGTGTGTGTTTTCTGAGTATCTGAAAGGTACAAACCCCAAGGAGAGAAGTGGGCACTAAATTTAGAGCAGCAGAACTGAGGTCCTGAGATGACATCAAAGAAAATAAAAGTCAGGCTAAATAACTGGTGAAAATTATTAACAATGAGATCCATTAGGCTAGAATGGTCTTCCAAGGTACTGTTGAAAGCCCCACTGTTAATTGATTAATTTAAATCTAGACTGGAAAGAGCACTTGGGAACAATCTTATGCTTGCAGGGAAATGGACTGGATGACTTAGTGGTCTCTCCCAGTTCTAATTTCTATGGTTCATTTCTTCCCTCCCCTCAGTGGACCAAAAGGATGAAATCCCATCAGCTTTGCTTCTGAGGAGTGTGGAAGGAGACAGTGCTGTGTTTGTGAGCACCAGTGCCCTTTACCTTCCCTTCCTTTCCTCAGTGTGGGCTTTGGAAATCCTGAGAGGGATTTACCCCCTCACCTCCCTTGAGGATTTTTTTTAAAAAAATCTAAATTCATAGTAGCAGTATCAAAGTTTTTTTAAGGTTTTTTCCTTTCATGTGAATTTGAATACTCTCCTCAAGAAGAGACCTTGCACATAATTCCTAATTTTAAAGCAGGACTGAATTGCACTTTCCTGCCATGTCCTGACTGCAGATATCTGTGTTTCTCTAATAAACGTTGTGCCACTGATATATGAGCATTAAGTAAATTGACAGTTTTAGATGTAGTAAGATTCTAAATTACAGTGAGAAAGAATGAAATCCTGAATATGAATTTTGGCAGTTAAGCGCAGGACGAACTTAATTTTATGTGGGATTATGTTTTAATTGTATTTTTTAAAATATTCTTTTGTGTACTTGCATCTAAAACCATCTTCCTATGTGTTTTACTAGGTTGGTAAAGTGAAAGCAATGGTTTCCAAACCTTTATTCACCGAAGAAATTTCTTTTTTTAGGGTGAGATGCACTCCTGGTATTGACATTGGGACAGCTTCCAGTTTGCCTTATCACAGAGCAGAATGAGTCTGACCTTGCCAACTCCTTGCTTGACACACTTAGGAAACAGAAGTGCCTATTTTTAATTTCCATGTTTTATGCTAATTATTACACCCATCCTTGTGCCCAATGCATTTATATGTGACACAGAGCCAAGGCCTTGTCTGCATCCAGGTTTTGAGAGGTGTTTCTAGCAG
>NW_005054422.1:741271-745792 GCF_000277835.1 Geospiza fortis
AGAGGCTCAGTGTCTGAGAAGAAATGGGAACCAGAGTAACCTGTGGGCCCAGTGGGGAGCTGAAGCTGCCCAGAGGTCAGCAGTGCAATGTGCTGGAGACACCTACAGCTACTTCAGCTGCTGAGAAATGAGGGACTCAGCTCCCTTCCCATTTTCCTGTGGAAGTGCCTAAAACTGCTGATATGAGAGGGGTGTTTTGTCCTCTTCTTTCTGATTAGCCACCAAACAGCCAAGAGGATGGAATTAGGTTAGACAATAACAGCAATGAGAAGCTCTGTGTGTGCAGGTTGGGGTGCTCATCTCCAAAAGTGAAGCTCTGGTTCTGTACTTACTCCCAGATGGTGCCTGCATTTCTCCCTGGTATTTTTAATGCAAAACATATAATCTGGCCTGGAGAATTGTCCCTGAAACTGTTTTTTTCCTACTCTGTTGAAGGCTGCAAGATTGTGTCCCATCTCATATTTTCTATTTCTAAGTAATCTGTCTTCAGCTACTTTCTGTTCCTTAGCCCTTGTTTGACAGAAATGATGAAGAAACGCTCAAAGTTGCTTTTGTAGGGGGAGTCCTCACAATGCCTAAACCCACATTTAAATAGAAGTGATGGCTGTGGTGGGGCCAGAGTTTTAACTACAAAACCTCAAATGTCCTTTGAGCTGGAATTTGGAAAACTAAGTCTCTTGAGCTGCAGGAATATGAGATGATGCCATTATAGGGGCACGTTACAAAATCCAGGAATAGAGTTGCAGCTGTAGAAAAGGGATAGTCTTATGGGGTTCAAAACTATTTAGAGAGAATCTGAAGATTATTGGTTTAGGGTTTATAAGCAGAAGAAAAAAGATTTCTGAGAAAGAGTGACATATATGATTCCTAACTACATGTCCATTTACCTATTTTAAATTATTTTGAGAAAAACTGTCATCTACTGGTGAAGTGTCAACTTTGGCATACGTAAGAAGCCAATAATGTTTACAAGAATGTCAAATGACTTTGTGCTTCTTGAGAGCATCAGACAGCAGTTGGTGAAGGGACCTTCTGAGATCTTCAAAGGGATGTCAGCAGTTTGGGAACTCAGTTTTGATTTCAGAAGTTTCAGTTCTCAAGGAAACACTGAATCTCATTGGGACCAGGCTTTTGGCATCCATCTAACTATGAAAATGGGATCTGGGAGCGTAAATTCCTCCTGTGCCTCTCTTCCTGAAGGAATCTGCTCTGGACACTAATCTGTAAATTGTTCACATTTTCTCAAACTGGTTTGGCTACTCGAGTGCAGCATGGGATGGAGCAGATTGGTACTCTACACATGGCCTGGGTGTTCTACTGTATTCTACTGCTTTGCAACTTTCCTACTTATACTGAGCATTAGAAATCAATTGGACAGCAGTATTTCTCATTGTACTTAAAAGCCAGGCTTTGTGAATCTTAATGTGACTGGAAAGATCCATGGAGACATATTGTCAACTTTACTTTTTTCTGTTATTCCACTTAGCAATGATTAAGATCCATTCCATGAGATACGGATGATAATTTCCCATCTTTTATCACAGCATGAAATTTCTATTTAGGGCTCTTTTGTCCAGTTCATCTTTATTTCACACAAGATAACTGAGAAGACCTCCTAATTTGCTTTTAACATCAAAATGATTGTCAGTCTTAAAAAAATATATATATAGAAGAGAGAAAATTGAAGCGAAGAATCAACTCATAATCTTTTTCTATAAATGTTACACTGCCGTGAAAAGGACTGAACTTTCTTAATGCTTCATTTTTAACAGAAAGCATGACAAAAAGTTCCTATCAGTATTTAAACTGCTAAGATTTGTCAAACACAAATGGGAAAATTGTGTTTAAATAGCAGTTTCATTTTGTCCCTAATGATTATGGCAGGGTTTTTTTTGCAAAGAGGACCTCAGCAATAATAGATCATCTCTTTGCTGAGTGACAGGAATTCTTTACTATGCCTGGTGACTTCAGGTGGAGCAAAAGCCAAACTCTCTCTGTGATGCCAATAAACAGTGTGAATGCCACCAGTCTCAAGATCACAGTACTCAGTGTGAGTGAGGCTCCCACCCTGCTCTGCCCTGCCCTGGGACTTCCTTCCTCCCAGCTCTGGGGGACAGGCAGCACTGCCACACTGTCCCCTCAATGCCCTGTGTGCTGGTAAAGGCAGCTGCCCTGCCTGGCGACCCATGGTGGGACCACAGGGCTCCTCCTGTCACCCCACAATCTGTGACTCTGGGCATCAGGCCCAGAGGTATGTGAGAGAACTCTGGTTTTGCATTTGTTGCCTCGTGTTAGAAAATTATAGCTTGCTTGCTCTTCATTTTTTCAAATGTATCAGCTGACATAACAATAACAACAACAATATTGAAAACTACTTCTGTCTGAAAACTTTTCGATGGAAAGAATATAGCAGAGCAGTGAGTCAAAATAAGATGTCCAAATTGTGCCTGAGAGACAGAAGGATGGGGAGCTGGTGGGTCATCTTTCCCTGACAACCAGAAACATCAAGAAACAGCTGCTGTTGAAACGAAATATTGGTTGATCCTGGCCAAGAGCCAAACACCCACACAGCCTCTTGCTCATTCTACTCTCCTGTGAGACTGGGAAGAAACAGAAGGAAGGCAAGACTAATGCATTGATATAATGATAGTTCATGGTTGCTTGGCAAGACAAATGACATAAACCCATTTATCTCCCCCTTCCCCTCTCCCCAGATTTTTACTGCTGAGCACAGTTTCCTATGGCAAGAAATACTCCCTCCATCAGCTGAGGACACCTGTCCTGGCTTCGCCCCCTCTCAGCCTCTTGCTCACCTCCAGTTCACTTGCTGGGGATAGGAGAGCGAGATAGTCTTGGCACTTTGCAAGCACATACCCAGAATGTTGTGTTATCAACTGTGTTTTAGCCACTAATGCAAAACATGACGAGGGAAGATAACTCCTTGCATCACATGATGCAAGTTCTGAGCTGATGCCTTGGGTTTGGCATGGTGTTATCCAGAATGTCTTTTCCACAGGTGAGCTGATGTTCTTAATTTACTATGTGTGAATTCATCATATCTTCAGAGAAATCAGCAGATCTGCTGTGGAGAGTCAATGTGCAGTAAAGCATAGGTCCTCATATAAATATTATGCTACAATAATAAGTATACTTATTGTTCTACTTGAAGATAGTCTCTGGATTATAACTTGCTGTATGAGGAAGACTTGAATGCACTCACTTGTTAAACAATTTTTCTTAGAATCAATCAAAAAATTTTTGAGAGAAAAATCTCTGAGTGTGTTTCAACAAAATTAGAATATGTTAGAGGACTGGCAGACTTCAAATTCATTATAAAATTATACATTATAACTACTAAATAATTGACTTAAACTCTTCAATCTTTTGAAACATTTAGTTCAAGATCAGTTATGTGAGTTTTTTTGTTATTATTATATTCAATTATTGTATTACATCAGATAAGATCACATCATCTGCTATCTAGTGTGGTAAATTGCTCCTGCCTAGGCCAATACTTTTAAGATTATCTTGATGTCTGCTAAACAACTAAACTTACTTTCACAAAAAAGCATGGAGATTTTAATTGTCATCACAACTCAGAGCAAAGCATTCTAAATGCTTTGGACTGCCTGTTTCACTGACTAGCAATTTATTATTGTAGAACATTCTCAGTCCATCAATAACATAATTTTCCACATTTTTTTTCTTTCTTACACAATGGAATTTGCCCCGGGTGCTACAGCATAAGTCAATTACAGTGGCCAAACGTAATTCTCTTTGGTTTCCCTGGGAAATTGAAATGACAGAAAAAATGTCAGAGTTCAGAAAAAGAAAACCAATCTAGCACACTTTTTTTTTGTCTGTAGAGATCTTGCATTATCTTAACAGCAGTTATCACAGAAGCCCATTGTTCTTTTTACCAGCTTTGCCTGGAAACTGTACAAGCACAGATAAATCTGCTTCTAGTCAGGATGACAGTAAATTGAAATGAAGGTAAAAACAAATCAGTTTTTGTCACTTATGGTACCGAATGCAACAAGACATTTCCAGATTTGTTTTTGTTGATGTCATTAGTAAATTGTTTGCAGAGATCTAAGACAGCTTCTGCCATTTTTTTTTTAAAAACACAGGGAATTGGTACTCATTTGAGTGCTTGATGTGGAAAACCTGCCTGTGCCATCTTTGAAAAGTGTGTGTCGAGGTCCTTGCTACTGCTGGGAATGATGGTGAAGAAGAGACCATAAATCTACAACTTCAGTACAGAAAATAATGACACAAATGACAGATGATTCATCTTGTCTTGGTTGGCTGAGATTCTTGTGCTGGAAAGAACTCAAATCTTTCTGGAGAATATACTAAGATAAGGCTGTTTCTAGATTTGCATCTTCTGTGAATCACCTTATATCTGCAAGTTTCTTTTCTGGATTCCACAAACCCACTGAGATATTGACAAATTGGATGGCTGACAGATTGAAGAAATTCATGAGAGGGAATTCAGAATTAAAAAAGAAGCCTTGAGGG
>NW_005054422.1:745802-746013 GCF_000277835.1 Geospiza fortis
TTGTGAACATAAGTAAAATTATACTTTGTCCTAATGCTGACTAAGATAAAATATGAAACACAAATTTGTAAAATCCCACTAATGGCATGGGACCCACCAAAAGAAACAAACAGCATAAGGTAACTTTCATGCCTTCCCTAAAGAAGAGACACAGACAGCCCCAACTGCCCAGAAAGGCTAAGAAAGTCTGAATGTGCCCTTTTCTTTCCCT
>NW_005054422.1:746043-752603 GCF_000277835.1 Geospiza fortis
TGACTCCTTCCAGTCACAGTTCTTCTCATATACTGTGGGTCTTTAATGTGCTTCTTTGGGCATGTAGAAATAAGGCTGCAGTGGCTCAATCATGCTTTATAAAGCTGGTCTAGACCTGGGCTAAAGAATATAGGAGTAGCTCCTTGTCAAAGAAGAATGGGATGAAATTCCTACAGGCATTTCTTACAATTCTTACAGTAAGTGTAAGCTCCCCTGTGCTCTCCCCCTACATGTGGTTAAAGCAACAGTTCTTGGCTCCTGTAGCTTAGTTTCTTATAAAAAGTATATTTAAATATTCTTCCTTGTGCTTCTGCTTGGAAAGAGCTCGTCTAAATAAACCATAGCACTTTGTTTAAATCTGATGAGAGCCACAGTCAAGAAATCTGACAATGACAAGGCATGCTGGGTCTAGTGTGCATCTTTCACATCCCAAATTCAATCACACTTCCTTTTTATTTTCCTTCATACTGAATATGGATACTTATTCTTTTCACATCAGAAAGGAGATGCTCAGCACAGGAATCTTATCTGCATTTAGGCTCTGTGTTTGGAAAAGATCCATCAGAAAATCCTGTATCCATCCTGCTGTCTTGCAATATTCACAACTGTCCCTACTGAACCTAGCTAATGTAATTGTTGAAAGGAAGGAGTGAGACAAGCCTGGATGAATTATATATGCCTTTCCCCTCTGAGCTTATCTTCCCATTTCTGTACCGGACCCACTGCTCCATGTGTCAGAGAGAGAATGAAGTTTATGGAAGCATCTCCACTGCTGACATCCTCATAAATACTGAGGTGCCCCACCTGAGGGGTACTTGCAGAGAAGGACCATCCATGCAACTGTTTCATCAAAGCACTGAAGATTTCCACACTGTATATGTCAATCAATCAAGTATTAACAGGAGTGAATACCAAATTTTGGCCCTGCTGCTGGTAAGTATTTCCCATGGCTAGAGAAGAGCAGAACTAAAATTACACATACTCTGGGTTTGGTTTCTTTGACTGGAAAGCACATTTGTTTCTGTTGCCAGTCTAAAACAAAGTTTATGCTGTATAAAAAGAACTTGGTGTATTCAGAGCTCAGAAAGTAATTAATAAATAATACTCCTTTTATTGATAAATAACTCTGTCCCCCATCTGTAAGGAAATAAAAAATCAGAGAGGGCTGTATTTTGTCCTGTAAACAAAGAAATGTAGCAATGTATTTATGAATAAATCTTCAACTCTGTTGCCAATATTTTTTGTGCAAACTTACTTGAGGTGTAAATATTTAATGCTTCTTTTCATTGCATTACTATTCATTTTTCTGTGTGGGAGTAAAGCCATCCTTCAGTATTGTGAACCAGGTAAATAATGTATTACTTAGTCATGAAAAATGCCAGAGGAAAATAAATGAGAGAATATCTTACCTTTGGTCATCACAATGCCTGCAAGAGTTTTGTGGCGTGCATGCATGGAAGTGAAATTGTCTGTCAGCTCCTGGAACTTCTGTGCAACCATTTGGTATACAGAGTCAGCAAAATCCTGAAAGAGACAGTCAGAAAGAATTGTTTCACTTCTTTGACTGAGGAACCTGGGCATTTCTGCAGATTAGTCACCCGATGTCAGCTGCTGAGAGATCCACTGTAGAATTAACCACCACCCATCTGAGCAAAGATAAAACAAGTATCCCTCCTTCAACTTTCTACATCATCCTCAGAAATGGCAAAATTAACTGTATGAAAGCCAAGGGACCCATATTGACTAGGACTGGGGGAAAGGGAGAAGATTTAGAGGCTGAATCTTTTTCCAGTCTCTTAAGACATTGGTCCTGCACCAGTTCACAGGAACTGAAAGCACTTTATTGTAGTAAGCTAAAGAGGTGGACCTGTGTCCTACAAAACCACTTATTTCTGTGAGCCCACAGAAAATTTCCATTAAAGAAGACTTCCACTGAAGACTGAGAGCTGATTTAAGGCCTGGTTTATCAGTAAATCCACCTATTTCTGCATTCAAAGTGAGTTTTTAATGATTTACAGCTACCAAGGCAAAATAATCAGCTCAGGAATCTGCCAGAGGAGCACCATGATCTGTCCTGCTTCTACCTTGGCAGGATGATGGGGAATCTTTGCTTGCATATCCTGCCAAAGATGTTGCTTGCAGTTCATGGATGTGCAGTGGTCTGGGAGGGACTGGTCTGCCATGTCTCTTCCTGAGCATGGCATCTTTTTTGAAAGGTCAAATTTTCCCATGGACTGGGCACTGGAGAGTGTGTGGTCTGAATCCTCAGGTGTGAATGAGTCCAATCACCAGGGAGAGTCTTGGGAACCTGGTTACTAAAACAGAGCAGATTAATAAGGTCTAAAAAGTGAATTCTGCAGACTCTGCATGGATGAGCACGAACATAAACCAGCTCTGGTGCTCCTGAGAACACCATGACTTGGAATGATTCCCTGCTGCAATGTTTGCTATCTTTTCATTTACTTAATCTCTGAATTTTGTTTTGCACTGAGCCTCTCAAGCATACATTAGAGATAAGTCAGTGGAACACTCCTTGTGAGCATGAGTTGTTCCTAAAGTGCTTTGCAAGTCTGAACATAAAAAAGTAACATCCAAAGAATTTTTTTAAAGATATATGACTTGTAGGGAGCCAAACTAAAACTACAAATCCTTCTGGAAGCAGTTCCTGGGAGCTGGAATTTACTCTGGGGTGCTGACAGAGACCTCCTGGCATCCTGAAATCTGGTTAGCACCAAGTGATTGTGCCGTTGTTAGGAAAAGTGGCTCAACCAAAAAATAATTCCATTTTTTTCTTCTGGTGTTGTGATATGCTACCTGGGGGTGATCCTGGTAAAACAGGCCCCCTTTAATCCACTTGGTTTTATTAAGTGTGTTTATGACACACATGGAGGGGACCCTGAGTCTGACACACAACTTCCCTCACCCTGAAATATCAACAGCTATGTGGAAATAAGGAAATGTATTTAAGAAGATCACATTCATTCTTTTCCTCCCCAAACACAACCAAAAAGATTGGTGTAAAACAGTGTTTTAAACTGGGAGAACACACAGCTACTTCTCAGAGGAAAGCAGGTTCTAACTCACAAATATCAGTAATGCTACTGCCATTAAGTGCCTCTGCAGGCTGTACACCATATGTTTCTACAGTTTGTTGTGGAAATTCAGCTTAATTTTAAAACATTATTATGGTAAGTATGAAAAAAAATCTAATTAAATAAAACATAACAACACTTAGGCAAACCCCTTTTCATAAAACCTGGAATATTTTTTCTGTGTACAATCCTTGTAAGTGATTGCAATTTGCTCAAATACATAGAGGATAGGATTTCTTTGACATAATAATTTTTCTTTGTTTCTCTAAACCTAGCTTTCCAAGGTACTGTTCTGGGAACAAACCATTTGCCCAAAATACAGTTTAATATAACATGAATAAAATATGCTGTCTTGTTGCAGAAGAAGAAAAGAGGCATATAAAGCCTTTCTGGGAGATGCATGCAAAATTCCACACTAAAATTAGACGAAAACTAAGAAAAATTATCAAGAACAGTTTGACAGTTCCTAAATGGAATTTCACTTTCACTGCATTTATACCTCTTCTAATCTAATTGTCCACAATTACCATGTGAGCAAGGTACTGCTCATACAGTGCTTCTGAAGGATGAATTTTGGGTCAATTCTCATTTGCCAAGCATCAAGGCACCCTTGTGATATAAACGCAATTACGGTCGCTTTACAGATGAATGAGTGAAGGCACTAAAAGGGTGAGGGACTGGTCCAGGGGAATAGCACAGAGCTGGGCACAGCCAGGTGTTCTGATTTCCTGATGCTCTGGTTAAGTGCTCAGTGCTGGAACACTGCCTGTCTTTCATAATATGGAAGTTTGTTTCTCAACTTGTTTTCCCTGCTGAAGAGTGACTTCATCCATAATGAAAAACTAAAGCGTATTTGCAGAACTGATATAACTGGGCCCCATATGGTGGACTGAAAATCTGATCAGCTTTATTTAGACTAGAAAGATGGGGTGGGGGAGGGGGGATGGGGGGGGAGAAGAGTATCTCAATAAAAATATCTGCACCATCATTTAAAAAAGAATCAAATCATAAATGTCATCTGCTGCAGTGCTGCAGTCCAATCCATGTCTGCATTTCTACTGTACCGTCCAAATCTGCATCCCAGGGCATTTTGCGCTCATTAAGAGTTAATTAGCTCAGAGGCACATACAATTCCTAAAAGAATAATTTTAAAAATGCTAAACAGAACAAATAACTTTTAACTTTGGATTTAGAAATTCCCCATAGTCAGAGCTTTCTTTACTTCATTTGGCAGTGGGTTCCAAAGCCAGAGAGCAAAGAGGCTCACTAAAGGCGAAATAACGACATGACTTCAGATAACATATAAGGGTGATAAGAAATTCAGCATTTGCTGATCTCAGGGAGTGACCTGGGACATGAAAGAACAGCAAATCCAATAAATATGAAGCCTCTTAGCTAAAATAAGTCAGGCGAACATTTTTTTGTCTTGATTCCATTGCCTAAAAGGATGCCAGTGAAACTCATGGAAGCAAAGGAGTAACAAAGATGAATACACGTGGAATGCTGGAAAAACAACCAGGAAGAGTGTTTAATCTGAGAGGTCATTTCCAAGATATCATATTGCCCTAAATTTCCAAATGGATATTCCAAAGTGAAATGGAAAGGAGGAAAAGAAGCAGTTTATTTTTTCAGATGGAGAAAAATAAGGAAGAGGTGCATGGCTCAGCCCCACAAGAGATTTGATACTCTGAAGATTGCTCCTCCTTGTGCAGCATTAATTTCAGAGCTTTGAATACTCTGGTCCTGTGAGTTGGCCCAGTGGCAGAGCTGGGTGTGGCACTGGGTTCCTCACCTACACCCATGCATGCAGCACCCTGCCTTCCCTCTAGCACACACCAGAGCAGCTATTTGGCTTGACCTAGTTCTGTGAAATGAAGTCAGTGATAGCATTTCTGCCTATTTAGAACCTTAAGACTGGTTCTCAATGCTTCTTAGGAAACCTTAACTGGTTACAGACATATCTAACACACACAGGACAGATACGGTGGAGATAAGAGTGGCTGCATTTATCCCTGCTCAGTGGAGAACCACAGATTTCATTCCAGATATTTTCTAGCTTTACTTTTAAACAATAATCCTAGACTACTAAAGGATACATATCCAGATGGTCATTCCTGAGGGGATATAAACCGGAAAAATCCAACTATTTGTGGCTATTGTGAGTCTTGTTGAACTTTAAGCATCCAGGCTAAACTATATTATCTGCCATCAGAAGTAACTTATAAACCATCTGCAAAAAGGAATGGTTCTTTTCTTCTATCAAAACAATCTCAGAGAAAAGTTGTGTTTGGTGATACCACACTTCCTACTGCCAGATATGAGTGAAAATAAAAGTCTCCATCTGGAGTAAATACAAGAGCCAAATACATCTTGGCAGCTTCTGAACAGCTATCAGGTTGGTAAAAGAAAAAGGGAAAGTTTCTGAAGATGAAGGAAAAATAAGAGTAGAAATTTACCTCATGAAAGAGAATTCAGTGCAATTAATAGAGATGCATGCAATTGCTCTGATCATGTAATGGCAGAGAAATTGCAGCTCAGGGCAGGGGGAGGGGAGTGAAAAAAATAGAAAGATATGGACAGTCAGAAATTTGAATTTTTTTTCCAATATACATAGGAGAATAAATGCTGAAATGCTTTTTGAGTGCTGAACCTAGGAGGGATTTATGCCTAGGGGTTTAATGCCTAGGGTGCGGTACAGACCATCACTGAAGCCAGTGGAAGTATTCCTGACTCTTGCATGTTCCAGACAAGGCTCAAGTGGCAGGGATGGGAGCTCAGGCGTGCCCATACCCTGGCCAGGCAGGGTGAGCTCCATCACTCTGGCTTTGAGTGGATGTTGGGAGTAAAAAACAGGAGTCAGGGGAAGAATTGATCTTCAAGGTGCTGAGTTTTTTTAAAATCCCCTGCTTTGATTTGCCTGCTATAAAAATCTTTTCATAGGTTCTCACATAAATTCCTCTGTACAAAAAATAATTGTCTCAGGGAGACAAGGTCAGTCTTGTAAATACAGTGAGCGATACAAGTAAGGCAAAGAAGACTGCTTGACCCCCATCCAAGGGCAAATCTGCCCTAGGTTGCACTCATACATTGACTATTGCCTAAATGCCCTCCGCCTCTGATGGAAACAAGTTTCTTGCTCAGGCTGCTGTCAGAAGAAAGAAAATATAATGCTGAATTGTTCACTGAGAGATCCTACAGTACTTAATGAGCTGTATTTTAACATATACAAGGAGTCTGGAAAGATGAAAAATAGATGTCATTACGATTATAACTGCATTGTGATGTCTGAAGTATTCATCTGTCCTTGATTAGTATATCAAATTACTTCTTTTATCCACAAAAGAAAATCAAACTTTAGATCACACCATTACAGAACCAAAAACTTTTAGGGATTTCTCAGCACTAATATTTCAAATGGTATAAATAATTAAATGTGTTCAAGTTTGCAATGGGATTTTTCAGGGTAAA
>NW_005054422.1:752646-770409 GCF_000277835.1 Geospiza fortis
AGGAGAAAGCCTTTAGTAAACATTTTCTATTGAAATCCTGTCTTAGAGTTTATAGGGTAGAAATATCAAAAAGGTTAGATTTGCATATGGATGGGAAGAAATATTCTACTATACAGATATCACTAAGGGCTCTGTTTTTGCTGTCTCCCAAGTACTTTATTTCCAGAATCTCACTGACATTTGGGGGCTAGATGTTGATCACGATGAATGAGGTTAAATTAAGTTTACAACTCTCTTCAGATAAAAGGAGATGCACACTCAGTTCTTTTCACTGTCCAAGAGGGAAACACACACTCATTGACAGTGGGGGTTTGTATGTTTTTCCTGCAGGGAACTCTCACTGTCTAAATGGGAGGGGAGGAAAACACAGCACAGAGATCAATCCTGAAGAGCTGCTCCTGCTCAGGCTGTATGGCAAATTGCTACACATTTTTTTTTCCCAGGCTTGTAAATAAGTTTGCTGTAGTTAGTGGGAGATTCATTGATAAGTGATTGTACCCTCGAGTCAATGAATTAGTCAGGCTCTTCCCAGGTACTACATCATCTTCAAGATGCAGCCTTGAGCAGAGAAATAGCTGAGGGTTGTGGCTTGCCCTCCATCATCAGTCTTCTGAAATCAATTTAGTGCCAGGGGCTCCTCCAGCACAGTGGAGAGGAATGGGGAAGAATGTGGACAGAAGGAAGGGAGGAAGTGGCGGAAGGAAGTGGCAGAAGGAAGGAAGGAAGGAAGGAAGGAAGTGGCGGAAGGAAGGAAGGAAGTGGCGGAAGGAAGTGGCGGAAGGAAGGAAGGAAGTGGCGGAAGGAAGGAAGGAAGTGGCGGAAGGAAGGAAGTGCCCTGAACAAGGGAGATGAAAACAATGATTCAGGTAGAAACAATGATAAGCAAAAGAAGCTGTTTGGGGTAAGAGATTATCCTCTCCAAATGACTGAAATAAAAAAAAAGTAAATTTTGGCCATGAAAACTTTAGGCTACAGAATAGCTAACAATGATATGGCAGCAGCTTTCACACAGTCTTACAAAAGGGGTGATGGAGAAAAAAACATAGGGCATGCCTATGATTTGGAGTCCAAGAAGTACAGAATCAAATTATTTTATATAAAAAAACAAGGTCTCTTTCAGTCCCATTGTACTGAAACTCCTTCTTTCAGAGTAAAGGACATTTTATAACCATAGTTACATCTCTTATGTAACTGCAATGTGATTGAGAGATGTGACGGGGAGTAAATGTGCATTGGTTTCCAAGGCATAGTGGAACTAACTGAGGGCAGAAAGAGAGAAAGAGAGAAAGAGAGAAAGAGAGAAAGAGAGAAAGAGAGAAAGAGAGAAAGAGAGAAAGAGAGAAAGAGAGAAAGAGAGAAAGAGAGAAAGAGAGAAAGAGAGAAAGAGAGAAAGAGAGAAAGAGAGAAAGAGAGAAAGAGAGAAAGAGAGAAAGAGAGAAAGAGAGAAAGAGAGAAAGAGAGAAAGAGAGAAAGAGAGAAAGAGAGAAAGAGAGAAAGAGAGAAAGAGAGAAAGAGAGAAAGAGAGAAAGAGAGAAAGAGAGAAAGAAAGAAAGAAAGAAAGAAAGAAAGAAAGAAAGAAAGAAAGAAAGAAAGAAAGAAAGAAAGAAAGAAAGAAAGAAAGAAAGAAAGAAAGAAAAGAAAGAAAGAAAGAAAGAAGAAAGGAAGAAGAAGGAAGGGGATGAAGGGAAGGAAGGAAGGAAGTGGAGGAAGGAAGGGACGGAAGGAAGGGACGGAAGGAAGGAAGGAAGGAAGGAAGGAAGGAAGGAAGGAAGGAAGGAAGGAAGGAAGGAAGGAAGGAAGGAAGGAAGGAAGGAAGGAAGGAAGGAGAGGAGGCTGGGCTCATTCTTTGCCCTCCTTCCTTGGCCTCAGTGCAAACCACTTGCTTTGCCATGACCCCCCTTTATCCAGAGGTAAAAGGGGACAATTTTTACCCACATTTCAGTGAAACTGGGAGGCAAATGGCACTGTCAGTGATGAGACCCTCCAAGCAGAGTCACACAGGGGCTTCTGCAGCCAGACTGGAGGCTGCAGTCCACAGCCTATCATAACTCAGCCTTCCTTCAGCATGTGCAGGCATTTGCAGATTATTACTCAAAGAACAAGGCTCTGCCAGGGAATTCATTGTGGTTCTTTCCTTGAGATGTACAGGAATTATTTCTCACTGATCATAACTCCTAGAGTATTGATCATTATGTCTGGTTCTGGCTTACCCCTGAGGGTCACTGTATATGGGCTGTGTTTTATCTCAGATGGCTGTGGTTTTATTTTGTCTGGCTGTATGTTTCATTTCAGCTGAACTGTGCTGATATATCCTGTGAACATCCTGACTCAGAGAGATCTTCTCAGTTGTGCTATTTAGAGGGGGATGGGGCTTGTGCTGCACAGGCTGCATGTGGCAGCAGCTGGGTACACATTTCCACATGGAGCTTTTAATGAAAACTCCAATAAAGCACTTCTGACACTAAGTATCCTCACAGTTTTCTTATCAAGATTGATGAGGAAGATCAACAGATCCTATTGATTCAGTCAAAGAATCACTTTCACCACCCTCCCCCATCTGTTCACAGTCCTATTACAAATGTTTTAGCTACATATGATGCTGAGCTACCTCAATGAATTCCTGATTTCTGTGATCATCAAATGTCCCAGATTTGCTCTGCATTTATGAGGGCTCCTCAGTGGCTTAGCTGACCTGGGCTGACTTGGCCAGCTTGTGCAGACTGTGTGACAGGCTCCTGGGCTCAGAGTGATTATTTGCCGCCTACTTCCCTCTCCTCCCTCACCCTGGCTGGAGGCTGATTGCTCTGCTAATTTCCCAGGCCCCACAAAACATATTTGCCTCCACGCTGTTGCTTCTGTCATTAGTGATCATTTACTAAATATCAGCACTGTGCTGGCTGCTGTGTGAAGCAGACTTTGAACATAGTCCCTGTGTGGCAGACAGAAGAATGATGAAATGCCCCAAAAGATCCAACAATGGGATTTAAAAAAAGATAATTCCTTCTCTCACTCATTTTTCTTTTGTGCCTCACAGTAAACTTAGGGCTTTATGAAAACCATAGCACTGCCTGTGCTGGAGTTGGGAGGATACAGAATACATGGAAAAATTAAGATGAGAAAAAGGTGGAAGGGGAGGATTCGTTATGGTCCCTCTTTGGTAAAACTTGGCATTAGGTTTCCCAATGACCTCTTTAGGTTTTTGATTTGACTCTATTTTAATGAATGGGAGGTCTGCTAAAAACATATAATCAGATTTTGCTGAATTGTTCATACACCCAGCATATGGTCCAGCAATGCTTAAAGGTTGTGGTGGGTTTCTCACTTATTATGTTTCTTGAATGGCTAAATGCCAGCTGAATGACCTCCACTGCATCTGAAACTCTTTTAATAGGGACTACAAAAGTCTCCTGATAAAATTTGTTTTAAATATTTTCAGTGAAATTTTAGTCATAACATGTAAAAAGGAACTGTTTGGAAGTTTACAGATTTTTTTCTTAAAATATTGATTTTTTTATACACAAATAGCGAGTTTGAAATGGAGGAAGCACACCCCAAGTTTTATTGGGGCATTTGGGGGGTAATGGGAAGGGACAAATTTAGAAACCAAAAGCTGTGATATAAGTTCTTACATAATGAAAAAAGTTTCTGAATTTGTACCTGAGTACCACTATGAGATCCTGTAAATGAGATTAATCAGTTTTAAATATCCCAAAAGAAATGTGTAGCCACAGTAGGAAGTAAAAAGATCAAAGTGAATTTATTCTACAAGCTCCGTGAAAAAAATTTGTCTGTTTTCTCAATATATGCCTTGACTACAGGGAATCAATCAAACAATATAATGTATCTTTTTATTTGTTTCAGAAACCCCTGGAGTGACTGAAAGAAAATAGAACACATAAAATAAGCATACTATTGAAAAAGGAAATGCTGTCAAATCCAAATGCCTCAGCTCCTCCAAAAAGTAAGGTTTTCTATTTAGTATGAAAACATTTTGCATAAAGGTTTAATTAGAATCTTTAAATTTACATTAGTGTGCTAATGTTAGGATGCTAATGCATGGGCCCCCTCTATTTGAGGTTGATTCACTGCTGTCTGCATTCATCTTGCTCTAAAGAGATGCTACCAATAGGTAGCATTTCAATGAATTTAGAGGAAACAAGCTTTTCCACTGACATGAACAGTTGTTCCCTGAAGGTGGCTGTGCTAGGTTGCCAGCTTTGCTCCTTCTGCATACAGCTCTGGTAATGAAGAATGTCCACAGCAATTTTGCAGAATCATTCTTGAAGTCAATACTGCACCTGCTAACAAACACCAGAAAGGAATGGTTGTTTGTTTGCCTTTTTACTTTTCTTTTACTGATCATTAATCCAAAAGCCTTCTTCCTAGAGAGGCACACATAAGGTTGGCTGCAAGCGCTGAATAATTCAAAAAATGAAGTAGTGTTCGCTTTGCAGCCTTGTTCCTGCTTTAGGACAAGCCTCAGGTGTCAAGCTGTTGTACACTACAGATATTAAATTAGCACCAATGGGTTTTCTTTAACTAGATAAAAGCTCTGTAAAGCCACCAGTGTCTAAGAAAGGCTAACTCCGTAAAAACACTTTTCTGGTCTCTATAAAAAACCTAGATTTTAGATTAATATTATGAATTGCCTCTCTTTAATAAAATCAATCCTTTATCTGAGAAATGTCTGTTCAGTTTTCAGTTTCCTTGCTTTATCTTGCTTAGGTGCATTACAATGAACATCATTTGGAAACTGATGGTGGCAAAGCCCTTGTCACATACAATTCTCCTGGCTGTTCGAGTTCCACTCTCTTCCCAAAGCTTAACCAGTTAGCAGCTCTTGGGTAAGTGCTCAAAGCAGGGAGAGAACAGTGCTTGCTCAAATCCCTGGACCATCATTTTGAAAATCTGTGTGTTTATGGTTCTCATTAATGGTCTGTGCTATTAAGCGCCTTGCCCGTCACACATGTGCTTTGTTAGATAAAGCAGGGAGCAGCCAGTGTCCAAAACAAATTTAATCTCTTCTGAACTGCTGATTCCAGCAAGGCACAGCACGACTCAACTCTCTGAACCACTGCAGAGCAAGGCATAGAATACTTTGTGTGGCAATTACTACACAGACATTGGATTTCTTCCTTTCTTCTTGTTAAAGATCTTGCTGTCATTTGCTCTAATGATTCTCAAATTTGGCTGTAACCTTGCTAATAAACTTTCCCTTGGCTGAGAGGGGTGGTAAGGGAAACTGCATTTCATGTTACCTCACCCTTCTCTGGGCTTCTTCTCAAATGTGTGGTTAGCAGGGATAGTTCTCATCATCCAGGGTGGTTTTGTGCTAGGAGAGGCAGAGTCATGATTTCCCCTGAATCCCAATTGCCACTCAGGCACCCTCTGAGCCATTTGGGACTGGTGTGTGTCTGGTACCAGAGTTAAAACAGCCCTTCCCTGATTTGCTGTCCCTTACTGGATAACACAAGTAATTAACACAACAATGCTGAAATAAAGAGTTGTTTCTTTTTAAAAACGACTGCCAAGAACAAGCATGTGAAGCCAAAAAATCAATCTTACTTTTAGCCCATGTTCTAAATCCCAAACATCGCTCTCTCATCACCTTCCCCTCTGCTCAAAAAACTCCTAACCAATGTTCACACCTAAAACCTGAGAATGCAATTTTAAAAACTTGCGACAATACTCTTGGGCAAAACCTGTTGCCTCAGCAGACTTGCCTTTAAACAAGAACTCAGGGGCATGAGGCCATGAGGCACTGTGTGGGCTGTCCACAGGACATCCTCCAATGGGTGACCTTCTTTTGTGACCATTCCTCTGAGAGAGGTGTAAAATATCTGCCTGCAGTTAAGTGCAAAATCACATTTTTCAGTTAGATCTCAGATTTCTTACAGCAAATAAAATCTTTTAGAAGAATCCCTCATCATGAGAAAGTTGTTTTAAGTGATTTATTCTCAGGGCAGTAAAATAAGAGCTTTTTGTGAAGAAGAAAAGGAATAAATGGATAAAACCAGTAATTCAGTTGAAAATTATTATTTCTATTTATTTATGTACTTCCAGAAAAATATCAAAGCAACTTACCTACAAATTGACCAAACCCTATAGAATTTATGTAAGATACGTAAATATATTTATTCCCATAAATCGATCATTAAATTGAGAGACAATCTGCTCTAATATTTTGCTCAGGTAAGCCAGTGTCAAAGCCAAGAAATGTACAATTCTTCCTTTACAGAGAAAAAGAAAAAGGCTAATACAAATATAAATATGTTTCTTTTTACCAGCACACTATACTTGAGGAAGGATACCTCAAAGTATCTCTAAGGGGTCTGGCATTACACATCTGGGCTCCTTTTTACAGCTGCGGGGTAAGAAAAAATGTCCTGAAATTCAGACAGCAATTGTGGCGAGAAAAGAGGAATACCCAGCTCTCAGAATATATAAAACTGTCTCACCAATCTGTGTTTCTAAGGTAATCACTGGTTGTTAGCTCACTTGTTAAGCTGCACATAACCTAAAGGGCACTCCAATAAATTACTTTCAGCGTGTTTCTCTCTCCTGCTCTGCTCACAGGGATCCTCAGCCAGGAGGAGCTGGCACACAAGCCTTGTGCTACCCTTTTCAGCCTATGAAATTGTCCTGCCAAAACCTGAGCAAGGAGGGGGATGTAGAACACAAGAGATACACAAAATTCTTGGACTCAAGAACTGATTAATGTGGACAGCAAGGTAAAACATTCTGCTTTATTTCTGAAAATAATACAAGCAAAAAAATGAAGGATTTCAAGGCTGTCTGCCATTGAACCTTTGTCTTCCTGTCTTTCTTCTTCCTTTCTCCTCATATAATTGTTGTTTAACCATTTTCTTCACTTCTTCTGTTGAGTGAATCTGTACTTTGCCTCACAGAGGCATTGCATAGGTGGTCTGGAAACCCAGACAAACTATTATACAAATTGAAGGCTGTCCAGTTTCTGATAACACCAAAACTAATTTATTTTTTGTTTATACTCCACTACCTTTGACAAAGCTTCCTCTAGAGATTTATATCTCCATCCTTACTGCCTTCCAACTGTTTGTCATTTTTTTTTGCTTTGCAACTGACAAAAGAAAAAAAAAAAACAACACCCTGACATCAACCTTGGAAGAAGTACTGAGTACAGAAGGATTTTTTTTCAGATGTGATAAAATCTTGCCTAAAACCATGTCCAACCTTTTCAGCAGAAAGTCCAGATGGCTTTGCAGCCTGTACAACAGACTTTATTCACTGATGCTTCTCTAAGTGTCAGCAGGGTGTTGTCTTCCAGAACTAGTAAATGTGCAATGAAAGGCAGCTCTGAGGGGAGAAATAAACACAAACACAAAACCCTCTCACTTAAATCCCCCTGCCTCCTCCCAAAAATCAAATTAATCTGAGAATTTCTACACACATCTGAGTGAAAGGTGCCTCTGGGTGGAGAAAGGCTTTGCAAACCAGAGGAGGTGTAAGGGATGAGGTCAGAGCTCAGGCAGTGCTGGGGTGAGCAGTGATTTACACTCTCACTGCTGGCCTGGTCACCCTTGCCTGCATTGCAAGTATTTCATCTACAGGATCAGGACCCTTCCTGAGTCTGTATAGGCTTCAAACTGCAACACCTCATAATGCTGTTTTTGCTGTGGTCAAATTAGCACAAAGAAGCATTTATGAGTGTGAATGGCAGGCAGGGAATGGGGAGGATGAAGGCTCAGGGATGTGGGGTGAGTTTCTGCCCCTCTGCCTAAATCCCCTGCAGCCTGATGGTGCCAGGCATGCCACCAGCCCCTGCCCCAATTTCCAGTCTGTAAAATGGGAACACCCAAGAAGTCATGCATCTGACTTTGATACAGGTGAGGGTCAAAGTACTGAAAAGGAGACTCAGGGGTGATCTTATCCCTCTCTACAACTTCCTGAAAGGTGTTTGTGGTTAGGTGGGGGTTGGTCTCTTTCTCCAGGCAGCAACTGACAGAATGAGTGGACAGAGTCTCAAGCGGCAGCAAGAAAAATACAGGTTGGATATTAGGAAAAAGTTTTTTACAGAAAGGGTGATAAAGTTCTGGAATGGTCTGCCCAGGGATGTGGTGGAGTCACCATCTCTGGATGTGTTTAACAAAGCCTGGATGTGGCACTGGGTACCATGGTTTAGTTGAGGTGTTGGGGCTGGGTTGGACTTGATGATCTTGAAGGTCTCTTCCAACCTCGTGATTCTGTGATATTTACTTCAGTTTGTGGCCCAGCTCTGTCCTGCCCACCCCTCCACTCTGCACAGCACCTAGCTTTAGATGTAGGCAGTAGAGGATGACAAGCAGAAAAGCCACAGCCAGCGCTGGCTGTGTGGCCAGTGAGAGCAGCTGGGTCCTGCACCCAGCCACACGAGCAGGGAAGGTGCCTACAGCAGGAGAAAAACTGTTCGTTCTTGGTACCACTTCTGAGCTCTGTGAGGGAACCAGGAGGAATAAAAAGCTCCAGCCACTACTTCATGCAGCTATAGTAACTTTAACCACTACCTCTGTGGCATGGTTAACACTGCAGCCATTTCACTGGTATTCCTGATTCTGTTAGAACTGTGTGGCTTTGTGGTTGACAGCAATCTTGCTCCATGCTGTGCAGAGTTTATCCCAAGGCAGGCATGTTCCAGTGTGCCTTGGTATGACAGCAAGGCAAAAATAAGTGTTAGCAATAGTGGGGAAATTCTCCGAAGTAAAAAGCAAAAAAAAAAAAAAAAAAGGCAAAAAAAAAAAAAAAAAAAAAAAAAAAAAAAGGCAAAAAAAAAAAAAAGAAAAAAGAAAAAGAAAAAACCTGGTGTACAAAAAGCCTTTCCAGCATGTCTCCAGTTTTGCTTCTCGTTGACACACTATTCTTGTTCTGAGCTGACAGCTGCAGTCCAGCCTTTGTCAGGTAATTAATCTGGGTAGTTCACTTCCACAGGTGAGTAGCAGGTTGGCACAGTCTCCTCTAGCACTGGTTTGTGGGTTTGTTTTTTTTTTTGTCTTTTCAGAGCAGCGTGGGTATGAAAGCGTGCAGGTCTGTGTGTATGAATATGGCACACAACACACTGACCTGGCCAGTCATTTGCTCCTTTTCTCACTGCAGAGCTGTATGCTGCAGGTCCAACTCCTGTGCTTCGCAAGGTGAATGGAAGGAAACCTCAGACAGGAATTTAAAAGCATCAGACTTGCTTTCATTGATTACAACTGACAAAACATCAAAAACCCCTGGGTTTCTCTGCAAGCCTGAGCACCGCTGATCTGATTCACACAACAATGTCTGTGTATGTTTAGAAATGAAAGTGATTAAAAACAAGAAAAAGAGATCATGAGAGACAGAGAGAAAAGTCATATCTCTTGGCAGGGAAATAGTGGGTGATCTACTGCATTTTAACATTTAGTTAATTGTGAAGTAATGCAGTAATAATAACATGTAAGCACATTTTCTTTTATGCAATGCAGACAGTGCACTACAAGGTCACTGAGCTGGGAAGCATGATTCTGTGGGTCTGGTGTCAGTACCAAGATATCCTTTCACCAAAGACATACACCTTCAAGCCCTCCCTGAGCATCGCAGAGCCACTTTCCTCTTTTTGATGGTTTCTCACCACTCCCACATTGTGCCCCAAGATATCTGTCTTGACAAATGGTTGGGTAATACATGTCTGGACAACACAATTGTATCTCAGTCTCTCTGTCCCCCATGGCCAACACAGGCCTTCTTTATATCTTTTTTCTTAAATTCCTTCTCCTTTAGATTTCTTCTTCCTTGTTCTTATAATCCAGCACGTTCTTAAAACCTAACTGGCATATTAGACTCTTTTAGCTGAGTCCTAGGGTACCACACCCCTCTGTTGCCATGGGCAATCAAGAGATGGTTCAGTTCAGATTGTGCTGTGAGAGGATGCAATTTATGTCACAAATGTTTGTCTCCTTGATTAGTAATAGAAACAGTGGGGTGAACTGTAGCATGTCTCTGTCAAAACCAGCAAGCTTTAGTCTGGAGGGGCAGAGTGCCCAGATGGAAAAGCAGTGCAATGATCCCTAGGGAGAAGGCTATCCTGGGACAAACTTGTTAGGAGAGGTGGATTTAGAAAACTGAGCATTCTACACCTTTTCTTGAATGTTTGGGGTTGTTATTTTGAGGTGTGTATTCATGAGCTACCCTCATTTCCAGTGGTCAGTCCACAGAGTCATGCAAGACCCCTGAGCGATGGCCATAATTTGGTCATCTCTTCCCATAAGAGATTATTTCTCCCACTGACTGCAGGAAGAGTCCTGATCTACTGGCTCAGCAGCAGATTAAATTGGTTGTCTACCCTTTCAGTTTGAGTGCTGCAGTCATATTGAATAGGTACCAGTAGTAAGAGATCAGAATAAAGTGATCTCCTTACACCTGGAAATGGAATAAAATCCCCTCACCTACACAGCATTTAGCTCTATATTCATCACATTGCCATCTTTCATAGTGAAATGTTCAGATCCTATTGCAATGTCCTAGATATTAATTTTCATTGCCAGTAACAGGAGTCCTGTGCACTTAACACTGTCCTTGGGACACAGTAAAAATATGTTTCAGCAGCTAATGAAATTATCACAGACCTTCTGACCTGAAAAACAAACAGCAAGGCTTACCCTTGCTGGCTAAAATGATGTGGTGCAGCTGTATTTTGTCACATACTCTATATATGTGAGCATATATATATATATATATGCATATGTCATGCCAAATTGTAGATTGCCATTTTATATATATTAAGGTGGTTAAGGAGGCTTTTTATAGATGACATTTCCATCACATCTCAGCAAATGTTTTGCTAAAATCTATGCTGTGTATCATGTATTTTATAGTTTCTTTAGCACATATAGGGTTTAACTGTTGGCAGACTAACACCAGCTTCTAACAGAGATGTAGCAGTGTTGCCATTTTTCTCTAACCAAACTGTCATATCTCAGACTTTACTATTTGTTTTTTGTCCTTAATATTTTTTGTCGAGCTAGAACTGAAAAAACCTTCAAAATGAACTCTAATCAAAGAGGTACAGAGAAGTTTTTCAAGGCAAGGATGATGGCAGACCTCTCATGGGACAACTGGGAGCCTTGAGGGATGCTATTATCATAACAAAATATATTGCCATACCACAGAAAAGAACAAAACATGAGCTTCCCTTGTGTTTTTCAAGTATCAGCCTTGCAAAGGGAGATGGTTGGAGGTCTTTGAAGAGCTCATTCTCACTGCAGGCACAAATAAGATGTAAGGTTGTCCTTTTATGTTATGAGATACCAAAGATGTTAAGCATCTAATGTTTTTTGGTATAGGCATGACAAACCAGGACAGAAGCTGCAATCACTTTGTTGAAACAGCCATGGAACTCCTGTGCCTCAGTTTCTCTACCTGCATTCCTCTGCCTGCAGCCCCCCAAGGATCACCTCTCATGGCCTCAGTCAGTAATTTCTGGGGCAAAGCAAAGCATTGCAATTACAGTGTTGGCATGTCAGCAACACGGGCCAGGTCATCAAAGAAACAAAACAAACATTTATTTCCTTTGCAGGTGTAATTAAGCTATGAAACAGTGACACATATGCAGGATCAATGGGAGATGACCCTCCAAACATCTCCTTCTATCTGTGTCCTCCTGGGTTTAAAATAAATGGGCTGTGGTGCTACTTTTGCCTTCTTGGTTGCCCTGCAAGGAAAGCAGAGGACTGCATGGGCTGTCAACACCTTACAGGAGAGGGGACAACCACTTTTCACTATGTAGCTCCAGCAGCTGCTGGCTTTGTGTACTGGCTGGTAGAAATCATCATCTGTGAGCTCTCCAGGGAGTTCCACAGCTGCCCTACCAGAGATACAGCAGACTTTGACCAGATGTCCCTGGTCAGAGACACCCCTCAGCAACAGTATTTGGGCATGGGGCTCCATCATAGCCAGCAACCTGTGCCATTGAGGACTACTTGTTTTAAGGAGAAAATGGCTTTCCTGGCCTTAAGAAGACTGTGGGCTGATTTGTGTTCTGGTTTAGTGCCTGGCAAGAGTGTTTTTGCAGCTTGCAGCAGCTTCACAGGCATGCACAGAAGTGCCAAAGGCCAGGTTGGATGGGGCCTGGTTTGTGGGTGGCATCCCTGCTTATGACAAGGGGGTTGGAACTGGGTGAACTTTAAGGTCTCTTCCAACCCAAACTATTCTATGCTTCTATGATTCTACATCATGCAGAAAACAGGAAGAGCCCTCTTTGCTGCTGATCTTGTTTTTTTCCCCTGGAAATTCGAGGATCCAGGAACATTCATAGCACAGTTTTTTAAAACAATCTCTTAAGAGATTAGCAAAGCCAAGAAACATGACACAATCCATGCTGAGCATTTTAGTTTAGAAACCTCAAATGTAAAACCCAGCTCAAAAGGCATGGACTAGCATTATGTGAAGAAGAAATAAACGCTTATTAAGGACTGGCACATGTTTGTGCCACATTTGGCAAAGGAACTGCAGCTGCTGACATCCCCAGTTAGTAAGAATAGGGTGAGCCACATCCATTTGCATGTGGCAAGCCCAGTTGCATGTGGCAGAGACGGCCATCCAACATGCTTCAATTTCAGTGGAGAAAGCACTTATAAAACCAACTCCTAAATCCACCATCACCAATAATTTCAGAAAGTTTTTTCTTTCCCCCTCCCTCAAAGCTTTTCTGTTAGAGCACAGTCATGTTACTAAAGAAAGAATTCAGAATCTGAGCCAAACTTTGGCTCAGAAATGCATTGAGACTTTTACCTTTGTTTAAGCAGGCTTTGGTTTAGACTTCCTGTGTCTTTAAACTGTGTCTTTCTGGTTTAGACTTCCTGTGTCTTTCCTCTATTTTACGAGCTTTTTATGCAAAGCTTTTAAAAATTTTTCTTGTGCATTTTACTTCATTTTACAGCGGTAGAAATTTGGAATAGCTCATGGCTACCAGTGATGCCTACCAATACATTTTTTCAGGACAACTAGCATTGACAAATACCTGTAGCATGTCTTTTGCTAACTAATACTATTTCTAAAAATCTCAATGACTAAAAATCAGTGACTCAGAACTTACTGCAGGGGATTGCAAATAGCAGCTCTCAATTACAGATTGCAGAGAGACTATAAACCACCCTATGAAACACAGGGTGGGGTATTGAAACAGACTCTCTCAAGAAAAGACTTCACAAATGCCTCTTGAAAAAAGCAAGAGGAGATGGCAGCCAATAATCCTTGTCCCCTACCTTTCCTTATAGGTTTTTCCCTTCTTCCTTATGCACATGCTTGTTTATCATTCTTTTCCTCTACAGCTTTTTACTACTACTTCTGAATAACACTGGTGCTCTTTACAAAGGTTTATCTTGTTACCACACACAAACTCCTTCCCCTCTTACTCTCCAGATTAGTTTTTCATTTCTTTTTCCTCCTGCTACCATTTCTAGTCTGCTTGGAGTAGAGGAGGATCTTGAGCATTACAGATATATGGGAAAGAGAAAGGAATACTGTGATGCTGGATCTGGGTGGTACAACCTGGTGTTGGACAGAGACAGACCTGCCACACATGGAGCCAAGGATGATGCTCAGAGCACACACTGGAGAATGTGATCATCCCTGTTATCAGACACAAGACAGTTCCAAACAGATTGATATCATGGGTATAGGTGGTCCTCAGAGGAGGTCTGCCTGTTAGCCCTGGCTTTGGATCAGGTATTGGACGAGGAGGGACAGCATGTAACAGGAACTGAGCTCAGTTCCTTCAGCGACTTTTCAGCTTTACCCCAATTTCAGAGCCTGCTCACAGTTCCTCACCACCACCCATTGTTGAGCAGAAAAATAGACCAGCAGCAGGAAAGTCCTTGGCTCCCTTTTTATTTTTTTTAAATGCTAGAGAAAGCTAGCTAGAAACTAGAAAATCACTGCTCTGTAGTTTACAAAAATTGGAAAATTCTGTCCTAAATCCTCCCTATCGTGCTTTTTGTGGGACACAAGGAAAAAATTTCAGTTATGTTTGAAAATTAATAAGAAATAAAAGTCCTGAAGTCCAAGATAAGTGATGTGTATGTGGGTTAGATAGATGGATGGAGGCTAAGGGCTTTGCTGGGACGTGCTGCAAAAAAACAGATATCTAAGACTGCACAACTTTACCAATTTTACGTTGTTTGTAGCTTCCTAAGACCCTCATTTTACTTTGCCCTGAGGAGTGCTTAGCTGAGGAGCAGAAGGGGCTGCTGTACCAACTGCAGAGTGAATCAAGACGCTCAGAGTCCCGGTATGGACATTCCAATCGCACGGGCAGATGGGTGCACATGTGCAAATAACAAGGGTTTGGCAGCAGCTGGGAAATGGCCCTGCTCTGCTGCATGGATCCTCTTGGATCTGCAGGCACATCCCATCCCGTGGGCACTGTTCTCCTACCCCTTCCCACCTCCTGGGCAAGCACTGTGTCTGGCTGAGTGTGAAGCAGCCGGGTGTCACCTCCGCCAGGGCCAGCGTTCCCAGTGCCTCCCAGCAAGCCATACATCATCAAATATTGACACAGCTCCACTAGACTGCCACTGCTGACATTTAATGTATAGCCTTAGGTGCTCTTGCTTTAATTCTAAAGGGTCAACGAGGGGATGCATTTGTCCTGTCAATGTGTTTGAAACGGCCAGGGGGGAATGACAGAGCTGCCAAATTCCCACCAGTTCCTTCCTTGGCATCGCCCAGTTAAGAGGATGGAGGCCAGGATTTCAGTCAGCAAATGAATACTGCTGCCTGCCCTCCAACATTTCAAATATTTATCATGTTGAATATCAACTTGGAGAGAATATTGCGTTCATTTAAACTTTTCACGTTCCAATGATTTTTTATTATTTCTATGGACCAAAATAAATGAAGAAAATGTTTTAGACTATACATGAAAGCATGTAAAAATCAGTAACTGGATTTTAAAAGATCTAGACTGTCTTGAATACATTCATTTTTCAAACATTTTTCTCTGATCTTTAAATAGCTTTTCTTGGAGCATAACATTTTTTTTTAAAGTCAAATACAGAGCATTAAGGGTATAATTACCATTTTAATTATAACTCAATCATCCTATCTACTTTGCATAGAAATTACAGCTTTTATGTCAGGATTTTGGGTACTCACAAACATTCAGGAGTAATTAATGCTCCTGAAAGAGACTTTCACTGTATATGAACTTTACTTCCATAGGCTTCATTCAGAATGTGTAAATATACTGAATTTTATATTCATGATTTTCAAGCAAAAAATCTTTCTACATAAATATCTGTAAAGCTAAGACAAAAAAAAATCAAAACTTGACAATCTTGAAAACCAAATGTATGTCTCCCTCTTCAAATCTGATCCATTCATGTAAATATGGCCAGATGAAATTCAAGTGGCAGCAATGAAAAAATTCCCTCCAATCACTCTCTGACTAGACTCAAGGAACATTTCTGATAATTTTACAAGTATTTCTGGAAGGTATTTAAAATTAAAAATTTTATTTTCAGACAGCTCTAAGATCTATTTTTCCTGTTTGAGATTTTATTATAAAAAAACTTGCTTTAAAAGATTTATTTTAGAAAATGAGTTTACCTCACCAATTTGCTGGCTGTATCCTTCTGCATTTACAAGCATATGTATGGGTGTGGGTGTGCATGTGAAATTGAGCAAAATCAATTACAACAAAGATGCTTTTCATATGGTTAACACCATGATATCAGAATTAAGCTACTTCTCCCTTTCAGTGCCAAAACAGAAAGTAAAGTATTTTATGTATATAAATACATGGAAATAAAATGATCCTCCATTTACAATTGGGCACTGTTTCTTACTTTACTGACTTTTTGTCCATCCCACACGTCACAAAAGACTGTTCTGTGCTTTTGTATCATCCTCCACGTGTTATTTTTTTTTTTTTTGCAGTGTGCTGAAGTAGCAGATACCTTTTTTCTTTCCTTTAAAAGCTTTATAAAGCTATACAAATTTTATAGAGGAGCCTCACAGAACACATCCGCTGTCTTTGTTTGGACATTAACGTTATCATGACTCTTTAACATTTCTGGCTCAAGTATTTTAGGGGAGAAAAGACCATTCTCACAAGAACAAAGCTCTGGCTCAAGCTGCAGTGCTTCACCCCCCAGAAGTCACTGTCTGTGTCGTGCTGTGGGCTCTTCTGCACGAGGAATTGCTTTTGCCTTCAGTGAAAGCTTTGCATGAAAGCCCAGGCCAAATCAAACCCGTTGTCTGGGAAGTGCTGTGGGATCTGGAGGGAAGATTCATGATGCTTATTATCAGCTGGCACTTAAGACAGATGTCTCACATTCTCAGTTGTGCAGCTACAAGTAGGTTACACCTGAAATTCATGTGATTAAAGCATTTATGCCAAAGCACATTGGGCATTCTGCATATATATATGTGTAAATAGCTCAGAATTTTTGATGGATGAATGAAAAATATTTTATTATACCCATCAATGGTATAAAGTGAAGGTGAATAGCTTTCACACTTGGGCTGTTCTGTGCTCTTGACAGTTTTGCAAACAGCCCTCTCAATCTCTCTCTCTGTCCTTAATCTTTGCCAGATAAAACTAGGATCCTGAAGTAATTTTAATGCTGGTATCTGAAAATAAAATAAAAAGAAAGGAGATGTGAAATGGGAGGCAGAAAACTGATTTTATCAGAATCATCCAGCTGGCCTGAGTCGGTGTTGACCTGCACATTGTACAGTCACTTACCCCAGGGCTACAGAATTTCATACTGCCTGGCGCCAGGGAAGAATTCAGAAATGTCTAAACCCATTGATTTCCTATCAACTTGAGTCTTGTCCACACAGAAAACTTGCACCTGCTGAATTTAAATCAGCTGTTAGTTTCTGTATGAAGCTAAACCAGTGTACGCCCGTGTGCGGCTGTGTTATTGTCATGTACTTACAAACCAGTGGGGAGACAGGAGTGGGAGCTCTCTTCTCCCCTCTCCTTCTCATTTTGTAAGTAAGTCAATCATAATTTCACCTTCAGGTTCTGGAAAGCAGAAATTGGGCCAACAAGGTTCAGTTATCCTAGAGGATGACTCCAGTTATGCTGCTGGGCAGGTTTCTGTGTGTTTGAGCATTAGAGTGAGAGGTGAAGCAGAGCTCACTGCCCAGTGGGAGCTCTCCCAGTGCCCAGGGACTTGGCAAAACTGCCTCCTGTCCCCTCCTGTCCCTGCATACAGACACTGCTGATCCAGCACACCATGGGCAACAGGAACAAGCTAGACTAAATCCAGATGGCTTACACCATCCAGCACAGCCTTAGCTTGGGCAAACTGCTCAGTAAGACAGAGGCACAGACCGAGCCAGGGCTCTGGCAGAGCCTGTCCAACCTGTATTCCTGTCCTGGTGGGAGAGGGCTGGGCTGGAGCCTGGTTTAGCTGGTGTTTGTGGTAGGAGCCTGCTCCTGCCTGCTGCCAGGGCCCTCACACAGAGTTTATGGTGGCATTCAGCCAGGACCTCCTGGGCACAGGGACACAGAGGGGACTGCAGCCCCCCTCAGTTGCCACAGCGCTGCTGGGCAAATGCTGGACTCTGTTGGAATAGGCACCTTTTTCCTCCCTGGAGCTACACAGTGTGGGCCATACCATGAGCTGAAGGGATGGTCAGGCCTCCTCTACCAGAGCCAGCCATGGTGGCTGGAGATGTCCCCAGCAGCTCCCTAGCAGTGCCAGCTCTGCTGGCAGCAGGACCAGTCCTTGTCCCAAAGCACAGGCTTCTGTCACCTCCACTGCAGGGACT
>NW_005054422.1:770419-779000 GCF_000277835.1 Geospiza fortis
GAACAAGATGTGTTTGCTTTTCTCCTCTTTGAGTGGACACTGTTTTGTTAATCTGTTGTGCCCTACTGGGTTTAAAGTAGGTAGATCTGCTCATCTGCATTACAAGTCTGCTGCTGATCTCCTAATGAAACAAATCACCTTGACACGAGTCTCTGGAGTACCAGGGATACCTGAGTTTTTGTATTGTATTTATAAAGTTTCTGAATATTCATGCCTTATCAAAAAATAGGCCCTTTTCTACATATATTAAGATGTTCATCTTAATGGGTTGATTGTGATCATTCAGACCTACGGTAATTCCCCATTAAATTTTAGGAAAGTCTCAGCTTCAAACTGAGCTCTAGGTTCTTTGCTACAGGAATGAAAGAGCAATTATAGAAAACATCTGAAATAATTAATTTTTTGTTTTTACGTAACTTGAAAAATTTAAAAGGTCCAAGCTAAGCCTTCAAAGTGCATTAAAAAATATTTTCCCTGAAACAAATCTGGACTGCAAATGAACCCTGGTCTCAAGAGGCATGTGGAAAACAAGATTTATAGTGAAAATACTAGGTCAGCATAAACAATAATGGTGCTGTAATGATGCTGAGGGCTGGATTGGTTCTTCCAGTTTGTTTCTAATAGAAAGAAAAAAAAGAAGCTTATATTCTTACCTAGAGAAAAATGACCATAGAACAAGCAATAATTCTTGCATTCTGTTTTGGTAATACCTTCAATTTAACAACTGTCTGTGAGAAGGAGTTTCTCACAATGAGTTATTTAGTCACTGTGCCATCTAGGGTATAACTGTCATTCTGAAGGGAACATCCACGCTATGATTTGCTGTCAGTCTGTTGTACACTGTAAGTCCATTCATTTTTCCCCCTAACAGGTGAAGATAATGATATGATACACAGTAAAAGATAGATGATAAAAACAATTCTTTAAGGAAAAAAAAACCAAACAGAAGGGGTTTGGCAGGAAAATATGAAATGTTCCATTCTTCCTTTTAAAGTACTATAATAAAACATGTCTGAAGTGAAGTACAGATAACAAAACAGCAGAGCATGGGTCTGCAATCCCAGCATGATATCGCATAAGGAGCAATCATGAAGCATTCCCATCACAGTTGCCTGTCACACATTATTAACAAGAGTGTTTAGGACTACTGAATAACCATGCTAAAGGGACATGATCCACTTACAAAAAAGGCACTGTATTTTTATCAGTTGCATTTGACTTGACAGAATTATGAGTAATTTCAAACCCGAAGATTTTAATGTCAGAGAGGGCTGTTTTGATCTCCTCATCCAGCTTCCAGCACAGCACAGACCATGGAAGTGTTGTCATGTTGAAAGTAGCTCAGTAACATGCTGCTGAGAGGAAGACCAAACCAAAATACCCTGCTCTATTCTGCTCCTGCTCAAGGCAACTGATAGAGCTTTCTGAAGACTAGAGAAGAGCAAATGTCACTCCTGTCTTCAAGAAGGACAAGAAGGAGGAACCTGGGAACTGCAAGACTTGCAGTCTCACCTCAACCCCCAAGAAGGCGGTGGACAAAATCCTCCTCCAAAGTTTCTCCAAACACGAAGGACAAGAAGGAGACTGAGGAACAGTACACATTGATTTATGAAAGGGAAATTGAGCTTGAGAGACCCTGATATCCTTCTGTAATGAAGTGTCTGGCATGGTGGATGAGGGGAGAGTAGTGGATGTTGCTTGCCTTGGCTTTATTAAAGCTTCTGACACCATCTCCCGTAGCACCATAATGCACAAGCTGACTGTGTACTGGTTAGGTGGTTAATGGGAGTGAACTGGACTGAAAATTGGCTGAAAGCCTGGGACCAGAGGGGTAGGAACAGTGCCACAAAGGCCACTTGCAGGCATGTCACTAATGGTGTACTTAGAGGGTCAACACTAGGTCCAATGCTTTCAACATCTTCATGAGTCATCTGGACGATGGGGCAGTGTACCCTCAGCAAGTCTGCTGGTGATGCAACTTTGGGAGGAGTGGCTGATGCATCAAAGGGCCATGCTGCCATCCAGAGGGATGGAGGCTCAACAGGCTGGAGAAATGGGCTGACAAGGACCTAATAAATTTCTCAAGGAGATATGTCAAGTCCTGCATGTGTGGAACAACAGCCCCAGGTACCCAGATGGACTGGGAGCTGACCAGATGAAGAACAGATTTGCTGAGAAGAACCTCGGTGTCCTGGTGGATAACAAGCTGCCCATGAGCCAGCAGTGTGACTTCGTGACAAAGAAGGCAAACAGCCTCCTGAGCTGCATGAGAAAGAGCACTGCCGGCAGTGCAGGGAGATGATCCCTTCCTCTGCTCAGCACTGGTGAGGCACACTGGGAGTGCTGGGGCTGGTTCTAGGCCCCCCAGTAAAGGGGAGAGATGGACATACTGGACTGAGTCTGACAAAAGGCCATGGTCAAGAGATTGGAGCATCTCTCATAGGAGGAGAGGCTGCAAGGGATGGATTGTCCAGTCTGGAGAAGACTCAGTGGGATATCATTAATGTACAGAAATACCTGATGGAAGGGAATGAAGGGCCAGACTCTTCTTGGTAGTGCACAGAGAAGTTGTGGAGTCTCCATCTGTTGTCATAGTCAAAACCACAAGTGGACATGAGCCTGGACAACTGCTGTATCTGGTCCTGCTTGGGCAGGGACTGGACTAGATGATCTCCAGATATCTCAGCTCATTTGTGATCCCATTTATCAAAACCTTTTATAACCCACTTCCTACTTTCAACAAATTCCATAATTAGTGTAATTAGTGATCATATTTCCTTTTTTTTAAAAAAATGAGTCTTCCAATGGCAATCAGGGAGAAAAGAAAGCTAAAATTAATAAAACAATCACAGGCTGAATCACCAAGATGCAAAGTGCTATATTTAGACCTATACTAAGCTCTGTGCCTAGGCTTCTTATTGACAATATCCCTTTAAATTAAAAAAAGCAAAACTAGCTGGTGACACAGCCAGTTACTTTTTTTGTCACCCTCTCTTTAGGTTACCCAGAGATATCTGCATTGACATTAAAAAGCCATTATAAGCAATTTAAACTCTGAATTGATCCTGACACATACATTCAGGTCTTCCTCGTATGTCCTTTCAATAGTTCTCAATTCGAACTGAGAACAAGCATCACCCTATAAACAGAGGAGATAATTATGCTTTATTGATTAGCCCCTCAAGGTTTGAATGGAAACCAGGCAGCTTTCTAAGAACAGCCATCAATGTGGGTTTTAAGTTACACAGTCTCAGCATTCTCTTGTGCAAATATTCCCTAAGTGTAGTTCTTTAACATGGAACCCGTACCAAACAAAATTTTCCCACTAGCTTCAGTGAAAGCCATCATGTCAATGCAGATTTATAAATGGTGACTTTATATACCTCCCACAGTTATGTCCCTGTGCTACTGCTATGGGTTTACCCTGGCAGGCAGCTCAGTCACACACAGCTGCCTCCTTCCTCTCTCCCTCTCAGTTGGGTATGGAAGAGAATCAGAAAGGTAAAAGTGAGAAAGTTCACGGCTTGATTTGAAGACAGTTTATTTGGTCTGATATTAATGCCTTAACTCTTGAGTTTTCCCCCTTCCTCCTTCTTCCCCAGGCTGCTATTGATGAGTATGATGCTACACAGTGTGGGAGACCCTTTTGTTCAGTTGGGGTCAGCTGTCCTGGCTGTGTCCCCTTCCAATTTCTTGTGCACCCCCAGCACTTTTGCTGGTGGGGTGGGGTGAGAAGCAGAGCAGCCTTATACTGTGTAAGTCATGCCCAGCCACAGGTAAGACACTCGTGTTTTATCAACATTGTTTTGTTCACAAATTCAAAACACAGCACCATAAAAGCTGCTATGAAGAAAATTAAGCCTATCCCAGCCAAAAGCAGACACCCACTCAGTTTCCTCCTAACACTGGCTCATTCATCTCATGGCTCATAACCCCATGTATCATGAGATAACCTCACCACACCCCAGATGCATTGTGGACTTCCCGCTTTCCCTAACAAACTGCAACCCCCTTCACAGCTGCCAAAGGCAACAAGTACTCCTGTTTAATCCAGTGTCAACATTGATTGGCTTCAGTTTTGCTAAATAAGGATTTTAACACCTGCTCCATCTATCCTATAACAAATGTACCACAGCAGAGTCATCAATGGACATCTGACTAAGGATATTTCCAGTTTACAGCTGAACCTCTAATCAACCATTTCTCAACCTTTCTCCTTCTTGCTAATAAAGCCTGTCAGTAATCAGAACTAGATATGTTAGAAAAAAAGGATAATGCAAACATTCTATGTCTGAGTTTATTTTACTGTCTGAGAAAAGGAGAAATAGCTTTGTTATGATTACTGACAGTCTTTTGAACTGGCAACACTCTGCATTGAGAAACAATGAAATTGTTCGCAGCTGTTACTACAATACATTGAACCTCTGATGATCACTTTTGGGTTACCTACACAGGTACAAATAAAAGAAGCACTGTTTTTTGATCTTGCCTATTCCCTTGGCCCCACCAAGCAAGCACTGAGATGACTGCCCTCATATTTGCACTTTCAGGTTTTGTCCTGGACCAACATATGGGCTCAGCCTCTCCATCCACCAGGAACCCATCACCCTCTGTGGTTCTTCAGGCTCAAATTAAATCATACCTCTGAAAATGAGAGTGCATAGGCCCCCTGCACTAAGAAGAGAAGAAATAAGACAAAATGGAGACACCATAATGTCTCTGTATGTCTTGCCACCATGCTGCCTGGCTTGCTTGCTGCTGCCTTGGGAGTGACTGCATTGCCCCCTATGCAGGAAAAGTTTGGGTTGCTCTTGCTCTTTCAAAGTCCCTATTTTTAAACTGTATAGATGAATGAATGCCTTGAGATATTTTAAGCTATCAAATATAGTTGAACAGTCTCGAGGATTCCTAAGAGCAGCAGAAAGCTGATCACAGAAAACTAATTTGGAAAGCAGCCTGAAAATATGCAGAGAAATCTTTTTTGCAGAGTATTCATATCACATGAATGGCTGCTATCATGAAGGGAGATAAAAGGATGGGCAAACTTCTCTGACTGCTTCATTGGCCCTTCTAGATTCTGCACTGCATAAAATGTATGGAAAAATGTGCAAAAATATTTAGCTGATAGCTCCATACCTTAAACAAACCACAGAGTTCCATTGTACTTCATTAAACTCCCATAAAGAACCCTAACTTTGGACTTGCATAGCAAATGGTCCCTCTGTAGCTGTTTTTAGTTGTTTTAAAAGCTTTCTGTTCATGTAATACAAGATGAAAAAAAGGAGAACATTTTGTTGTACCTAGAATTATCCCACTAACTAAATGTATGAAAAAGCTGTGATATACAGGGCACATTTTCCCCAGTGATAAAATAAGAATGACCTCTGTGACTTCATTTAGGTTCCACCTCCCCTGAGTTACGGGCCACTCCTCACTTATAAGGTATATCCCATATCTCACTCAAACCCTCAGTGGACCACAAAACTCCCTTCCAGAAAAAATTATGCTTCCCTCAGTCTGTAGAGGATTATCCATGTCAGGCAAAGTTATATTATTGTTTTTAGTGCTGCTAGGAATTACTTGCAGGATGTTTCAGCTCATTACCTCAAGTTTTCATCAGCTGTTTTCCGAGCGTGGTAACCTTTGTGATGCAGGTACTGTATATATCTACAGTATTGATTCTGCTTCTCCTGCTACGCTACATGCAATACATGTAAACAGAAGAGTGTTTCACTACCAGCTGGTAAGGTGCAAAATGGTAGCTGATCTTGCAGCTACAAAACACAGATAAAACCTTGAAGTAATCAGCTGAACTGTCATGGAACTAATTCCATGATATAGTGGAAGCAATTATTTGCACTTATGTGTCTTATTGGAAAATACAATCAGTGCTAAACCAATCCTGTTAGTGTTGTCAAGGACACATTTAGCTCCAAATGCTCCCCTTTTAATCAGTAACCGGTTATTAATTAATTAGGCAGTGATCATGTTGCTTTTCATACATGTGTATTATTATTGCACTCGATATTGTGCCTCTGCACTGATCGCTGTTAATTTGCAGCAAGTGCAATTGTGTTAATGTGCTCTAATGCCAGCTATTATCACAAGGATGGGGCAGCTGACATTTAACCTAAAATCACACTGAATTGTTCTCACAGCTGCCTCCTTGCAGCTCCAGCCTGCTGCTGCCTGGCTGGGGTGTGCTGGGAGAGAAGAGATCACTCCTGATAAAGGGAGTTTCAGAAAATGGGAACCAGCAGAGCTGGGAAGGGAAATAAGGCTGAGCACTTTGGGAGACACCTCTGAGCCCGTGCCCTGGCAAGGGCAGAGCTGCCCACTCCCTGCCTGCAGCCAGACTGCTGCCTCACACCAGCAGGGAGAGAGGCAGCTCAGAAGCAGAGGAGCAGGTAAGCAGAATGTGCAGCAAGTGGAGGGTGTCTGACAGCTCTTGCTTGTCAGCTGTGCTTCAGGGAAAGATGCAGTCCCTCTTTGGTCACAGCTCTGCAAAATCATCAGTTTTAATGGCAGGGGTGAGGCTGCCCGTGGAGAGCAATTTGTTCACAGCTAATACAGAAGAAATCTTTTTGTCCTCCTAGTATTAGTGGTGCTTAGTTATGCTTACTAAATAATGTATATTTTCACATTTTTCTTCCGGTCTGAAAGCTTTAAGCAGGACCTGATACCAGCTGTGTCAAGAGAGAAACAAATACTAGTACAAGCCAGAATTTATCTGAATTGCATTTAATAGAGGCCAGAAGCAGTGAGCTAGGGATATTCAGCTGAAGCAGTTCAGTCAGAGATAGCTCAACTTTTTAGTGTGCTTATTTAAATAGAGAGGCCTGAACTGGAGATTAGCTGTTTATCAGCTGCAGGATGGAATGAGAAACAGCTGCAACATATTTCAGTGTAAGTTTTATTTGCTATAAATCCACAGGTTCAAATTCTGCTCTGGTTTATGCCTGTGGGAATATGGAATAAAGGTATTATCTGCCCACATTGTTTTGTAGCTTCATGCCTATGTATTTCACAGAAAACTTAGTTTATGTTGGTTCAGTTACTCACCATAATCCCCCAACCACAAAAAGGACTTTTAATATTTGCTATGGTAGCAGGTATATGTGCAAAAAATAAGCTCCCAGAATACAGTACATGGCATAGGTAGCAAAACACAGCTCAGATTACCATCAGAGAATTTCCCTATGCTTGCCTTTGCAAGGATTTCACTTCAAGACTGTGCTGTAACTCCAACAGTTTCCTTTCCACACTTGTGGCTTTTGCTTGATTTTCACCAAGGGGCTAAATTCCACCCCTCACTCCACAAAAAGTCCTCAAGAGAGTAATTTCTGTATTATAAGCTTCTATTCCTGGCTCCAGCAAGTGCCCTGATATCTGCAGCTGGGAGCAGCCCTGCTCCTGCACAGTGGATAACACAGCCTGGGAGAAGCAAGTGGCCTGTGCTGATCCCCCTGTTGGCATCTCATGGTTTGAAAGGGAGGAAAAACCCAACTGCTGCTAACCACTATAGTAGGAGTGTTTAGTTTGTTTGGATCAATTTCTGTCAAAGGCACCCTGGAAGCTTTTTTTCTTTTTTTCTTTCTTTCTTTTTTTTTTTCCCCTCTAGCTTGTCTTTGCAAAGTTTCTTTCTTTCTCTCCCCCTGCTCAGTTCAGCCCCATTGGCTGGTTTATGTGGTGACCTCTTGTTATCAAGGGCTCCCCAACAGATCCCATGGATTTGCACAAGTTGCTCCTGGTCTGCCACAGGGCAGCTTTGCTCAGATATCTGCCAGATTTTAGCTCTGTTACATGGCAAGGATGTTAGTCTGTCTGTAAAGACTATCTAGTTTGCCTTGCTTGATTGATTTTTGTTACATAAAGGAGAATGTAATTTTTTAAACTTTTTTTTTCTTTTGGAGAGGGGAGGGCTTAAAATCTCTCTAAGTTCGCAAATATCCAAGAAGAGATGCAGGCAAAGATATAAACTTAGGCTCCTGCTTATTCATAAGGGGAAAAATTTCAAAATATCTATATCACAGACTAGTAAATTTGAAAGTCATATTACTTCTTTTTTCATGAATCTAGGATTTAAAAGGAAAAACTATGCACTGTAGCTTGTCAGTGTTTTGGGGAATGCTATTAATTTCTTCCCATCAGTGTTCTCCAGAGCATGGTGACAGTAGCAGCTTATCCCTCTTGTACTTTTATGTCTCTCAAAGTCAAAAATATAAAATATGCCAGCTGAAGCTTTTTGCCCTGCAAAAGCAGAGGGCATCTCCTATCAGTAGTATTACGTCTGTGACCAAAAATATCATACATTTAAATTAAAAAAAAAAGGAAGGGAAAAATGACAGTTCATATGGTAGTATTTTGTGGCTTTGTTTGTACATATTTTTTGTTAATTTGAGTAAAATAACTTATTTAATAAAAAAATGAATTTTAAGATGTCTTGCGCTTTTCTCTAGTTAATAGTCAGCATCAGGTGGAAGGGAAATACAGTCCACAGACTCCTCCAGACATGCTGAGATACTTGCCAGAGTAATTGTTGATAGTTTAGGCTATGCCCAAACCATCAGAGAGCCAAAAA
>NW_005054422.1:779028-821825 GCF_000277835.1 Geospiza fortis
GAAGTCAGGCACAGAACAGATGGAGATATCTTTGTGTCAACAACTCATGGCCCTGTTCTGGTAATGTCCATGTAAATCCATACAGGAAAAAGTCCTGATTGGATTTAATAGAGCACTGAAGGGAGAACATGCAATGCCACAAAAGGCAGCAAAATATGACAGTGTTTTAATGTGTTGTCACTCCTTGCTGGGAACAGCCAAACCCTTGGGCAGAGTTGCAAGCTCAGTAATCCATAGGATCCATAGGAATCAATGTGCCATGGGTTTTTTAGGTTTTCTTTGGTAAGAGCTGATAACTGCCTTTGGCATCTGTGAAGGTGTTTTCCAGACTGGTGACCCTCATGGGCAATTCCTCTTTTCTCCATGTGATTGTGTTATGAGCTGCTATAAACATTATTATTGGATGCTCTTTTCATGCTGCTTTCCAAGCAGTGCCTGCTAACTTTTGGCTCAGACAACAGTTTTAACAGCTATGTGATATGTTTCTTTTTTTGTGCAAATTGTTGATAGTCAGGCACAAACACTTCAGTGTGTCTCTGATTTGTGTCTGTAGTGTGCACTAATCAGCACAGCTGCCCCTCATTGCTGCCATAACCATGAGCCTTCAAAAAACTTGACTGCTGTCCTACCAACCACTGCTCCCTGCTTTTTTCTAGCTTGCTTTTGTCTGCTCCATGTTGATGGCCACTGGCTTGGTTTGCAGAGGGTTTCTGTGTAGCTGGGTCAGGATTAAACAAGCATTTCTACTCCTCTCTTGGACACTGCTTCTCTTCAAAGAGCAGGACAACCAAGGCCTAGCAGTATCTTTGTGATGCTGTTCTGAGCTGTTCTCCATAGGATGGTACTCAAGGGTCATTAGGCACTGAGAGTTAGAATTACTTGTGTGTATTTCAAGGAGAGTAGAAGAAAAGAGGGGTCTCATTCAGGAGTAATGAGTTTGTTCTCCAATATCCCTGTGAGGATTATTCCTTAAAAGTACAGGGCAGAGTTGATTTGGATAAGAACTAATTATCAAACAAGAAATGAAGGCAGTGTAGCTGTCTCCACCCTCCCCACCAGACCTTGGGGACACACATTGTTCATTGTGTTTAACCTATTAAAGCAATGACCCACATAAGAGGGAAAGGAGTTGATTATAATTATTTCCGGGAGCATTAGTGCCCAGTTCATAGAAGATGGCCCAAAAATAGGAACTCAATAAGAACAGCACTCAACTGGAACAGAAAACTTAGAGATCACGGGATGCTTAGATTAATTTTCTGAACAAACTAAACTGCATTCATTTTCTTAATTGACTGTGTTTGCTCAGAGAATGTACTCTTTCCACCTTTAGTTTTTAAAGATGAACTGGATAAAGAGAGCAAGAAGAGGCGGCACAAAAGGAATTGCAAATTAGCATGGCTTCAGTAGCATGGGCTCATTTGGATGACATCTCATTGTAGCACTGATTTTAAGGTACCATTGTGTGAATTCAGGTCTGATTATGGGGCTGGTGTCTGCAGCAGACATGATGACAAGTAGGTTAAGAGCAATCATGCTTAGGTATTTTCATATCAATTCCTACCCTGGTTCAGAAGACAAATAGGAAATAACTGCTCGCTTGGAAGTAGACTCTGACTTGTCAATTAGAAAACTAGAAGGCTGAAAAATGAACATGAATTTGTTTAAACAAAATAATATTGCAGCACGAAAGGTAGAGGAGAAAAGTTTAATGGATGCATTAATATTTTATATGTTTTAGAATACAGTCTAAGAAGTTGATGGATATCATGAGACATAGACAATGGTGACTGCTTTCACTGAATAAAATGTGATGAATGGAGATGGATAATTTACCCACTTTTCCAGTGATTACAGGTATTTATCTCCCCTTTCTATTTCTCATAAATTTATAAAAATATTTTATCTTAAAAAAGTTCACATCATGCATCATGCATGTGCAAAAATTAAAAAAATGACACCCTTGCTCTCAAATTTTGCTCCCATTAAAAATCCAAACTCACTTGTAAGATGTTCGTATTAAGAGAGCACTACGTGAACAACAAAGGATTTTACTATCTCAAAGAACTTCAGCCACTTCTCTCTGGTTATATAAATGTCTAAACACATGAATCACATTTTACATCCAGTATAACAAGCCCAAAGTCTGTTCTGTCCATTACTTCTCAGCAGTCCTAAGATTAAGCCCTAAATACTTTCCCCTCACTGAATTTTATGACCTGCATACTATTTTGTGTGTGTGTATGTACATAATCATTTCACATAGCACTATGTGTGGACATTTTAGCTGAGAAAAAGGGGCAGGAGAAATGTTGGTTTTCTCCATGACTACTACACAAATTTACTATTTAAAGGCTAACATTTGAGAGAAAAATAAAATGGATAAAGATGTTCCCTTTTCAGTGGGAGGGAGTGGTCCCTCTGCTGCGTGTGACACTGGGATCCTCAGCAGCATTTCTGGGAGGCTTTGAGCTACAGCCCCGCCAAGGTGCATAGACATTTTGTGTTATCAGTTTTCCCTTCACAGGACAGTGGATCTGCCTGCCACAGGGCTGGCACAAGGACCACAAGAGGGAGGTAGTCATCGTAAAATAAATGCTATGAGCTTGCCTCTGGTACTCCACATAGAAGGAAAATTCTGCTTGAATAATTAAGGCTTCCTAGATGTGAATACAGATAAAAATAGATAAAGAATGTGTTTTTGGCATGACTTTAACACTCCAGCTCAAACAGAAAAGACTTTTCATGGAAGTCAACCAAAGAAAAATTCACTCTGGGCACTTGTATTACAGCTCTATTTAGTGGAGCAGAATGATCATGGCTGTATTTAGTAGGTAATAATGAAGCATCATAAACAAAGTCAGGATGCAAGTCCAAGATTACGTGGCAGCTTTAACAAGGTCCAGCTTGCTGGGAGCTTTTTGAAGCGTCCCTAGCTCACTAACAAAGCCAGAAAACAACAGAAGCAACTCTGACAGCTGCGAGAGTGTCTGGTTTAGAAGAAGGTTTTATGTCTGGATGACACCAGACTGGGATTCAGCTTTCATGTACTAACTAGGTCTGCTGGTTGCTGGAGCCCTAATCATTCTGCACAAACTGTCTCACCCTAATGAGTTCCACAAATAATAATTCTTCACAAATCAGATCCACACCATCAGCTTCATGGATAGACAAGGCTGGTTTATTGAGGTAAACAGCACAAGTCAGCAGAATCCAAGCTGGGTCTCATTAGACATGTTTAATATGCAATCTGGAATCTGAAGGGAAGAAATCAAATGCTGTTCCTGTGGATGCATGGATGGTATGAAGTATTTTCAACAACTAAAAAGCTAAAGGAGCACTCAGCAGCCAAGTTAGATGGTTAAATCTGATTCACCCTACTCTGAATGCACTGTAATCACCATGGACCCTTACAGTCTTTATAAGGGAAAATTAGATACTTTTGATTTTCCTTTCTTTTGAGAGGAAGAAAAGGTTTGGATTGCTTGTAAAATTAAATTACATAGAAAAATACCTTTCAGCCTTATAGATTTTCTTCCTTGAAGATATAACAATTATTTTTTCACTTCTGTAAATTAAGATTGGCCATTCATTAACTAATTACCACGATTATTGCAGTTCTTCTAAGTATTATTAATTAGGTGAGTGGTACATTTAGAATGTAACATCTCATTTAGGAGAGTTTTGTTTAGCATACCTAATGCTCTGAAAGCCCTGAGCATGCTCTACATCACATAGGACTTAAAGAGGAGTGCAGGGGAATCTTTTGGGGATTGGAGCTATCTGGCTGGGAGTTACACAGAACAGCAACTCAGGAGCAAAAGAGAGAGGCAGGGAGTGTGGAGATGCATACACCAACTTCTTTCTGCAGCAGAGAACTGCAGGATTATTGGAGCCCAGCTGATGCAAAGTTACGTGTTGTTTGGCAGTGATGATTTTCATGTGCAAACCCCTTAATGTGTCTACATGTATGTGCTGATGCTGTGAGAGCAAGCAACCAGAGTCCTTCCTACCCTGTTAATTTATTTCCTGTAATTCCATGTAGGTAGCCATTCTGCATCTCTGTTTGATCTTGCATGGATTATATACATTAAACCAAAGTAATTTCTTCATCTGAGACTCAAGCTGTAATCTCTCTGGGCAATAAATATCTTTTTTATTGCTCTTGTATGAAAGGTGAGGAGGTGGTCCTTGTTACTCAGCTGTGAGCCTGGAAGTGACTACAATCCAATTAGCAGCCAAGATAATAACAGTATCCAGTAAACTAATGCTGTGCCTCTAAATTGGTTCTTTTGCCATTGTTTTGCTTAAGGAACTCTAATCCTATAAATTTCTTGATTGCCTGTAGCTCTGATTATAAAAGCAACTTTTCCCACCTACAGAGTAAGAAATAGATGGCTGAAAATCAAATGTTATTTGCATTGCAAAGGCATCTCTCTGGTCCCCACCATTTCTCTTTCTAGCATTCTCCTGTCAGGAGCTACACACACACCCCTCTCAGCTATTTATCTTTGTGCAAGAGAAAACAGAGAAGTTTATAAAACTATGTACCTGCTCAGTTAACCAGACAAAGCTCTTCACAGAAACCTGTTGGGACAGCTTCTCAAAGCTCAATGCCTGCTCCATGTGCTGCTGCTCTTCACACTGGAGTCAAATTTATCACTGCCAGCCTCAGTCCTGGCTTAACCATGGCACGGGCGAGAGGCCACAGCTGTCAGGAAGTTGGTGAAGGAGGATATGAGAGAAATAAAGTTAAGGAAGCAGGAACAACTGACACTGCATGAAAATGAACCAGCTTTGCAACACAGGGAAACAGGTTTCTGGAGGGGAGTGGGTGAGAAGTGTGGAGTATGTGGTTGTCCCTGACGTGGTGGTTGTTCTTCCCGTGATGATGTCACTGTCTCACCAAGGCGGCACTGAAGTTAACTGGCAGGAATCCTTGACTTGCTCAAAGCAAAGAGTCACTGCAATGTGGGATTGAGGTTGCTTTAGCCTGCAGATGAAGCTTTTGGTAAATAGGGGATTTAACTGCATCCAAAAGGTTAGCTGTATTTGCCAAAGAGAGAAACTCTGCTTCTTTTTGATGATACACACACAAAACACAATGAGGTTTTGTTAAAATAAATAGACAGCCACTGCTCTGGAGAGGCTGGATGTGAACGAGCAACAGCAGTGTTAAGCCATTTCAAAGCAGAGTGAATGTGATTTTCACACCTATTCTTTTCTAATTTAGGTTCATTTGAAATCCAGGCTCCCCTCTTTTACTAATTTGTTATGACAGTATTAATTAATGGTATTGCTCTACAGCAGTAAGAATGCCATTTAGACTAAGACAGGTTAGAAGGACTACAAGATCAGAAAAAGAACTGCAAGTTGGTCAGATGCTGCTGGGGGCCACCTTGATTTCCTGAACTGAGCACACTCCACTTGGAAAGCCTGGGAGTGTGTGGATGAATTTCTACCAGAGCAGACTCATTAGGGCTGGTTAGGTCAGCTCCCTCTGATGCTGCCTCCCATATTGGAAAAACATGAGCTTCCAAAGTGGGAGAAATAATTGTCAGACTTTCATGAAAGCTAATAATTGAAGAAATTGCATTTTATTTGATGGTGAATATGAGTTCAGACCAACTATGACAGGAAACAAGAAGTAATATTTAGTGACTTATCCAAGGTACAGTGAAGAGTTGTAATTTCCATTCTCCTGATTCTCTTTATGTCTGCCATGAGTTTAGCAGCTTTCCAGGCTCCTTAGCTACTCCAATCAACATTGTGTGCCCAGTCTCTGACCATCAATAGTATTTATCTTGCACTTCAGTGCCTAGCACAGATCAAATATCTGGCTGAAGAAGAACTGGCAGGTTGATGTGCAAATCTTGTGACCATTTCAGGTGGTTCTTGGGTTATCCCAGCTACCTTCTCTTCATCCTATACATGGGCAAGTGCACACGTCTCCCAGTCACTATTGTACCTGTATGAGAGTCACAGAAGTAGATTGATGCACTGCTGATGGCAGTAGAGAAGGCATGATCTCAATTATCTTGGTTTTAGAGTTTGAGATTAAACGTTTTTTCTGGTGTAAATTGTAATGTCTTTGTTTACCTTTTGTGTATAATTTTGCAGTTAGCCCAAGCACAATGTGCAGCAGTGACAGGAAAGAAAGTCAGAGTCACAGCAATATTCTTTTAAGAAAACACTGGTATTGTAAAGTGCTCAGAATTTCATGGTGTGTTTTCAGTCAGTGTTTTCATGGTGAGAGGCAGCTGAAGAATCAAGCTGGATTGCAGATGACCCAGGGAGTTTATCTATTTCTGGCTTTGCTGTTCTTGTAGCCCTTTATTTCACCTGAATCAGAAGAGATCAAGGTGACAGGGTTTTACATCCATGGTGTGCATTTCCTGGTGGTTCAGGAAGTCTCCTGTGTAGACAGCACCTCTCAGGACAAACTGGACAATACAGAATCACAGAGTCACAGAATCATTAAGGTTGGAAAAGATTTCCAAGGTCCTCAAGTCCAATCTTTGACTGACCACCACCATGCCAACTAAACCACATTATTAAGTGCCATGTCCAGTTGTTTCTTGAACACTTCTAGGGTTGGTGACTCTACCACCTCCCTCAGGATCCCATTCCAATGCTTAACCACCCTGTAAGGGAAGGAATTCTTCCTGATGTCCAAGTGGAACCACTCTGGCACAGCTTGAGACCACGTCCTCTTGTCCTGTCACTGGTTGCTTGGGAGAAGAGGCCATATCCCACCTGGCTACACCCTCCTTTGGGTAGTTCCTCTTATTGTGCCTCTCTGGACATTTTACATTGAATCTCCCTTAGTCAGCAGAAAAATGTCTAAGTGTCTGTCTGTCCTCTGGCATGCCTGAGGGCCAGGTTGAGGGACAGCAGGTCCCCTGGGAGCCCTGTGGAGCAAGGCAGAAATGTCAGTGGTTTGGATGCCCAGCTCATAAGGACATCTGATTTGTTTTCAAACTTTTTTGGATGCTGTGAAATCCAAAATTTCAGGACAACTGGACTACGGGTTATATGACTTTTGGCTATTTCCTCTTTCCAGTCAGGCTGTAACACAAAAAGCCAAATTGTGGCCTTCTAATGCCACTGATAACAGCAAGGCAAACAGAAGCAGAGACATGCAAAATTGGAGTGCCCTCTGAAAGGACAAACACAGAGAAAAACACACTTCTGAATTCTACAAAATACTCAAAATATGCTGAAACTCGTACAGCTGATCTTGTTTGCCTGTTCTCACTACCAATGAGCTAGCTGTTTGATATTCTAACAAATACAATGAAGCACATAAAAAGAGTGAATGGTTGCATAGGACAATAGTTGCTCCTTATTCTGTGAAGAAATTAATCCCTCCTAATATTTCAAATTCTGCTCCTAAGCTATGTGGGTTTCAGGGTGCTCTCCTGCTTTTAAACACTTATGGACATAAATCAAGACTTCTAAATAGGAATAGTTTTGAAAACTTGGCTTGAAGCATGTCTCTGAAAATGTGGTTCCCACAAGATCAGGGGGACAAGAAGGAGCTAAAACAACACGTGGAGCAGCTGGCTCTGACCACAGCTATTGAGAGCTGCATTCTCCCCAATACTGTTACACCACTTCAGCTGACCAAAGACCAGATGGGCTGACTGAGGCAGTGAGCAAAGGCAGTCACTCAATGAGGTACTGCATAACACACTGAAAGCAGGAAAAGATGCTTCTAGATTTAATGCTTAAGCTGAAGTCAGTGGAAATAAGTCTGTTGATTTCTGTGGAATTTGAATTATGATTTAGTGAGTAACACAAACTCAGGTTTTGTGTCACAGCTGCTGTATCTGTTTATGAGAGCAGCTTGTAAGGAGGTCAGCAGAAATCAGTGTTAAGGCTTATCTCTCAATTAATGTGCTGAATGCTGGCATTAAAAGTAATCTTTTAGTTGGACAATACATAACCACTCAAGAAATAGTGATGGAGAAAGTTCAGTGACACCTTTTCACTGACATTTATACTTCCAGAACAGCGAAGAGAAGAAGATAAGGAGGGCAGCAGTCTACAGAAAGGAGAAAAGGCCAGAGAAAAGGGAACATACACTGGAGAATATGTCACTTAATGAACAGTTGGAGACTGAAGCAAAATGTGATATTCAGGCAGAAGGTGAGTGTGAAGCCAAGAAACCAGGAATATTTCAGAGAGCTCAGAACTGAGACAATGATCCTTGTGGTGTAGTTTCAGAACATGACAAACCAGAGGTCAAAAAATACATGGTATTTACCTGCGGGCACACCCAGCAAAGTTCACTGGGGGCAGCAAAGCAACCACCAGAATGCGATTACTTATAGCCAGAATTCATTTGGGTAGGAAACACTAGAGGTATCTCATTTAAAACTGTGTGTACTTTGAAGGAGCACTGGAAAGGTGAAACTGTCACGTTGGCTAAGGTTTCCAAAATGCCTGCAAAGCACTCTGTTAGAAGATCACTGTTATTATTGAACTATGTTATTATCCCACTGGTTCATGGAGTTTGCAGCCTGGAATTAAAAGAAAAGTGGAGGATTACGGTGTATTTTAGAATTTCTCACATTTAACATGTTTTCTTTTCGGAAGCATAGGAAGGAAACTTCTGGGTCACCAACTATAATTCCTGGGTCCTGCAGGCAGTCATGTTACCTAGAGGATTAATCTCCTATCAAAGTCCTTGAACATATAATGACCATTTTTACTAATGTTAATGAGAATTGCTACTCATAATTTGCATTTACACACTAGTTAAGGATCTTGAAGTGTTCTTTTATATAATATGCTCATTTTTATTACAGGCATATTGAATTTAAATGACTTGCCTAGGGTCTCACAGCAAGCCAACAGCAGAATGACTCTTAGTGCTCCTAGTGCTTTGCATTAAATCCTGGACATTAACAGCTCCCTTCATAAAGGGAGCTCTGTAGCTGTAGATCACCTCCTGGTGCTGATGAATCAAACCTTTTCTGGCAGTGCAAACAAATCCATAAATTACTTGAACCCATGTAATGCTTCCCAGTGTCTGCAAATCCTGACTTCCTGAGAACTTTGAAAATTGACACAAGTCTGAGTAATTCTAAGATAGCCTTTGGTGTACGATCAACTACAAAATTTCCATGTGCTAAGAATGCACCTCAGATCTGTATTTTCTATGTGAATACAGCAGTAATCTCTACATTTTTTCCAGGAAATTTTCAAAACTTTCAGTATACCTTGGGCTGTTGGAGGCATATGTGAAAACAAAAAAACAAAACAAAAACACCCAAGCCCTGAAATCAAACCAACTAAAAAAAAAACCAAAAAAAACCCCAACAGTAAGGCTATAATAAACAAAATTTCTTAACTTTTCCAGTGGCAGAATTTCTCTGACACAGGCACATTCCTCATCAGTGATGTCTCCTCTGAATAGCATGGTCCTCATCAAAAATTAACTCTAAAAGGAGGAAATGGAGCACCCCTTTATATATGGGCTCCTCTCTGTTAAGAAAGATGCAGTACCACAGAATTACCTGAGTTTTCTGCCTGTGTCAATATTATTGTTGTCTCTAGCAAAGTGAAATGTTGGTATTTCCCCTGATATTTTGCCTTCTCCTCTATGCCTCCTATGGAATGAGCTTCAAATTGTATCCAATGATGTCAGGATACTATTTCAAGCTTTTGCCTATGGGTCTTTGTCCTAGGTTACAATATAAAGATGTATTCTAATTCCACCCTCAAGAGCTGTTGCAACCAGAAGGGGCATTGTTTTTCCTTATCTCCTGTTAATGGGCCCATCAATGTCTTGCTGCATGACTCAGAGATAGCTCCCTCCAGGAACCATTTCTATTTAATGGGCAATCAAGGACCCACCACATGACTCAGAACGATATCAGCCCATTGTGAGATGCTCTGCCCAGGGGGGAGGAGCTGAGCATCACCACCTGGATATAATCTGGGTTATGGGATAGAGCAGTCAGTCTTTCAACTGGATTTCCAGAGGAATGGCTGTCTTTTCCACTGGATCTTCAGAGGAAGACTATACCCTTTCTACAGGATTCCTGCTCCAACAGAACCACATTTGCCACTCCAGGAGGACTGCAGCCACCAATCCAACTGGACTGCTACCAACACCCAGACCAACAGGGTGTCAGGTTGTATTCTGACCTTGTCAGTGGTTTTTCTTTCATATTATTGCATGTATTTTGGCTTTCCTTTTCCCTTTTACTAATAAATTGTATTTCTGACTTGGAGTCTATCACTGGTTTTGCTTTAAAACCAGAACAGTCTTTCTATAGGAAAAGGGTTGTTTCGTGGCACGACACTTGCTGTAACATGAGAAAACCATTGGGTAGACCAACAACAGCTACAGCAATACCAAAGCCACCCACCAGAAGTGTTTCTCCAACATGGTGGCAGCTACCCAGGAGCTCTCACCTGTGGCAAATGGTGACATTTACTCCTGCTGGGAATGTGGCTGGGCAGACGGATGTTAAAGAGGGCCTGCAGGGCCGCCTGTGCCGCCTGCCCCTTGGCCAGCTTCTTGCTGCGTCCTGAACCTTCAAACGTTCTCCCGTCGACTCTCACGGCCATCACAAAGCTCTTGATGTGCTGCTTCTCCACGGTCTCCGAGAGGCAGACGTAGCGCAGGCCGGAGCGCAGCTCGTTGAGCAGCACCACCGGGTTCTTCTCGCTCTCGGCCTTGGCCGCGCGGTGCTTGCCCGGCTTGGCGGGGCCCACCAGGTCCAGCGTGTGGCACAGCAGGCGCCCGCGCCGGTACGCGGTGGAGAGCAGCTCGTTGTTGACGGGGTTGTAGACCGAGAAGTCCTGGCTGTGTGTGGAGGGTTCGAACTCCTTGAACAGAGTGTCTGGGAAGTCGGCCTGGTCGGAAGTGAAGTCCGTGGATGGGCTGATGCAGTTTCCCATGGCGAGGTGGGCCTGGCAGGCGTTGGGGAACTGAACGAATGACTTCAGAGCTAGCTCTGCGGCGCGCATTTTGGCTTTCTTTTTTGTGGGGCCTGTGCCTTCAAATGTAAGTCCATTTACTTCCACAGCAACGGCAAAGACTGGAGCATGCACCGGACCTGTCTGGGACACCATTTTATATTGTAATCCTGGTTTGAGTTCATGTAGCTGAACCAGAGCATTCTTTGGTGTCACTGACCATGAAACTTTCTTCCAGATAAGCTGAAGTTTGCAGAAATGGCCATTATTGCCTTCCTCTAAGGGTCTTTTCCTCTTACTGCTAGTTGTTCCCCCTCTTGCCCTATCAGTAGATGCTATTGGATGATCCTCCAGGTTGCCAATGTTTCGATTTTCCTTTACTTCTGCACTGCTGGTACCTGTCAGTAAAGAAAGGAAACAACAATTGTCATCGTCGTAGCTGACATTATGCCTAGGGTTGTCAGAATAGCCAAAAAAGAAAAAAAAAGAAATAGTTGCTAAGCCCTTTTTAGGAGTTTTCCCTAAATATCTGTATAATGGTTGGTTTATTATTCCTAGCACAGTTTTTTCGCATGTTCTGAATGTTTACTTGTCCCTAAAGGTCTGCTTCTATTAGTCATTAGCCTTCTGTTTTAAGAAAAGATTACATCATTCAAAGATGAAGCATAATGGATGCCATGTGACTTAAATGAACGGCTTGATAATTGCTAGTAAAATGTAAATAGTTTGCAAAATTCCCTTAGGATGACAATTGCTCTATAATCCATGTGGGTGAATGCTTATGAACACATTATTAGAAATCAGAAATGATTCACAAACAGAAAAATTGGGCAATACATTGAATGATCTATTTGCAATGAATACATTGACTGCCTCTGCTCACACCATAGCCTCTTGCATTGTCAACCTAATAAATCCAGACTAGGAAATGATCTGACAGACCTTCATAGCATTTGAAACAATTATTTGGTCTGGACTCAAGTCCCAGTTTAGTAAGTGAGTGCCTTTCTGTCAAACTCAATTGCAGATACACTTAGTTTCTGCATCAGCAACAACTAATATTGCAAAAGTTGTAGATGAATCCCAATGAGACCAGGAGAAGCCAGAACATCATGATGGGAGCAATTACTGATGTAAAGGATGATCCGTGCCAAAGAAAAGCAACAGGAGAGAGAGAGTGACTGCCAGGAGTGCCAGGAAGGGAATGAAATGCCAGTGGGGTGCTGTGGAGGGGGAAGCACCCTGTTATTGAATGAACAATGAACCAATGAATCCCCCCTGCCCTGGACCATGCCTGTGCAATGTGCTGCAAGGCAGTGAGTGCTCTGTGCCATAGCAGAGGCATGGCTAAGCATGGAGAGTCATCCCACTGATGTCCTGAATGAGACAGGACATGTGCTGCTGGCTAAATAACCATCTTATAAAATTTCTGTAATTTCTGGTGAGTTTGTTTAAATGTCTTGCATCTCTGACACATCCTCCAGTCCTCCTGTGCATTCCTTGGGACAGAGATAAATGGAGGAAGTAAGTATGGGTGTAACCAGCCTTACAAGGCAACCCATGTCAGGAGTGATGCACCTGATCCCTTTCCAAGCAGAGCACTGTGCAGCTGCCTGCTTTACTCCAGACACTGCTGGGCATGGAGCCTTTCCCAAGTTTGGTTTGTTATTGTCAGACACTATCATGCCACTTGCACAGGCTGTGTCAGTTCCATGGAGAGAAGGTCCCTGTGTTCCTTAGGGGACAGAGAATGGTCCTCCCACTTTCTGTAGGGTCATGTCCACGTTTGGTTTTCTCCCTACTCTGATAATCTAAGCTGGTAAGGATGTAAGGGGTGAGCTGCTGGGTAAGCTTTGAGAAACTCCTGCTGGAGCACTGTGTCTGTGCTGCATCCCAGTGTTAGGCTGGGCCAACAGATGCACAGGAACCTGTGGAGATCATGTGGAACCAGCCATCATGATTAAAAACTTCTTTTATATCCTGAAATGTTACACTTGTATTTAATATCAAAAGACTTTTCCCCATCAGAGCACTAAGTCTGCACTCATGCAAGTTGTCCCACCGAAAGAGGGCCACTGCTTAGACAGGAGTAATGATCATGGCACAAATGCCATGTGTGGGGACCATTTGCAGAACTGAGTCTTTAGGCTCCCTCTCCTGAAAACCCTGCAGCACACACTGAGCTTCCAGCCTGGGTCTATGTCTCACCAGAGTTATCACCAAAGAGCTCTCTTCTGCAGTGCATTGGTGAGGGAGAACATGACAAATTAAGGTCTTAGTGACTAGTTAATTTTTACTTTCTGAAGCTAAGGGGACAGAATGAAGACAAGTGAGGAAGGAAAGAAAAGCAAAAGACTTACATAACAGAAAAAAAAGTTTCATCATATGGTATTCAGCTGTATGAAATATGATATCTTTAAACCAACCTCTCTGGAAATAAGACATTTAAAAGATGATGATAACTAAGGTACAAGGATAATGTGCTGTTTTCTCATTGAGTTCACAACTCTATTTATAGAGACTGCTCTGAAGAGAAAGGGAATATCAGCTTTAACTTCCTCTATCCAACTTGGCAGTGTCTCTGGCCATTTTCTGTCATGACCCTTTCTCATGTTTTCATCCCACTCAGAAGATATCTCTTTAGTTGTGTGTATTTTTTAATGTAAAGGCAAAATATTTTGACTCAGACATATTTTTTTAGCAGGAAACAGGTTTGGTTCTGTATTTCACACCTCCTCTCTCATCTTAACCTAATAGGTTTTTACAGAGCCAATTATGGTACATAATGATACTGTAGTCAAGAAGCATGAAAAGAAAGATAGCTCCTGCTTCACACAATATTCAGCTTTGAAAAGAATTTGTATTGATTATGCACCACTGAATAGGAAAACTCAAGAGGTTATTTGTGTTTATGATTCATATTGTCTTATTCCATCTGGTTTTTCTTTCATGGTCAGAGAACTGTGGATTTGTGAGCATGAATGTGCGACCTTAACATCTTACCTTAGCCACCCTCAATAAAACAAAGGTCAACTAAAACCACAAAATAAACATCACTTAAACTGTGTCTATAAAACTGTCTAGTCCATGTTTTGGCCATCAGAGAGTTTGCCTTGATGAAGTCCAAAAACATGCAGAGATGCAAGTGTAAAACTTTCAGAGATCAAGCACAAAGGATGTGTGGACAAAGTTGGGCATGCACGATGATGACATGCCTGTGTTTATGGTGTGTTTTAGCCTTGTCACAATGAAGAAAATCTGTGCAAGTATCCTTACAGCAAACCAGATTTTAGAGCACCTGGTCCAGGAAACAGCTCAGTTCTGCCCAGATCTCAGTAGGAGCTGCAGCAGCCAAGAGTCATCATGGCCTGTAAAGCAGAGGCAGCCTAAGCTCAGTGAGTGCCTCAGAAAGTCTGTGAGCCTGATGGACTTGTGTGATCCCTGGCAGCTGCCAGGAAATGTGAAATTACTTTATACTTTCAGGTATCTTTGAAATAGGAAGTCTTTGAAATGTGTCTTTTATGAGACCTCTGTGTAGCAGACATAAGATTACCTCTCTAATGGTGGCACATGTACTTCTATTGTGAAAATCAGACAAAGCAGGCAAATGACACCAAACTACACAAGATAAATACTGTAAGCAGCTGTAATAGAACAATCACAAGCAATTTTAGAAATGAAGAGCACTAAAAGGAAAGGGGTAAGTCAGAGGATACACACAGGGAAAATGCAAAACTGTGGTCATTTTCAGTCTTGTTATTTCTCATAATGTCTTTGTTCTTGACTGTCCCAAATATATTCTTTACATTTGGGAAAGAAAAAGATAATAAATTATGGCTCTCCCATGATGAAAGGTTGGAGAATAATAACACTGAAAGGGGATGGAGTTAAAAAAAAGGAGGAAGGAAAATATAGTTTTTTGGCAATAGTTTCTAATTTATTTAGTAAGATTTCTAAAAAAGTTCTGCAGCTTTGCACTGTAATATCTCCCCAGGTAACTTGATTAATTGATTTTTGCAGTTTCACAGGCAACAGGAGACATTGTGATCTTGTATTTGCTTCAGTAATTGAATGGGAGAAAGGAAAGCAGCTAGTGAAATACATTTATTTATGCACTACTCCTCAATATTCTGACTGCTCTTTCATGTTTTTCTCCTTTTGGTCATTATGCACAGTAGAGTTAACCTAGAGAGTTTGCATCATCAAGAGCATTTCAGAACTATAATGCATCACTAATAATGACACTGCCTATGTCTCTGGGTCTTAAGGGCTCTGCAGAACTAACCATCCGATCCTCCACGCTACATTTGAAGAGATAATATTGTTCCTGTTGAAGGTTATTCTGCTGCCAAGCCAACTTCTAGGGAGGATGGGGAAGGAGAGGTGGTCGGTGGCATCTTCATTTTTGCTGGCATCTTTACTATTGAATCACAATGGACACTACATTATTGAAAAGCTGTGATATTAAAAGTAAGAATTTGCAATATCTGTATTACAGCCAACTCCTGATTCAACTGATACCTCTGAGACAGGCAGTTACTGTCTCTAGAAATGTTTAGTAAACATGGATTGCTTATGTAGAGTACATTTTTGCTGTTCATCTATATCACATTGACTGCAGGTGTTAGAAGGATTGACTTCCATAACTCCTGGAATACTTGAAAGCAAAAAATCTTGAATCAGGAGCAGCAGGTATGAACTCGGGAGCCAGAGCCATGGTACCCCTGTCCAAGGCCAGCTCTGACATCAAATGCAATGTAGGACAGTCTCTTGCAAGCAAGATGACATTTTCATACACTAACTGATTCCCCAACCAAGAATTGGGAATGTTTCTGCTGGGATTTTTAGGTTGATATTCTTGACCTTGGAATGATAAACTTGAAGCTAACAAGGGAAATCACTCTTTTCTCTCTCACATGAAAACACACTTAGGCATTTTTAAATCTTCATGTAAAAAGTCTAGGTAAGCCACGATTTCTCTGTTGCTGGTGAACACTCCCTGGAAGCTCATAGGGTTCAGGTGGTTAAAATCAGTGTCATTAGAGTTTGTTGGTGTGTAACACCTCACTGCAGAGAGAAGCATTACCAGTGAAAAAAGTACAGGGCTTTGCTTAAAGGGAAGATGAAAAGTTTGTGAAAGGTGACTGCCATTGTCTTTAGCTATTTCAGAATGAACATACTCTACTTTGCCCACCTATCTGAAAGAACTGTGAACAGATCTTACCAATGAGGGAAATTATTCAAATTATCTAATCACCTGACTTAGACTGATACTCACATTCTGGCGCTCTCTGCCCAAGTTAGCAAAGAATGGCATGTACCAGAAACTGTGGGCAGCCCATGGCAGAGACAGACCTGAGGACATACCTTCCTGAATCAGAGCCAGAACATTTTAGGCCCTGGAGAAATCCCAATGATAGCAATAGACACAGTTTTCAAAACAAAAATAAGGAAATAGTTTTGGTGAGGGATTGCTTGGAGCTCTGCCTCCTGAAATAGGGATATTCACTTTTTCTTAGAGACAGGGTTGTGTCTCTAAGAAGAGAGGCTGTATCTCACACTGTGGACACAAAAGCTCTGGGGCCTCATGCTGTCTGAAGAGGAATTTGACCAACATGCCCATAACTGAACATCCTCAGTACATTGAATCTGAGTCTGGAATGTGTCCTTCAAGACTGCTGCAGTGGTTGAAATTAGTGTTGGGACCATCTGCAGACCCTGGGGAGGTGTGTGCTGCCCTGGGCCTGTGCCTGTGGCAGCACTCCATAATGAGATCCCCAGGAATCATGTGCTCCTGCTAGAGGTGCAACCTGGATTCAGAATTACCTGTGGCTGGTGATAATCTGCCTTGATCCCATAGCAGAGTGGGGATGGCACATTCAAAGATCAGGGACAGGCATAGGCTTGTAACATCATGAAAGGCAGACAGGTTTAAGCAGTGAACAGGGAATGATTATTCACTGTTTCATGCAATCCAGCACTAGAGACAGCAGGCTTGAAGCAATAAAAGGGTGCACTTTTGACAGCAATCTACATCACTCCTTGTTCTTGGCTGTTGTTGAGATCAGAAGTATCAGTGGGCTCTGGAGAGGACAAGACAGTTCTGTTGATGCCTAAGAAATATGATGATTCAGGTGCAAGCTCTAGCAGAGTAAATTTTTTTCTAGGGGATAGAAGGATATACCAAGGGGAAGATCCCCATTTAAATGTCCTTTTTCTCAAAGCATCATTTACAGGTGCTAAAGACCATGTACAGAGCTAGGCTTCCTATTTCTAATCGTCTGTGATATTTCTTACATTCTTAGGTACAACTGCCTTCTGGGTATGAACAGGGTGGTCCTTTCCTTGCATGTTCAAGATCAGACCTTCATCAGAGACAGATGATTACTTTACCCACAATTCCATTCCAAAGGTGCATTGTGCTTTTGATAGGTTTTTCTAGTATTAGTTCATTGATCATAAACCACAAAAATCATGTCTGTATGCTAATAATCACCTGTTGAAAATGCAGGTGTAGTTAAACTGCATGGCTCCCTTTGTAAAGAAGGCCTAAGGGAATGTGAAACAGGATTGGTATCCATTTCAGCTGGTGGAACTCTGCCCATTGATACAGCACAGTCGGGGAAGCAGTGCTCCCACAGGATGATCAGTGAGCAGAAAACTACAGGGATAAGCAACCCACTTTTCTACCTTGCCAGCATTCTCCTGGGCTCCTGTTAAATTGTTAACACTGGAGAAGATTTTTCCACTTGCTCAGAGCAAATATCTGAAGCTCTTTAAAATATGGAATTACTCCAGAGGTACATGTGTGCTATAGGCTTTAGTGGGATTTAGGCCACTATACTGCAAGTGAACACAGAAATATGGATGAATTTAAATTAATTCATATTTTAAAAAAATATTTAAAGATTCGAATAGTAACACCTAAAACATTTTCTGTGTACCAAGAAATAAATAGCTGCCTTTTCACTGGAGCATATGTTTGACCAAAGGGAGAACTGGGTAGGATGACCCTGAAAACAGCGACATTTGCTGTTTCTCTTTCAGAAAACATAGCTTACCCTGTCCATGTGAGCTGTTTTACAGCCCACGCCGGCAAGAAGCTGTCTTGGTGTTACAGTAGCAATAAGAAAATGGTGTTACAGTGTTTGGCTTGCACAAACTTCCTACATTACCTAAAAATAACTAAGTAGCACATTTGGGGACTATTACGCAGGAGGTGCCTGCACAAGCTCATCGTGTGCATAATATGTTTCCTCTGTGTGTGTGTATACTTCTCACATGTCTTCCTGAAAATACAGCCTTCCTGGGAGCCATTCTGAAGGATTTTCAGGATTTTTTTTGCCTTTGCTAAGATCTGCAATTGCCTGCCTTCGCTGTGCAGCAGAATAGTGTGATGCCCATGTGATGCTCAGCAGCAGAAAATAACAGGCTGTGCTTCTTCACTCCTCCAGCAGCTCTTCCCCTTGGTGGTGCACCATGACCAAACCAAGGCAGATCAGCAACAACAAGGGAAGATCACCAAATTCCTCCCACTCAGTGGCTCTAATAGGGCAACGTGTCAGCATGTGTCTGGCTGGGAAAGAAACCAATCTGGTAGGTGATACTAAAACATTGCTCATTTGGTTCAGAAAGCTTCCCTCCTGTTTTTTTTTAAAGATTCAAGTTGTGTTACAATAATCAGGCAGGATAACACACAATGATTGCTTCTAGGTGACAAATGGAAGGGCTTACTGAGGGTTATTAATTCCTAACTGCCACTGTCAGACTTCCTGGTGTTTGGAAAACTTCTCAACTTCAAACCCCACAGGACTTTCCTCCAGCTGTACTGTCATGGGCTCAGACAATTGGTTGAGGTGTAAGGGCCCAAGAGAATGCTAATTATCCAAGAGTGGTTAATTTTTAGGTTATAACTAGTTTATTTAAGCCTGGTTAATAAATTCTCAATTTGATGGTTCTGTGCAGGGCCAGGAACTGGACTTGATGATCCTCATGGGTTCTTCCAGCTTTCTTCTGTGATTTCACACAAGGACTTGCCAATAGTTGCAAAACCATCTCCTTTCCACAATTGCTTTTTTATTTATGAACTTTATTGTTCATCTATAGAGAAAAGAGACTGCTTACTTAAATTGTCTTCATCCTCCATGGTGGTTGGGCCAGGACTCAGGTACTTGAAGGGTGCTATGAAGGTTGACAGTATGCTGAGTTTTTCTAGAAGAAAACAGAAGAAAAGATACACATAAAATAGGTACTCAGTCAATGCATTCACATCTACTTCACACTTCTTCTCATGGCAAAACATCTTGGCAAGTCTGTTTGGTTTTAGGACCTGAAGGAATGGCCTGAAGTTGTGCCAGTGAAGGTTTAGGTTGGATATTAGAAAAAAGTTCTTCCCCCAGAGGGTATCTGGGCACTGACCCAAGGCAGTGGTCACAGCACCAGCCAGACAGAGTTCCAGAGGTGTTTGGACAGTGCTTTCAGGCACTTGATGTGACTCTTGGGGATGGTGCTGTGCAGGCCTGGGGGTTGGACTCGATGAGCCTTGTGGATCCCTTCCAGCTCAGCACATTCTGTGATTCTGTGACTCCACAGTACCACCACAGTTTACTGAACCTCGATGCATTTATTACAGCTGGCACATGCAAACACCAAACACATATTCCCCCTGGTTTCTGACCCCATGTAGTGATTCTTGACTGTGCTTCCCAGCAGCGGTGCCCAAGCACTGCAGAGTAGGGGATGCTTGAACTGGTCCATCTGGGAATGGGGGAGGCAGTCAGCCCTGGGAGAAGGGACATGAGCACTGCTCTAATGGATGAGATCATCTACTTCACTTCTTTCCTCTCCCCAGTGGGGGCTGAACCAGAATTCTTAAGAGAAAACTCAGTGATGGATGGCACAAAAGACTACCACGGCTCGTAATTCTACCAGTTTTTTACGTGATTTTTGGAAAACTCTTATGGTGTGCCCAGAAAGCTATTGTTTACTCAATAAGAACACTATTTGAAATCCCTCTTGTGTGTTCATATTAAGTGCTTTTAACTGCAGTTTCTGTTTATCCTGCAGATGGTGTATGGCAGAGACATTTACTTCCAATGCCATGATCAGACTCTGCATTAGAGGCCAGGGCAGATTCAGCAAAATGAAAACTCATACTGACTTATACTAGGTTAATATTTGGCTCAGGACTTATTTATAGGGAAAAGCTGAAGTTAACACAAACAGTAGAAACACATATATATTTAAGTGTTTTATTTCCTTTGATAACTAGTTTATTTAGCTGAACATTTATTTTTTTTAGGCTGAATTCCTTCTGACATGCTATGGAGACTTTATTAAGGACCAACAATAGCAGAGTGTCTACTTGACAGAAGAAACAGAAACACACCTAACAAAGGTGATCCACAGCTTTGAAGAACTTTGTTGCTATCCTCTGTTTAGAAAGCCTCAGCTTCGGCTGAGGAAATAGGCAGCTGAGGCTCACCTATTTCCTCAGTGAAAATGCTCTGCATCCTGCACATTGTGAACAATGTTGGCCTTTCATCCTGTGGCAGCAGCATCCAAATCAGACCAAGAATGTATTCATTCAAGTGACACAAGAAAAAAAAATTCCATGGAAAATTTCTTTATCATTGACAAAATATTTCTCTGAATTTCCTCAAACTACCTGTCTGTTAAAGTGCCACTGGTCTAGAAGGTATTCCAGCTGAAGAGCTCTTTAAACTTTTTCAGCAGGCCATCAGTTAGCTTTTTGGCCAGGTTCTTCCTACATTTGCAAACAATCCTTGTTTTTGTTAAAGACTGTTATCAGAACTCATCAAAAATGACTGCAGATATTTGCCCTTGCCTGGGTAACATTACAGCTCAACTCTGTTATGGGAATTCACTGTAAAAGCTGACTTCTCTTTGTTAAGTAAATACAATAAGCAGAATAAAAGATTGCCTGAAGAAAACCTTTTTCCGTCCAGAAACCTTTCAGCCCAGACTAATATATAATTAGAGCACAAATTAGCCTCCTTCAATTGCAATTTCATTATGGGATTGCAGTGATGTCAGGACCAAAAGAATGAAGCTATTTATGAATGCTATAGCCAGAAGATTTTTCTAAGTGAATTCTTTGACACTTTTTTTGCTAAGGCATTGCTCACTGAGAAATGTAGTGTCTCTGTACGACGCCTCACTGTGTGTGAGACTTTGGGTTGTGATCCTGATAAAGGCTGGTATTCACTCCTGACTTCCTCAGCTGGCTCCTTTGATTGAAGTGAAAAGAGCGTAGGCTTTTGGGACTGAATCCAAAGGCTGCATTTGGTAAGGGAAATGCTTCAGATGATAGACACAGGATCAGGGCAGCCCTTGGCTGTAGTACCAGCAGTGACTGTTGTGTCTGGGTACTGAGATCCTATAGTGTGTGTACTGCACCTGTGCCTGACTGCTGACAGCTGTCAGACCTTCAGGATTAACCCTCAGGACACTGATGTCACACACAAACCTAAATCTTTGCTGAGAAAATATTCTCACTTCTCATAGGGAGTTAACCCATTAACCAAGCACTATGGAAGTGCTTTCTTGCTGCAGTGGCTAATGCTTACTCCTGCCACCAATCAAAATTCAAATCCATTTAGTTTTATACTAGGTAAAGGGATATTTTATTATTTAATTTTGTGTAATTGATAGGTGAAATTTACAATGTGGATTTAAAATTCATCAGTTTAATTTTTATTTTGTCTTAAGGGACCCTTCAAGCATCTTAAGCTTTTGTTGGTACTGTTTTCCACTTGTCCCCAAAGCCCTTGCTGGTGACTTCACTTTGTGTGGCAGGGAAACAGGATGTGAAATTTGCAGCATGCTTAGAGCAGCAATGGATGGGATTGTGTCAACCAAACACAGACAGGATATACTTCTATCAATACCAGTGATAAAGATTTTAATTCAATATGTCAATCCATTGGCTAAGCAAGGGAACATTTAGTGTGTGTCTAAATGGGAGGAGGAGGAGGATGGCAGGGTTTTGAGCAAGCTCTGTAGAAAGAGAAAAGCTGTAGAATACACACTGACTGCACAGATGAATCATTGACCCAGAGAAGGAGGAAAAGATAAATGACAGAATAATTATTGAAAGTGTTTACAGGGAAATAGTCAGGTTAGGTTTAAAATTATTGGTATTATTGTGCACTTCCATCTTTTGCACATTATTGCCTGCTGCTGTACAGGCCATGAAGCCCTTCAGCTTTATTACCAATGGTGAAATTCAGTGTTAATTGTCAGGATTAGGAGACTTGTATATTCATACTTTATGGTCCCTGTGTAGGTTAATGCCCATCATAATTAGCCTTGTTTCCAGCAATTTGATGAAATCTTATGAATAAGAATAAAGGACGAGGTTGGATTTGAAAAAATCATAGAGAAAAATACCATGAAACCCTCCTTCTCTCAGTCTCTTTTCCTTCCATGACTTTGCTCTTTTTTTTTTTCCTTCCTCCCCCCACCAAAAGAAGCAATAACAGGTAGCCCAAAACTAGAGCAGCTATTTTTACTTTATAATTGTAAATGCTCTCTGTATTGTCTGAGGAAGTTATTTTTCAAGGTTAGGAGAGAGGGTTTAAGCAGAAAAAAAAAAGACATTTCAAAAACTCTTTTATACAGAAATGCAGACTATATAACCCTACATTTATGAGAAGTAATACATGAAGGTATTATTGCTGGCATTAGAGTTGTACCCAAAGTCTCTGATGCCATGAAGAAGAGGTTTCATAAGGGCCTACATGGACACAAGGAAAGCTTTATTTACAATGGAAATTGAGACACAAAGAGCAGGTATAGTAGAATTTGTCTCTAGCTGCCCTGGAACACTATTGCAATGTGATAGCATCATATTTTGTAGTGCATTCACTATAAAAACAGTCTTCCAAGTAGAAATCTGGTCCAGTATTGTGAGCACAAAAAACATAATTTCTTCTGAAGAGAAGCCTATTACAGGAAGGAAACCTCAATCTTCTGTTTTGGGATGGAAAAGGATTTCAGTTCACTCTTCCAAGGATATATTTTCTAGTAACAGTACACAGTTAACATAGAATCATGAACAGTGTTTTTACAGTACCCATAAAATTGTTAAAATTAAAGAAAACATGGGACAAGATATGTGTTGAATGAAATACAGAAAATGCTTTAGTACAAATGATTCAGCAAAGCCTGGCAATAAGGCAGGCAAGTTTCTATTAAAACCTGCTTTTTTTGTGAAGTTGCTCTTGCCCTGGGGATGCAGTCAGAAGGCTGGTCACAGGTCCTGTAAATACACTTTTATTGTGAAGACAAGAATGCACATATACAGCTATAAACACCTTTGTGCCCTTCATACCTATCAGTATTTGAAGGGCACCAGACAATACTGCTTGATCATCAACTCTAGGGAAGTTCTTTCACTCTCAATCACCAGAATAAAAGCAACAGGAACAGCAGGAGCTCAACACTTTTAAAAATCAGCCCTTATACATGTTGGACAAATTGTTTAGCTTTGAGAAGAGCAGACTGAGTGGGGTCAAAACAGCAGCCTGCAAGCACATAAAGAGCTGCAGCATGGAAGAACAGAGTAAACTGTGTTCCGTGTGCATTAACACAACCAGAAGTAATGGACTTAAATTGCACCAAGGAAAATTCACTTTAGACATTAAAAACCCTTTCCTAACAGTAGGGATAGTGCAGTGCTGGAATAGCTTGGCTGGTGGGGAGATGCTGAAGGGCTGTAGGGAGACAGCTGGAATCTGCAGGGGGCTGCACTTCCTTTATAGAAAGGGCCCATCGTTTATACACTCCCATCTCCACAGACTCCAGCAGAAAAACTTGCCCTGACCATGAGATCCTGCAGCAGGTTCTAGCTCAGAATTGGAAAAGTGAGTAGGATTTGCTGGCATTTGCAGAAGTTTGTGGCATGTAGCTTGGCAGCTAATGAGCACTATTAATAATTGTTTTTCAAGAAAGCAACTTTCAAACACAAGAAGGATTAGACAGATGGATACCAGTGGTTTGCCAGATCAGAGTTAACAATGTTATACTGAATTAGTTTCATTATTTTATTCAAATTAATTACCAGAAACTACTTTACTTGTCAGAGGTCCCTTCAATAGTATTCTTTAAAAAACAAAATGCAGACATTATAAACCAGTCCTAAGTAATCCATTTGGTTTGTGTCGAGTAAGAAATTACTCAGGAAGGGACAAATACGATGCAACAGTGTAAACTCAGCTGCAAAATCTCTTGGAAAAAAACTTATTTTTTATTTCTCTAAAGCAGTATTTGTAGCTACTTGAAAAGTTACATTTTACAGTTGTGTTTAGCCGTTAAGGAGGGGGGATACAGGGAAAAGAGAGCCTGCACATCAGAAGATGATTCTTTATCTTCTTTCCCATATCTTAGTCAGGTCAGTCTTGGGCTGACACTGACTGACAGGATGAAGAGATTCTTAATGCAAAAGAAAAATATGGCAGATTTGTGGAGAAAATAACAATGTCTTTAAACCACAGCACCTACTGGGAAGGCTCACAGCCTTCTAATTATGGCTTGTATGGCCACCATGCTGCATCATTTAATTTAAGCAACTGGTTTGTAGATAGGGATTTACTTGCATGGTGTCAGAATCAGCCCTTACAGCTGAGTTTGAGAACCAGCTGTTGAAGCAAAAGTTTCTGAGTGTGCAGGGCTCAGCAGCATTGCTCAAGTGCTTTTTGCTTCACAGCAAGCAGGCAGGTCCTGTGTGATGCTTTTACATCCACACTGACAAAGCTGTCCCCATAAACTACCACCACAGTTCCACTGGGGCTGGGAGGGTCTCTGTCCATCCCCTCCAGCCATGTTTAAGTTGGAAATGTGGCTGCCCTGAACCCCTTCAGAGGGCTGATGTTTGTATAGACAGAGCAGCAGCTTTGGCTGCTGCAGGAGCTGCAGTTTGGTGCTTTGCATGGGATTAGCTCAAGCCTGCATATATTTGCAAGGGGCTATTGGCACTCCTGCTTGGTTTGAGTTTTCCTTTCTCAGCCCTACACTGTGTGGTCCTAAATCAGAGCTCTGCTGACATCATGGACCCTTGAGAGCCATCAGTCAGTGCAACTGGAACGGCACACCTGGCTGAGCAGCCCAAGAGGGAAAAAAGAGCCTTTGAACTGGAGAACATGAAAGGGTTAAAATATGTGTGACTGTTCCTGTTTGCAGCTGTGATGCTTGGCACCCCTGAGAGCGTGCCTTTTGAGGTGGACAATTACTAAAGGTCTGCTTTGTATAATTGGTTTTTAATCCAGAGCATTTGCTGTGATATCCCACCCTGGCCCATGTGGGAACTGCTAAGGAAAGCTTTCCTTGGAGGTAGCAGAGAAATAGGCAGAGACAAAAACCTTCTGGTTGAACATGATTTTTGACTGGAACAATTTTCTTAGAAACAGAGACAAAAGGGACTATTCAGATTAAGGAATTTAGGTTTTTAAAAGGAAAAAAAAATCATCATTTCTTTATTTGTTCTCTGCTTCAGCAAGGACCTGAAACAAAGATGTAAAATATCAGAGCACATTGTTTTTAGTCTGATAACTAAAGGGAAGACAAAACCAGGGAACATTTTGGTAGTCAGCATTTTAAGAGAAGGTTTTCAGCTGCTCAGAGCAGGTTTTGCCTCAAGTTGGATGTCAGAGGTGTGAACCAGGAGCCATGAAATCTTCCTCTGAAACAGGGCAGCAAGCTGTTCAGCACCATGCAGTGCCCAAGCACCTGCTTCTCTGCCATGCCTGGAAATGCAGCATGGCCTGCCAAGTGCAGGGGTCTTCTGTAACTAGATCTACTTGCTGCCTGTATAATTTTTTTTAAGTAGTTCTTGGAGCAGAGAATATCTTTTTTTCTCTAGTCTTGTTCAGTGCTTAGCAAAATGGGTTCTGTGTCCAAGACGAGAGCTCTGAAATGCAATTATATTAAGTAGCAAGAACAGTTTATGGTATTATGATACTGCAGAGAACATTGAATGTGAAACATCAGTTAGCTCAGGGGCCTGGCAGCTGGACTAATCCTCTGTGCATCCTGTCCCAGCTGTCTGCTGACCCAGAACTGCTACCTTGGAAAGCTTTTGGGGAAGCTGTGTGAAATGTTTTACCAGGGCCAGTTCAACATCTAACAGGCAGTGGCAGGTCCATGCCCTGGGCTCTGGCCCCTCTGCATCCCACCAGTGCCTCCACACAGGGCTGCAATCATTTACTCTGAGGCCAAAGTAACTTCTGCCTTATCACTTAGGAAGCAGAAAGGACCAGCAAAAGCCCCGTGCATGTGATTTGTATGGATTCATTCAGTGTGGTCTGAGGTACACAGGGATATGTTTAATTGATCACATCATGCATTAGGACATCATTTCTTTCCACAGTGGCATGTCTTGCAGCTCTCCCGCATTTCTGGAATGGAGACAGTGGGGTTTAGCTGCAGATTTATCATGAATTCAAATGGGCACTTGCATAGACAAATCTCAGGGGCTGTGCTTTGGTGCTCTGCACCAGCCCACTCGAAGCTCCTTCACCATGGGAAACCTCTACAGAACGAAATCGGTTTTGTTGAGAAATATTAGTTTCTTATTACTTCCAGTAAAGAGCAAAGTAAGTAAAAACACAAGGTGGTAGATGGATTTTTAATAAGAAAGGCAATGTATCTGTGTTTTGTTCTCTGTTAGATTCCTTGGAAATCAATTTGAAATCTAGTTCAGCCTAGTAAAATTAGATCTAAAACTATTTAATTTTGTTGCTAGAGTGTTTCTCTCTCCTGATGCCTTGCTTGAGGACACACAGAGATAAAAACTCTTGAGTTATTATCAGTTTATGTGAATCTGTCTGCCTGTGGATTGTACTACATTATGTATTTCTAAGTGATCTGGCTGTGGCTTGGAAATTGCAGTTTAAAATCCACTTCTTAGCAAGCTCCTTATGCTGTTTGAACATTTATTTTGGAAATATTTTTATTTTGCTCTCTATAAGCTATGACATGCTATTATTTCCTCTTCTTTTTTTATCCCTATTTTTTTGAGATGTCATCACTTTAGAAAACAGGAGAAACACAGAGAAAATAATAGCATGAAACCCACCTGTTCCCAATGTGTGCTGAATAGAGATGCAAGAAGACCACAAAAATAGCCAGTGGATTAATTAAGCATACAATAAATCAGTGTGATTACCTGTGACTATTTGATTGTATGCCAAACAGGATTATCAAAGACAAAAGTCTTCAGTTATATGGGTAACCCTGGCCAGTACCAGGGTGAGTGGGTTAGTTTCTCATCAGCCTGTGTCTATGTTCAAATCTGCACTACTTAAGGAGACTTTGCTAAGCTGGAACAGAAAACTGTATAAAAGTCCTTGATTTGGGTTAAGGGAGGTTTGCCTATCAATAATTTAAACCTGTCAACTAAATTATGATTATGTGAAACATGAGTGGTCTAACCCAGAGTAGCACAGTTAGTAAAGGTATTTAAAAGGGTGCCTGGAGCCAGGGGAGCTGAGGAGCAAAGCAGCTGCCTTTGCAGGCAGGAGCACAGACTAAGGCTCAGCACTGTCCATGCAGAAGGACAAGGAGGATACAAAGCTTTGTGCTGCTGATTTTGAAGGGTTTTGCCACCTTCTGAAACCAGCAGCCCACTCAGGTAGACAAATTCTAAGGTGGGTCTGAGCTGCTAACACCAAGTCTCAGTTTTCCAAACTCTGTCTCAAAGTTCAGCCATTATCTGATGCAAGAAAGGCTGAACAGCCTAGGAGGGACTGATCTCACTGGCATGGACACGTGCAAATAAATGCCAATGGAATAAATGCAATAAAGCCCTGCCAGCAGGTGCCTATTGATTTTACCTGGGACATGGATTTAGGCTAAAAGACTAACTAGTGGATGTCCAGAGTTAGGAGACATGATTGCTACACTACCTTCCTGGGAAATCCTGACCTGTGTTATCACTGTCTGTGGCTGCATTACAAGGTGCAGAAGAGGATGTCCTGATTCCCTGAGCATTGCAGCCCCTGCAAGAAGGCTCTTCTATTAACAGGATTTCTTGATATTTCAGTGCTGCATCTATGCATGGGTCTGGGTAATGAACTGAATGGTATGTTACTGAAAGGGGGATCAAAACTCCCTTATGCTCACAGAGGTCCCACTTAAGGCACTCAAAGATCTGCAAACACCATGAGTTACTACATGGAGAAGTAAATATATTTATGTAGGTGCAATATGGATGAACAGCTAAGTATATATTTTATTCTCTGTAAAATGATAGCTCCACTGTAAAGTGAGTCACCCAGCATGGGCATAGCAATGTGCTTCACTTCAACACAAACAGCTCTTTCAGTTCTTTTAAGGTTTCACTTGCAGTTCAGGTTTCATCCGCAGTTAAGCCCACAAATGCAGATGCAGAGCTGTCCATCTTTCCAAAACTGGCTATGGGACTGATGTGGAACAGCCCCAGCTGAGTGCAGACACTGCCTGTGAGCACTCCTCTGTGAGCTGTAACCCTCTCCCTCCCAAAATGATATCTGCTAAACATTGGGAAGTGAATGGCCTGCATCAGAAAGCTCCAGCTGGCAATTAGTGCTGAAAGGCTTTTAAAAATCTCTTCTCTGTTCATCTGCTGCAAGCAGCCAAGTATGACCTCTCCCTTTTGTGCTACGATAATAATAATGCATATTTAACCTGATTCCTGCCCAGATTTACCCTTGGTAACATGAGGCAGTCTTGTGTTAACTAATCTGTCTGTGGGCAGAAAGTTAAAGGCATTACCATTACAGTTTAGGGTGATATAAGAGGGCTGAGACTTGCAGGGCTTCCTCAGGAAAGATGCTACTGAGAGAAGTCAGGTCTGCTAATTGAGCCACTTATTTAAGTATTTAGGCATTTAAATTCTCATTTGACCCCTTGGGAGCTGAGACAACTAGAAGGGGTTAGGGGCTGTCCTGGGGCTGTCCTGGGTCTTGCTGGTTTTACAGTGCCTTTGACTGAAAAGCAGCTCCTTCAGTTTCACCTGTTAAGGCATGACCCCTCAATATTTATTAAACTTTCCATCACTGCTTGTAGAGAGTCTTAACGTCTCAGGTTCATCACGGATACTTTGTTATTATTTTCTTTTTATTTTTCAGTCTTTATTCAATCCTAGGACAAATGGCTTCAAATCTTTTTCTCAATTAAGAGCGGTGACAAAGGAAAAGTTTGCTAAAGCTTTACAAAGAAGGCCAAGTTTTCAGAGTGATGCAAAGGGAACTTGACACCTGACTCCCATCAACAATAATAATGGGGGTTGTGCGTCTAACTCTTTCTGCATTGTGCTGACATTGTACCCTTGAATGTTAGTACAGTTCAATAATTCTCCAAAGATGAGGCAGCTTATTTTCTCTGCCATTGCTGCTTTGCTGGCATTTTTATGGCATTCCCAGAAGTACTACCTGTCAGAGTTAGTACTTCCACGGCTGGCATTGCTTTGGGGTGATTGAGGATTGATGTAATTAAAGAGAAGGCAGTCTACTGCTTGCCCGTGGGTATTTTATATTAAGCATTTCACTGCACAGCTACGATTGATGATTTAAATGATGACAAAGTTGGGCTGCTCTGTATGGGCAACAGTGATTCAAACCATGAATTCATGGATGTGCAGCCTCTATTTTATGCTCAAAATTCTGAGAGTGCTGCAGAAACAGAGCTTTCTAGGAAAACTGCAACTTCCTCAAGAGGCATTTAGCAAAGGAAGGTTCTCCTGCCCATGGCAAGAGTTTGGAACAAGGTGACCTTTAGGGACCCCTCCCAACCCAAACCATTATATGGATAACACTACTGAAAACTTGCAGAAACTTGCCACAGGAGGGGATAGTCCCAGTCATATCTAGGGATGAGTAAAACCATTATTTGGGAACAATTTGGAAAAAGATTAGGGAAAAAATGTAATATTACATCGTTAAATAAATCCCCTGGTGCAGTTGTTGTTGTCTAAAGTGGGATTATCTGATTAAATCTACACATGCTTTTGTTGTGCATATCAACATCTGGAGCAGCCACTGTAGGTTTTCTTTAATAGTCAGTGAATAGTCAATATAGCCTATGGCATTAAAAAGCATTGATTTTTTCCTAAGGTAAGTATGTGTTAGGTCTGTTCTGTAACTTGAACATATTAAAAAACACACAAAATATCAGACATATTATTATCTCAGTGTTTCCCCCTTAACAAAATGATGAAGTGTTAAAATCCAACAGGAAGGCTGCTCTTTAACACTGCAGACAGAGTTTGCTAAGGAGAGTCTGGGAACATAAACGAGCTCTTTGTGCTGAAAGAAGAGGAATCTCTTTCTTTTCTTCCCTGCTATAATGTCCATAAACTCCAATTACATTTATAACTTTGCATCAAATTAAATATGTTATTTTACACAAGCACTTAAAAAGTCCACTAAATATCCAATAACAGTTTTCTTTATTCCCTTGTTAGCAGCTGCCATGGCAGCAGGACTCACACAAGAATGAAAGTGATTTAGTGCATTGATTTGCAGTTGGCCCTCTGTTCTCAAACAGAACTGATTAGCTTAGCAGGAAAGTGCCATTTACTTTTATCGTGTTTCTTTCCTTCTCATCTCCCTTCAGTGGCTGCCAAGAGGAACAGAAGAGCTGTAACCTCCTGAGCAGGTTGCTTGCTTTCTTCAGCTCCAAATTCTGCAATTCTGAGGACTGATTTGCCTGGATAGTGCTGTAGCATCAATACAGATGCCAGGGTTACTGCTTTGGTGTACTGAAAACTGGTCCCACTGAGCCCTTTCAGGTTCCTCCTACACAAAATTAACCCTGACCAGGAGAATCCCCTGCGTGTCCGAAAGTGCCATCTAAACCAGGATTTTACATGTTTTTTCACCATTTACTGGTAAAGCAAATAGGACAGCAAGGCAAAATATCTAGCTAGGAAGGTTTCTCTTGAGTATCTGACTTTTGCTTCATAAACTGACTGTAGGTCTTGCTATCTAATACATAACATTTGAAGGACTGTGTACACACTTCTGCACCTCTGATCTTCCATGTATTGAAGCTGCTGGGGAAACTCTTGATTCACCAGTTAAAAGTAAAGATTTTCTGCAGTGACCAACAGCTGCAATAAAACAGTGGGAGTCATTGAATTAGCAATTATTTTCCCTTGAAGACCAATTCATGACAAAAAGTTCAGTTTGCTTTGGCTAAGACTCCATCATTTCAGGGGTCAGATTCTCAGCTGGAGTGAGTTTCTGTGGCTTTATTGAACTCCATGAACATACACAGAGTCATGCCAGCTGAGGTCAGTGGAATAACACTGTTTCAAACCAGTTAAGGTTCTGATCCCATAAACTTGTCACAACTGTTCAGTCTCATTAGTCCTTTTCAGTTCTCTCTCAAACTTGTCAAAAATTCAACCATGGCTAATCTTCTTAGGGGTGTTACATATTTCCAAGTCTGTTTCTACTAAGAAATAATAAGGGGAAAAAACCCAAAAGGAAAGGGTGGGAGGCTGAAAACCTGGTTCAGAGTTATTTCTGGAAACAAAGATTAAAAGATGAAGAGGGGAGAGAGAATCTCCTTCCTACTTTCTAGCTGAAATTCACTCAATAATATTAATCCTTTTGGACTCTTTACAGTTAGTGGAGATGAGGAAGCTAATCTCTGTCTCTTCTACACTGGAGGCTCCATTAGTTCTACTAAATAGCTGGTGCAGCACCAGAGAAAGGAGTACATACCCATTTACCTCCCTTCTCCTTTGATCTCAGCAAGAGATTATAAAACAGCTCCCATAGTCTGTTCCTTCATTTTAAAATGCAAAGCAATCTGTAACTTTCTTCCCTCTGGCACAGGAAATCCTGGTGAGGAGAAGGGCCCTTTACTAGAAAATGTATAGCTCACACTTTTCAAATGTATCTAACTCCATTAGTCATGTGAATTCAGTCTCTTTTATTCCCTCCTATGAACCATCTTTCCTCCTTCCACAACAACAAAGAAAATCCTCTTTTCTGGTAAAGCAGGAGTTATTTGAACTTCACTGATTCAAAAGACTGCAGTATCTGCCATAGCTAATGAACTCCAGGCAAACCAGGGGTGTGCTGACAGGGCAACATGACCACAGTCCTCTCCTAAACCACCAGGAAATAAAAGTTACCTCTTTGCAGGGCTGAAAGTACTGCAGATGTGAATGTACTCCCTGTCAGCAAAACCTTACTCTCTTGGTGCTCTATACCATTTGTTTTGCCACTAGTGGCAAACTTTAATAATCATCAGTTGAATTTTAGCATAAAATGACTCACACCTTAAACTCCGTTGATTGCAAAGGGATGTGTGCCTGGCTCAGATACAGAAGTAAACATTTGGTCAGATAAAACCAACATCATATGTCTGGTCATCCACAGCTATCTCACACATCTGTGAAATGTCCTCCTTGGCTGTAATCTGGGTTTTATTCTTGTGAAAACTCAGACACAAGGTGATAGAAGAAGGGAAAATGGCACCAGGGTGTAGACAAAACACAAAAAGGTGGCTGAGGGTCATACCTATAGCTGGATGGCCTAGAAATATAGATAGAGGTACACAGTTGTGGCCTCCAAAGTGGATCCTGTAACCCTGTATCAGAGCCTAAAAGAATTACTTAGGTTTGGAGACCATCTAGCATCAGATGCCTCAAAAAGGGACACACAGTGACAGCCTTCTTAGTGTGGTTTTCATGAAAGTATTCAGTAATAAATACTGAAGATTAGAGTGTATCCAAAATCTATCCCCCTTCAGAGCTTGCTTGTGGTTCCTGGGAGGGACTTCAGTTTGGGAACTTTTCCTGAGGACTGATGTCCAAGCCTTGTCTTTCAAACTGGTGGGAAATGGGAACAAGAATCAGAGTCTTTCAAAATGGGGTAGCTGTGGGTGACAGTGAGGGTAGACCCTTGTACCCAGGTGACACAGTCACTGCATTTATCCAGAGCAGGACTTCGGAGTGATGCCCTGGAAGGGCTGTGGGCAGGGTGGGGGAGCCCATCCCTGCCCTCAGGGAGCACACAGTCAGCACACTGTTAGCACAGCCTGGCTACCTGCACATGCAGCTCCACTTCCGTGTATATTTTAATGCTGTTCTACACACATATTAACTTTTAAATTTGACCAGCAGGTTTTCAATATAGGAAGAAACAATAAGAGATATTTACCAGTAATCCTGCTCTTCCCTACTGCTACTGGAAGGCACTAATCTACCCAAAATACCAGTCCTTGCACCAAACACACTTAAGGACTATGCTCAACGAGGCCTTGCTTGTATTCCAAACCTTTTGATTAAAATATGCCAGGTTTTGATCCACAGCAGAGGCTCTGGGAACTGCCACCAAGCGGCTTCCCCTGTGAGCGCCTTGCAGCAGAGCTGGAGGTACAGGAGCACACCCATCTCCATTGGCACTGGATCCCTGTCCAGAGCACAGCCCTTGGCTGATGGTGGCAGGGAATGGGCCCCAAGGAGCTGGCACATTTCTGCTGACAGCCTGTGCCAGAACAGGGAAGGCCAGAACAGGGAAGGGCTCGGGCTGCCATGGGGCTCATCTGAGAAGCCCTGATGGGCCAGTCTGTGGCCTCATGTCCTGCAGGTGGATGGCTCTTTGTTGTGCTGCTGTACATAAATGCTAGGCCAGGGTAGCAAGACAATACTTCTAACTTCAGTCTTCACTATTGGAAATAGGCTGTGCTCTGATTTGTTCAGTTTTGTAGTGTTGTTCAAATGTGGAATCCGGGACAGCGGGATATATTAGGGGATCACACCTGTAGTGCCATGGTTAAAGACCAAGATATTACAACCAGATATATTAACTTTTCCAAGGCATTTGATTGTCCAAGACTATTCAGAATGTCCAGGAGCATTTGTGCTAAGAAAATTGAAGCACTTTGGCCTTAGCTGAGCTTCAACAGATAGATTTGCTTCATATTTGTTAACAGGAGTTACGACGATAGAGAGAGGGAGAAAGAAAAGGTGACAAATTTGTCTCCAGAAGAAGCCACACAATAAATCTCCAGTGAAGAGTTTTATGGGAAAAGGTCGATTTCCACTATTCTGCTTCCAGACCTTATAGATGGTTATCAGGACAAAGGTAATTATCTAACACTGGTGATTTAAATACAAACAACACAATTGTTCATTTCCTTGGCTCTGAGTGACAAAACTTCAGAGAGCAATGTGACCTCTGCCACTTGCACAAATGACATACTAGCAAGAAACAAACTTCTTCAATTCAAAAAGAAATGGAGAAAAACAAATCCATATCTTCCCTCCCTAAAGGGACAACGAGATCATAAAGTCATGCTCCATATGGCCCTGACACTGTCAGGTGGTTTAGGCAGTAGATTGAGGTCTGTGTCATTGATGTGTGTAGTCCTCAAGATCTGTCTAGCTTATGTCTACTGCTGAGAGAACGATTTGTATCTAATTTGTTCAGTAGCTTTTCTGTTTGTATCAGACTTTGATTTTTCCAAATATACTTGTCAGTAGAATTTACTCAAGTGCACTTTGCAAACATATTTTAGTCTATGCAAACTATTTGTTTTGACTGTTCACTACTCATGCTGTGTAACCAGCCACCTAAGGCAAACTGCAGTTTTCCACTGGTTTTGCAGATGACTGAGCCCTGAAGTGCCCTGAACTCCTTCTGCAAATCTCTGCTGTAATCTGTCTCCAGTCACTCAATAAGGTTACCAAAAGCTATTTTTCAGTCACATAACAAGTGCCACTGTCTCTTGTCTCAACAGATATGCTTAGTGTCCTGACAGAAATGAAAACAGTGATGGAAGTGATTAGCACACACACACATAGTGAGTTGCAAAAGGAACATTTTCATGAACATTCTTTTTAATCCAGACATATTTAAAATGTAAAACTTACTTCCAAATCTCTTCATAAGTGAATAAAAAATGCAAATGCTTGCTTGCAGAATTCTTAATTGAAAATAAACCCAATAAAACTTCTAGCATGGAAGCATCTTTGCTTGGCATAGCACTTACCAGGCTGCTGAAGAGACCTGGAGGTCTGGACTGCACAACTACACCCACAGTTTGAATCCTTTGGGTATGTTATAGCAATATCCCATTTTTTACTCTGCAAAATGAGATATGATTGTTGTTCCTGATGAACAGCAGTGGACATACTTTCCTAGAGAATGAAACCAGAGAGCCTCACAAGACTAAATCACAATCTCTTGACTGCCCCAGAGCCTTTCATCCGGTCAGCTTGGTGCTTAGCTCAGTAATGGCTGAGGTTAGATGAGATGAACCCCACTCTGACTGTTTTGATTTGACACAACTCCCAGTGCCAGGCTGATAAAAGCCTCGTGCATTAGTACAGAGGTGACACTGCCTTTTTTTCAGACACCCCCATGGAACAAGCATGTTGTTTTTATGGTTAGTTAGCATGGATTTAAGGAATGAACTGCAGAGGAAATCTGACTGCTAATGACACATCTGTGGGCAAAGGTGCCACAGCCTCCAGAATGCAGCAGAACAGAGTTCCCAAACGTGCGTCACTTGTGACAGCCTCATCAGCTCACTGACGTCCCAGGCACCTCCTGGGGCCATGTTTATTTCTGACAACCTGGTTAAAAACATATGTTATGGATCAGAGAATTTAGCATTTTTTAATGGCCAGGCTGGGGTCACATGCAAAGGCTTCCACCCTCTTGCAAATGTCGAAATCTGACTCAGACTGGACATAACCCAAAACACCTTGTCATGACTCCTTGTGGGAACATCATTACATGTGGCAAAACTAAAACGAAAATAAAGATATCTGACCTAAAATAGGTAGCATGTATTTTTGTAGAGGAAGGTCATTCCTTGCTGTTATTTTGAGTACTCTGCTGACAGAGGCTTTTCTGTATCATTCTAATTTCAATGCTTCTATCTATAGCTCTTTGTGTAGATTTGTCCTTTCAATGTGCACTATTGTCAATGGAAAGGTACTGTAAATTGGTTTCAAGGTGTGACTCAGAAAAGGCTGGCAAAGAGACACTCTGAAATGTTCAAAGCCATGTTGTGCATATCTGCAATTTGAATGGATACGCATGCAATCCTGTACAGTTTGGCAAATCTCATCCATAAACTGCCTCCCACCTTCAAAACAGAGGCAATGTCATCCAAAAAGTTTCTAGCACATGACAATGATTCCCAGCTTTTGAGGACAGCCTTGCATCTCTGCTATGGCTGCTGTCTATGAGAGAATGTACATATACATCAAGTTTGCACACATACAGACATACATTTACAGAAAACTTTGTGATTTTCCAAACACAGGCACCAAGTTTGTCAGTCAGAGCCTCCAAGCACCTAAACACATACAAGAGCCACCTACACCTCAGAGTTCTTGGCATCCATCTAAGGCACTCATGATTGAAACAAGGTTCCCTATGTCCAAGAGAGAATCTTCATATAAGGCATAGAAGACTCACAGGTTTTTAAAGCCATTATGGTGAAGCTTGTAGAAAAGAAATCAAGGACAGAGATCTGGAGGGAGGTTGATCTAGATGAATAGTGCCTTTATAAGGAATAGCACAGAATATATTTTTAGAAAGAAATCCCATTATGACTTAAGATGCACAATTACCCCAGATATTGCCTATAAGCCCATAGAAGAATAGGATTTCCTGGCTCACAAGGATGATTTTCTTTTTGCAGGTCTGTTCTACACTATTATTGAAAGAGCAAAAAAAAATATCATAGCTTCTCCCAAAACAATTTAGAGCCAGGAAAAGGAAGGCTTCCTTCCATTCTTCCCTATTTCTTGCTGCTGCCCTGTTCTGACAGGCTGCTCAGGAGGATGATGGGGATTTACTGTTTGCTCTGTGGCACACAAAAAAGCATTAAAATAAAAAATCCTCATGTAAATAATTGCATCAATTTTGCAATCAACCAGAAAACAAACAAACAAAATCCAGTGAGGCCAACACTGAATGTGCTAATCTTGCCAATGCTCTGTATAATTAAAACAATTTCACCTTGAAATCTGGCATTCATTATAATATGGAGCACCTCCAGGCTTTAGCATTTTAGTTTGTTTTTATGGACCTAGCTAGAACAGGGGTTTGTACATGAAATATATTCTAGTCTTTTTGCTTCTGATCCATTTAGCAATTATTTTATGCTGTCTATTTGTTACATATTAGCTGTCTCTTGTTTCTGTTGCTTCACCTGTGTGACTTAGGAAACACCTCAGTGCATCTCACCTGGCAGCAAAATTCACCACAAAGGCACTGATATCAACATACTGCCAAACCCAAGTAAATCCCAAGTTTGTGTTTGCATTCAATGAACACAGCACAGAAGAGATTTGCTGCTGTTGTCCTCTAGGCAGTGATAGAACAAAATTTTAAAAACAGTTCTCAATCTCAACACTAGCATTTCAGATTTCCCACCTCATACAGGGGCTCAGTTTACAGGAAGTGTCTGACAATTTCCTAAAAAATTGTTGATATTTTTCTGGAAATGGATTTACATAAATTAAAAGTGAAGCACCCAAACTGATATGGAAACTCCTCATCTTTGCCCTTAACTTTAACATGAGAAATGGATCCTAACTTCAGACTTTAGGAAAATGCAGACCTTCTTTTAAACTTTAGACCTTACACCTCCATACTTCAGGCTTCTTAGTCCAAGTCTAGTCTGGTTCTAGTACCAGTCTGATTCCTCACTTAAACTTAAGTCTTGCCACTTGGGCCTAGTTTTAATTTAAATACTGAAGGTTTATTCAGGTGCCTTCCTTCTTCTAGCATCAAGCAGTTTCAGCTAAAGAGATCTGTACTTGAAATGCACCCGTTCAGCATTGGCGCTGTTAAATTAGAGGTGATATTTATGTGTTTGTGGGCACAGTGACCTTTATTAGCTCCTCATTATGTTTGAAAATAGTTCTTGTTATCTGACTGAATGAATTATGCTGAGCATTGTTATGGCTCAGATAACCTATGGAAACTAGTTATTTTTCAGGGTATGTTTAATGTTAAAACTAACAAGCAGTTAGTTAAGCATTACACTGGAGACTATCATCATGTCTTACAATTTGGAACATGTACTTTTAAGACTGTTCAGATTAAAGATGAATCAAAGCACTTCAGCTTCAGGGATAGAACTGGAGGTGTACATCCCTCCAGACAGAACTGGAGTGTATAATCCAACACAAATTGCTTTTAAAATTTAATAATTCACAAAATCTACGGTTAAGCACAGCCTGGCTGGGATAGATAAGTAAAATAAATACCGCAAAGTCAATTTTTAATAATCTGCGGCATGAAATTTAAGCACAAGAGAAAACATTTCACAATCAAGTCTGAAGCTTTTTGTAAATGATCAAATGAGAATTTCATACCCCCTCACCTACCAATGCAAAATGCATCCAGTTTATCCTTTAGTTCTCGCAGCACACTCCTAGATTCCTTTGTCTGAATGCCTTTTAATTCTAAGAGAGCCTTTATTGTAACCCCTTTTTAGAGCTAGAGTTATTTACAACCACCTCAGAAAAAGATGGATTCTGGAGCCTCTTCTTTGCTGGTGAATTGGTGCCTCAAATGCAGTCACAGGAAATAATGTAATTAGTTCCTGTGCTAGTCTGGTAACAAGTGGTCTGGTATATTTATCTAATTATTGAGACAACACATTTACAACTGAAGGGATTTTGTTATAAGAGGTTTATAATACTCTGATTCTGATTTAGGCTGATCTTCAGTCTCTTAATGCCAAGTAAAAACTGGCCTTCAAGCAACATTTTTGTATGATGAAGAATAAAATCCCAGATGGATTATGACAAGTCTGTGTTGTCCTAAAAGAAAAATCAAAATGAAAAGCTGGGAAAATTAAATGGCAAGGATAATATATATACACAGACTCGTTTGGGGGAGAGAGAAAATGTGAAGATTTGTACGTATTTTATGCATCTGGAATCAGTATGCTAACATGCTGTTTATGCTAAGAGGTGTACCATCTGCAAGGAATAAAAAAAGGGAGAGATTATACTATATTATGGGGAAATCATATTTTGACTTTATTATTATGGCTGCAGCTATTTTATGAAAAGGAGGTGGATTAATAATTGTCTAACCAACCAAAAAGGAAGGAGAAAGCTAAATGGATTTTTCAGAGAATATTTCTCATGCAATAATAAGGAGCTTGTGCAACAGAGCAGAAGGAGGAAGGGAGGGCAGTGACAAGAGAGGGAGACTGAGCCTGATGGTAGGAGAGAGGTGAGAGCTTGGGTGTCTGCAGAGCTGAGCATGGCTGCAGAGAGGAGGGTGAGCATGCATCAGCAGCCTCAGGAAACATAACCAGAGAGAGAAGAGGTCCTTGGTGTCCTGGACTTGGGCAAAGAGGATGACAAAGAACCACACGACTTGGCTGTGTGTCCCCTGAGCACAGCTGCCTCCTGGGGTGCCTGGCGTGGGCAGAGGAGAGGCAGGACAAGGGTTTGCTGCAATGCAACCCTCAGTGCTGAGAGGGGATCCCAAAGCCAGGCCCTCAGCTGGGATGGGGTGGAGGCCAGGGGTGGCTGCATTCTCTCACATCTCCACGTAAGGCCCAGGGCACCAGGGCTGGCCATGACACAGGATGATGACACTGGCAGTCAAAAGTGGGTCCCTGAGTAGTGAGCTGTTAGGAAAGCTCAGCCCTACACTGGGATCTGGACCAGACCTCCTACTCCTTTTATTTACACTCTCTTATTATAGATATTTGGCACATGCTCTTGCACTTCTTCCCCTGCCGCCCTGCTCCTACACTGGGCCAGAGGCTTTTTGCTCTGAATAGAAGGACAACCCTCACAAAGGGCCTTTTTCCTGAGAGATATTGGTTTCATTTACAGTGAGCTAGAAATGCATGTGCTGCCATGCCCTGGGCCTTTCAATCACCCGCCAAGAGCACTCACTTTTCATTGTTTCCATTTTAACGCTGCTCTTGCAGCTGCAATTGCAGCCACTTTGAATTAAATCTGGGTTAACAGTCTGAGGACAGATAAGCCCCAAGAGAGGAAATGATGTAAATCCAAATGGCAATTCTTTAACCTATTGCTTATTATGACAGGCTGGAAGCCCTGTGTGCGATCGGAAGCAAAGTGCATTTTTGCAGTCTATTCTCATTTGCATAAACCTTTCTCTTGGAATTTGCATAATTTTTCAATTAATCACCAGGACAATACTCTAATTCCTGAACACCCCTCTCCCAGGCATTTAAGGTATTCTTGCTAATATAAAAGCTTCAGACAACGATGATGAGGCCAAGACCTGGCGTTTTCTATTTATTTCACACGTAAAACCCCGTCCAAATGTTTACTGTACCTTATACTCCACAACAAGTGCATCACTGATTACTGAAAAAGCACAGATGGGACGTAGACAGTTTTTCATTCCTTGTTCCATATGATAGAACTCAACACATCTGGTATGCTATGAAAAGCATCTTTGCACTAATTTGTTTGTCAGTATCTATTGAAAGGACTATCTGTCATCCTGTCGCATTTTGGTTGCCCTGAGATGGCTGAAGACAAGACTAGTCACAAATTGCGACTGCTGGCCACTGGGGAATAACCGGTAGAAACCACCAGCTGTTCCAAAGATTGTCAGTGGTGGATTTGTTGTTTTGATTTTTTTTTTTTTTTGCATTTTATGAGTGGAAATTTCAGTGCAATGTCTCCTCAGACATTTTGTGTTTGCAAGAAGAAACCAAATCACTTGAGCAACCGACAGTTTGTTTGTCCTCGCTGTCCGTGTGCACATTTCCAATCTGTTTCTGCAGCTGCCTGAATTTTCTTTGACTGGACAGGAGTGATGCAGGGGCAGGAAAAGTGCATGCTGCTGGTGTACATGGGGTGATCTTAACAACCACCTTTGGATGCTACATCTTTTATGTCAGGAACGTGACCATAAATAGATTGGTTTGTCAGGGAAAAGTAAAGTTCCTAAAGGAACCTTGCTGTTTATATGGGTTAATCAATAAAGGTTGAGAATGTTTTTTCCCATAGTCTTCATGCTGATCATCTTCTTGAAAGACAACCCTGTGATTTATGATTTGTTATGTTTATTTTACCTCATCTCCTTGCCAATGAATCAAAATGTTGGATGTCATTTCTCTTCCAGCCTTATTGTCGTACATTCTTATTGTAAATGCTTTATTGCATTAAATTCTGATTGTGTGGCTAATTTAAACCATTTTTCATCAGTCAAGAGCTGTTCTGGCATGAGAGTGCAGATCTGATTGAAGGTGTGAACTTCAGATTCTATTAATGGTTGAGTGATATACATAAAGAACTTCCAGAAATATAAGAAAGCCCATGAAACACAGTGGAAAGATTCCCATGGCCATTCAATGGGCATATAACTTCCAGAAGTACTGGACTGAACTGCTTGTAGCTAATTAAGTATTCATGCATTCTTATAATTAATCTGAATGATCTGCAATATAGCAGCATAACTTATACTTAATGCCAGCCATTTCAAAATAATGGAAATATTTTTCTACTTAATGACATATAATCCTTTGAAACTGCTGATCTGAGTGACAAGCCATACCTTGTTTCTCCAGTACTATGAAAGGAACAACCAGCACCTTATCTGTATGGGAATAATAATAATATAATGTGTGTTTCCCAGCTCTTCACAATGCTCTGTGTGCCTAAGTTGAGCTCCTAAGCTTTGGACATGAGTCCCACATGAGTTCTGCCTAAAATTAATACTGTGTTGTGATCCAGAGTACTCTGTAATTGTCCTTACTCTTTCTCTCTGCTAACTACTGAATTACATATGAAGGATTTAAATCAAAATCAGGAGGGTATTGAGCGACAGCTAACAAAACTAAAGATGCCTCATGATCCTGACTGTGCCTATTTGCAAGAAGGTCCCCCCACTGTGGCTAAACACTGGGGCCAGAACTGGCATTTGGATGTGATGGAAGAGGATGCTCCTCACTCCTGCCAGTACCTAGATTACAGCACGTGAGAATACTGACAGTGTGTCTTGTGTTCTTAAATCCATTTCATGTCTCTAGTGGGATAAACCTTGCTAAAGTTGGGTATGTCAGACATTTAGCTTGCTATGGAAAAAAATCCATAAATCAAGCAGGCTTGTAAACCAGAATAGATATGCTGAGGGAATCCTTAAAAATTAAGACAGCCTTTCATGACTGCAAAGCACATTTTGAGCTGAATAATTTGAGGACTAAACAGCCCATAATGTAGCTGGTTTCACATAAAGTATAATTTGATAATGAAGTGTTCTCACACAATTTAGGCTTTTCAGATGGCTGCTTAAACACAGAGGTGTGGCGTGCACTAAATGAGATTATGTTCTAAAAAATGGCTGCAATGAACACGTAGTTGCTGTGGAGAGCAGCAGTATGGTGAAGCACCTTGCATTCATATAAAAATTAATTTTTTGTAACACTCAAAACAAACCAACTGCTTTGACTATTTCCTCTTCCACCCTGACATTAAAACTGAGTGTCTTGCTTTTTGGTCCTGACTTGAAAATCAGCTTTGTAGTGGCAGGATTCACTGCAGATTGGATGAGGTTGATGGGAAGCTCCGGTGGCTGTACAGGCCAGCTCCCCTGCTCAGGCAGGGGCAGGCACAGAAAGCTGCCCAGGACTGTGACCAGCTGGGTTTTGGACATGTCCACGGGCAGAGGCTCCAAAACTAAAGCTGGTTCAAGCAGCAGCAGAAGGTGCCCAGAAAAAGCATCGTGGGTCTGAGGCAGAGGTTTTGGCACACAGCTAATAGAGAAGAACTGCACAAGGCCATAAGATGTGCAGAAGTATTTTGCCTTGGCTCTCTGATTTCTATCCACTAATTTAAGAGAGATCTTCACATAGGAAGATTACATTTCCTCAGG
>NW_005054422.1:821835-831319 GCF_000277835.1 Geospiza fortis
AGGAACATATACCAGAAATAAATTCTTATCTCATCTGAGAACCCCAGTGGAGCACCTGGAACCCCAGGAACTCAGAAACCTCACTTTTCTCCTTCGCTCTTTACTCTGAAGGTCTTTCTATTACAAATCCCATTTCTGTAGAACTGCAAAGACTTGGAGGAAATCTGATGAGAAGAGCTTTTATCAGGAGACTTTTTGTATGTTTTACATTCAGTGAAAGAGAAAATCAGAGTCAATTTAGAGAGAATTTGACTGATTCTGCTTATAATCAAAGCCAAAGCTAGACAGCACAAGCCAGGCACCTGAAAGGTAACCAAATTTTAGCATCATTTGATTTAAACTTCATAGGACATTGCAAATCTGGGCAGATTTTTTCCCTTGTGTCATACACTGACTTCATCAGGGTCAAACAAATAAAACTTTATTTGAAAATTCCTTACTTGTCTGCTTCTTTTTGCCTTAGTGTAAAATTGATGTGACAGAGATTTCTGAAAACCCTTTCTTCCTGCAGGGATTAATTCTGGTGTTACTGTGTGCGTTAGGGTTTTTTATAATCTCTGCTGGCTGTGAAAAAGGACTATAACACCTATGGAAATGACCATGCCCTTTGCTTCTGTCAGTTTTCAGTCAATATACAAAGTCAAAAAGTAGCACAGACTGGAACAGGTGCATGATGGGAGAACTCAACGTCATATTTTTATCTTCTTTTCAAAACCGCCACATTTCTGCAGTTTCCTACTTCACTGCCACCTTCATTCTTTTAGGTCAAGCAAGACATGGGAGACTTGGGAGATGAGTGGAGAGTGTACAATAACAAGAATCAATCCATAACTCTTGAGCCTGACCTCTGAAGGGATTCTATCCCTAAGCCGCTCCCAGTTTTACCCTGAAGTAGTGTTTGAATGCTTGTTGTGAGAAGCAGCCCTACATCTCAACAAGAAGGGATGCAGAGGCTGGCTCTGCCTGCCTCTAGTGCCATGGCCATCCAGAAAGGCTCCAGGCAGCGGCTGGTGGGTTTTCACTCTGCTCATGGGTCTCCTTTCTTGATTGGGTGCATGTGTCCTGTTGACCAAATCAATGCCAGCTGAATTGGCTGCAGTGATTTATTAACCATGGAAAGCCAGGTAGAAATGTTAAGTTCACTGCACCAATTAGACTCTCTTTTGACCTAACATCAGTTTATGGAAGATATAAATCCTGAAAAACTCTCAGCATCTCCTATGAATGGAATGGATACTTTTATGTAAATATGAGCTGTTCTGCTGAAGTCACTTACCTTTATGAAACACCCATAAATTTCCTGAAGGTTGGCAGCACCAGGACACAACAGCAAGCCACCAGCAACTTTATTTTTGAGACAAGCATGAGATCTATTTTGGAAGAAGCTTTATGTCTTCCTATAGTTTAAGATTTTTCTTCCTGCTTCAGAGATCACCTACAAGGTACCTAGGGCTGGTATTTGAAATCCCATTTACCCTTTGATAAACACAGGTGAAAAATAAGCCACAGTAGGTAACACCTGACCTCTTCTATTAACAGGTTCAGCATGGATGACAGTCTTCAGAGGAAGGTACATGTTGATATCACATTTCCTGAGTTGTGTCTCTGAACCTGGGGGCTGATCCTGTGATTTCTTACAGGGAATGTAACACACAGGCACTTAAACTTATTCTGCTCCTACAACTTCCATGTGCTTCTTTGGGACTGCCACATCACTTCCTGGGCAATTTTGCTATGGTCTTTATGGAAATGGTTAAATTGTTGAGGTTTAATGTTCTTATGAGAGCAGCCACAAAGGAACATTGTCCATATCAGAGCTGACATGAAATTTGTTATTGACAACAGTGTGGACAGGCTTTTGCCATCTCTCAAGCCAGGCATGCTGCTGGGAAGTAACACTTCATTTGCAACTTCCAAGACTGTATATCTTAAATTGCAGTGGCTTTGAGGGGGTAAAAAATCAGTGCTGGAACTCTTAATGCATCCAGGTACATCTAAATTTCCCCTGGGGGTGGGATGACTTAACTGTCATTTCAAGTTTTATATTCTTCCTTTAAATCAGCTATTTCATTTAAATAAAAAGGTTCTATATTCTGGGATGGAAATGCAGCTGCTTCAAGTAGCCCTGCAGCATGTTGATTTATTACTGACCATATACTCCTTCAAGGAGAAGATTCCTTAAGAAGACATTCTACATCCAGCTCCGTATTTCTTGCTACATAACACTTTATATTAATCTCACCATATCTGCATCCATGAAATTTGAGAAAAAAATGGAAAATAAGGTAATTACATATTTGGATAAATACATTTGCAGGATTTAATGCTCTGTATTCACATGAATAAACTACTCAGCTCTCTGCTATTAGAGATGTTTAAAAGTAAAGTTACATATCTGAAAATGATCTTTTCTGCATAAACTGAGAAATGAAAAGTCTCCCCTTCTACTTTTATGAAACTGTATCTAAGTGCCAGTAAAACTAGGCTTAGGATGTACCTTAAAAAACCCCCAATAAATTCTGAAGGGAAAAAAAAATATTTTTGCTGAGAGTATTTATTTACATTTGATTTTTATGTGATTAAAAAAACATTCCCAGCTGCACTTTTCCTGTTAAATTAAAACTTGAAGGCCATAATGTTATGCACCTTTGTATGATCATGGATTCCAAAGGGCTGTTATGCAGTAAAATTGGATGAATTCTCCCAAGGATGGCTCACATAGCTTTTCACCAAGTTTGCCTACACACAAACCCCACTTTGTAAACTCCAACAAGCAGACACACACACACAGAGCAAAATCTGTCTTTGTATGGAACGAGTGCAAGTCCCATACCTGGAGCTCACATCAATTTTTAAGGAAGTGTCTCTCCTAACAGTTCCACTGTTGCTAATGTGCAGTCAAAATCTTATTGAGCTGAGCTCCAACAGTAAACCAGAGATGGAAACTGCTGCTGGAGTATGGCTCTCTGAAGAGAAGAAAGAAGGAGAAAGTTTTCGAAGACTACATACTTACAAAATCAATGTTGCTGTGATGGATACAAGGCAGATACTTTTTTATCTCAAATCGTAAATATACTTTGCTCAAAAAGATCCAGCTATGCTGAAGCACAGGTTGCACAGACTCATAAACTTTTACATGGCCTGGGCATCAGGGAAGGACCATGAGCCACAGGATCTGGAATATAAGTTAGATATGGACTGTTGGGACCAATAGACATCTAACAAATACCTGAACCTGAACTATGTTAATACTCCCTAATGCCTAAAATTGTTCCACAGCAGAATGTACTGCCAAAAAATCAAGGTACAGGCTGGGGTACTGTACTAACCATCTGATTGATGCTTTGTGCAGGATGGTGTCATTGTGTCTCCTAGTATTGCTCAGGACCAGGAGACAGAGACTGAACTAGAAGGAAAGTCCACCAGTTCTTCTTGGACACAACTTCTTTCCTCTCTTGTTTTGAAGGAAGCACTTTGTGCAAAAGAATTGAGCAGGGATGGCTGACAGCTGAGTGTGACTTCTCACACTGGGCAGGCACAGGATTCATTGCTGGATCCCATTTTTCCCCTGGGAGGAGAATTCATGCAGTTAAACAAATGACCTGATGTCTTTTCTGCAGAGGGGCAGTTTGAAATTCATGAAATTTATGCTCATATATAATAAGAAAAGCTAAAATGGGATACAGGCCATTAATAGCATCATCAGCTTGGTGAAATCAAGGAGCCATCCTCACTGCTGCACATGAGCACAGCGTGGTCTGCTTCCAACAGCAGCCTCAGAGAACAGCCCTGCTTTAAATAAATAGCAAGACTTTTTCAGTATTATCAAGCTGCTGGGTTTTGAATATGTCTGTACAACATAATGGTCTGGGATGTATCAATTGTTACTGCAGGATCAATATTATAAAAGAGCTCCTTCCCTGCTTACAGCAAAGTCTATTTTGGCTTAAAAGCAGCTGAATGGTGGGAGAGAAACATAACTTAAACAAGCCTTAGATCCCTAGCTGCCATTTTAAATTAACAATCTAATTTTAACTAAATAACTCTTTTCACTTTCACCTGGAGACCTGAATTTAAAATCATAATATCACCCTGTAAAAGCTAGTTGTTGGAATAAGGCCAGGCTCTTTCTAAGATAAAATGTTGTTATACCACTGTGCTAAGATGCAATTTTCTCCTTTTATTGCTTGAACAGGAAAAAAAAATTAAAAAAGATAAATGAGATTCAAATTCCAAACAAAATGTGTCTCTAATAGAGTATTTCTCTAACAAGATGTATTCTAGCACAGCATATATTGAACCATGGTATTTTAGGGTCAATATTCGACAGATTTTATGCATAGTATTAACAAAATATGATGCACTGAAATAAAAAGGTTTTTTACTGTTGTGAACACAGGCCAAATACTACAAAATGCTGAATAGGGCAGACACTACAAATGCTCCATCTCTACAGAGCTTTAAAGAATAAAACTTCTCTCTACATGGTGTGACAGCCTGGTTTTTGAGATTACTTGGTGGTGTCAGTTGAATCACTGCTATACACAAACTGTCAAGTCTAGCAGACAAGCACGAGTCTGTATCCTTGTTACCTGGTTCCATTTGTTATAGACCAGTTAACAATATCAATCCCATACATCACTTTTCCCAAATGTGCAGGGGAGGGACTCCCTGTGTTTATAGAAATTCAGAAGGATGTAAAATGACATCCCTCCCTTTCTGTGCACAGTTTATATTATTTGCTTTTCCTAATATGGATCCTATTATATCCCTTAGAATAAACTGATTTAATGTGTGGTTTTTTTTCCCCAGTTACTTAAAAGGGCGCATGTAAACAAGTTACTACTTCTGTAAAATGAGATGGGTAATTTTAGGAAAGGCTGCTGCTTCTAATTTACTGTTATTATACAATTCTTATTTTTATAAGACATGTCAGATAATAAATCCTCTTTTACATTAATATCCTCTTCTCTGAATTTGAAGAAGTATCTTAACCTAAACAGCAGTTGAGATGATGATGATGAGTGTGTCTTGGACTTGTGTCTCACTTATCCTCCAGTTCTCATCAGTGTAATTTTGCCACAGCTGAGGAAAGTGCCTTTACTTCCCTCCCATCACTGAGGAAAGTGCCTTCCCTTCCATTGCTAAGTAGGGCAAATGGCAGGAGGTGCTCATCATGTTACAGGTCAGAAGTCATCTGGGTCGCTAGCAGGACATTTTGAGGCACTCTGGCAAACTCTACGGAGCAGAAACTCCAGTAGGAAGGCTTCCAGGTGCCCCAGATTGCAAGAAGTGATTGGGCTCATTTTCAAAAACCACTACATAATTAAGAAAAGAAATGTGCATTACAAATTGTGGAGGACTTGGATCTGTGATGTGGCCAGTGAAAATTTAATTTGCTTTCCAAGTGCTGCAGAGAGAATTGTTATTTGTATGATTAAGAAGCTGAAGGGGTTGTCAATTAACTGGATATATCTCTAACCAGATCTTACATGGTTGTATCATATGGAGCAGTGACAGAACCTCTCAGAGCCCTGCACACAATGTCCTGTAAATTCATTATTTTTGCATTTGATTTCTGTGGGTGTTTCCTTCCATGAGAGAAAAACACAAGAAATACTGAAATGAATTAATGCTCCAACTTAATATCAGAGCAGTTTTTTTATGCAGGACATCATTCTCTCTGTTTGCCTTCAGAGGAAATACTGGACCATGTCCTCCTGACAAGGAGCAGTAGCTCCTCCAGACATGGCACTTACACGAGCTGTGCCCAAAGAGATGGTCCTGCTGATTTCACAGACATCTCCCATCCACAGCCTTCTGTCCCATCTGGGCCTGGATATTTATTGTATCATTGCCAGAGCCCTGACAGAAAGAGGAGCAGTTCCACTGACACAGCAGATGAGAAGATCCTCCTGAAATGTTTTAGCAGAACTTCTCATGTCGAAAAGAGCCAGAAATGGTGGATGCACTTTTCTGAACACAAACACACATTTTCTGACAGGTTCCTTGCTGGACAGGTTGCAAAAAAATGCTCATGCTGAAGCACTTCCTCTCCAGCAGCTGCCACAAATCCTTAACTGCAGACAGAGGAAAGAACATACTGCTGAATACAATCACACGAGGCACAAAGGAGGGCTGGTAGCAGTCTGAATGCTCAGACTAAAAAATTGGGGTAAGATGATGTACCATTGTTCAGCTTTTGACATGGAAAAACTGCAAAATGTAGGTAGCATGAACTCAGCACCCTCTGTGTGCAGTTTTTGTAAAGCTCAGAGGCTGAAGCAGTGTTCCCTGCCAGGGCCAGTCAGGCCATGTAGGGTATGTGGGACTCATCCTAACCTGCTGTGCCCAAATTCTGAGCCAGTCTTGGAGATGAAGGGTCAGGAGTTCTGTATGCCACCTACAGAATCACAGAATCACTGGGTTGGAAGAGACCTTCAAGATCATCAAGTCCAACCCATGCCCTAACACCTCAACTGAACCATGGCACTGAGTGCCACGTCCACTTTTTTAAAACACATCCAGGGATGGTGACTCCTCCACCTCCTGGGCAGACCATTCCAGAACTTTATCACTCTTTCTGTAAAAAACTTTTTCCTAAATATCCAACCTATATTTCCCTTGACACAGCTTGAGACTGTGTCCTCTGGTTCTGTCAGTGCTGCCTGGCGAAAGAGCCCAGCCCCACCTGACTGCAAACACCTTTCAGAGAACTGCAGAGAGTGATAAGGTCACCTCTGAGTCTCCTTTTCTCCAGGCTGAGCACCCCCAGCTCCCTCAGTGGTTCCTCACAGGGTTTGTGTTCCCAGCCCCTTTCCAGCCTCATTGCCTCCTCTGGATGCTCTCAAACATCTCAACATCCTTCCTAAACTGAGGGGCCAGAGCCAGACACAGCACTCAAGGTGTGACCTCACCAGTGCTGAGTACAGGGGAAGGGTGACCTCCCTGCTCCTGCTGGCCACACCATTGCTGATCCAGGCCAGGATGGCCTTCTTGGCCCCCAGGGCACTCTGCTGGCTCTTGTTCAGCCGGCTGTTCACCAGTGCCCCCAGTCCCTTTCTGCCTGGGCACTGCCCCAGCCTACAGCACTGCAGGGGTTATTGTGGCCAAAATGTAGGATCTGGCACTTGGATTTATTAAACTCCATCTTATTGGACTCCGCCCATCCATCCAACCATTCCAGGTCTCTCTGCAGAGCTCTCCTACCCTCCAACTGATTGACACACACTCCCAGCTTAGTGTCATCCACAAATTTACTAATGAAAGGCTCAATCCCCTCATCCATGTCATCAATAAAAAAATTGAACAGATCTGGCCCTGGCACAGAGCCTTGAGGGACACCACTGGTGACTGGCCCCACCCCTCTCTGGGCCCGGCCATCCAGCCAGCTCCTAACACAGCAAAGAGTGAGAAACTTATTCTGGCATGAAACTGAGTAGCTGGTAATCTCCCAGTTGGGCACAGAACTAATCTGTAGCAGACAAGAGATTGAAGGAGTTGTGAATTCCTTCAAAAGAGTTGAAATGACATGTGCTGATTCTTATTTCATCTTCTGGAACACTGGGGGAATAAACACTGGCTATATCAAGAGCACTCTTGCAAATCATTAACCAGGAAATCTTCTTAAAGGAAAGTCTACTGATTTTCCATGGGGTAAACTCCTAACAGTAATATGAAACTAAAAAACCACTTTGTTCCTCTGCACATGTCTTTCCAAGTTTTACTCAGGCAACTTTAAAAACAGAAATATAAATCATAATCAAAGTAGGGAATAATATTATATTTTAATAGTAAAATAATATCAAGACTGCAATAAATTATATAAAAATAGCATTAGGAAACCTATCTAAGATGTTGAATTATTATCTGAGGTGAAGTGTAGAGTTATAAGTTCATAAATAATAATGAAGCTTCTGTTGGTAACATAAGTAATGTTTAAACTGTAGGGTTTAAACTCTGTTTTTACTGAGCTTCAAAGGCTCAAAAAGAGGAAGGGCAGAGTGAAGAGGGCATAGCCTCAGATAAAGCAGCTTTTTTCATCCTCAGGCTGTGTGGGGAATGGCAGAGGACCCCACAATCGAAATAACAATTAAAATAACAACAAACAAGTGGTGCATACTCTGAGCCATTGATAATACTATCTCCAAACAAATCAGCCCAGGAAGCCTCTGGATTCTGGACTAGCTGATAAAACAAAAACCAAAGTGAACTTGCATTGGAAAATAAGCTCCCATTTCACTTTGCAAATGACCCCAAAGAATCTGACCTGCTATGGATGTGGTAATTCACACTCACTAAGGCACAAATGGCACCTCCTTTAAGCGCCTGATGAAAATTTAATGTTACCTCTGAAGTCCTAACCATGAGAAAAGGCCAAGCATGACCCAAGTGCTGCATTCCTGTAAGATGATGTTGCTGGGTCACAAGAGCGTGTGCTGCAAATACCAGCTGGTCCCTGCAGGATCCTGCTCCACCTGAGAGGATGATCCATCACCTTGCTTGCTCTCTAATGCTGAAATACCAGGGGGAGAACCCTGCCAGCACAGGACTGAGGCTGGTAAGGACACCTTTAACTTGTGGGGCTTTACCTGAAGTTTGTTTCCATCTGTCTCGAGGGACACTGCAAAATGCCATGGCAAAGGATGAAGCCTTCCCTGCTCCACTCTCACATGCCACCAAAGGATGGCTCTCCTCTCCTGCCTCCTGCTCAGCTCTGATGACTGAGACTGGCAGAGCTAAAAAATAGACCCGGGAGAGCTAAAGAATACCTGGAAGAGCTAAAAAAATCCTGCAAAGCCTTATCAGGGTATCAGCACTGTGTTTTGCTAATAAGCTTCAGATAAACTATGCCTATAGCTTGCTGTGCTGCTCGATAAGTGATTGCAAATGGGTATCTGAATAGCAAATATACTGTACTACTGAACACAGATCTGTTTCTAATTAAAAAGAAACCCCAAAACATAAAAACCCCCAAAAAACAAAACAAACCAAACCAAAACAAACCAAAACAAACCAAAACAAACCAAACAAACAAACAAAAAACAAACAAAAAAAAACCCCAAAAACAAACCAAAAAACCACGAAAAAACCCCCACCCAAAAAAAAATAAAAAAAAACCAAAAAAACAAACCCTGAAAAAAAATACAAAGGAGTGCTGAGATAAAGTAAAAAGGCTTCCCCTGGCTGGAGAATGGAGACTTAGCTCAGACTGGTCCCTCCAGACAGCAAACCTCATTTCCACAGTGGTTTTAACGAGGTGTTTCAAAAAATGATGGATGATTATGTTAGCCTGCTCAACCAATGGCATTAAGTGCCTTGGCTCCCATGTAAGAAGTTACATGATGCTCTGTGTGTGTGTACATTTGTCTATTGATCTATATCTATATAAAACATTGTTTAACACAAGAGAATGAAGTCCTGTCATGCCCTGAGTAAGCAGTTAGGATTAAACCCACAGTAATTATAGTCTATGTAAGCCCGA
>NW_005054422.1:831371-847488 GCF_000277835.1 Geospiza fortis
CTTGAAATGGATGATGGAACTTGTGTAAGGGTCATCAGTCTATCAAAACCTCTTCTAAATCTCCATCATTATCTACCTGAATTTTGAATATTCGAAATATTCATGCATCCATGATGCAGACTAGAAAAGTTTTTGTTCTGGAAGCAAAAATCTACATGTTCTAGCTTCTCAAATTCAGATGATTTTCCTCCTAAAAGGGAAATAATTTTAAAGTAATTGGTTTAGGATAGATCTAGAAAAGGCTGGACAGATTTTGACTCAGAATGTGAGAAGTTAGTGACCTTGATCTGTGCCCTCAGATGTTCTGAAAGAGGAGAGAGAGAGAGAGAGAGTTCATCTCCTGATAAGCGGTCTTTTTAAAAATAAACACTCAGCAATGAGGAAGTTACTGTTGCATTTAAATTACCTATTTATTTAAAGTAACCTTCAAGACCCAATATTTACTTTTGCCTGAATATAATTTATCATGAGAAAGAAAGTTGCATGGTTAGTGAGAATACATGGACATTTAGCTATTTTTCCTATTTATTAGTGTAAATATTTTTATTATCGTCTGTTTTGTTGACTAGCAGCTTGCCATGAAGGAAGAAGCCACAGAGTATTTTATTATGCAAAAAAACCAAGAAAGCTTACACTGGATTTCCGACTTCAAATCTGTCTTTTCACAATATCCCAGACAGCATTTTATCTTTGCAGAGCTGATCATTATCTGCCGAAAGAAAAGCTCCTTAAATAAAATAAAAACTGAATATAACTGTTTTTCCCTCAGCTAGCTGTGAACTTTTGCCAACATTCCTTGCAACTAATGATGATACCACTCAGCAGTGACTCACAGGGATTGCTTCAGTATTAGTGATGGGATTGTATTCTCCTAAGTTGTAGTGGAAGTGCTCTGTGTCTAGGCAGAGCTTCCCACTGGAGCACCACCAGTGCTGGAAACCTGTTGTCTTGCTTTTTAATCACAACTTCATTAATAGGATGGCTGGAGTGAGGGTACAACAATGAGATGGGCTGCAGGAGGCAGAGAGTGGTGCCAGGATGGAAGAGGGGCACCAGCCACAGGGAGAGCACAGCCAGATTTTCCCAGTCCTGTATCACACTTGAAAAGTACTAGGGAATCTTTCTGTGCTCCAGCTACTATTTTCTCCTCTGTTTTGTTCTTGTTTTATACATGTTCTCCATGGCACAGGTTTTGTTAGTTCAACAGCGTGATACCATCTCCCCTGCCCAAGATCAGGCTGTGAGAGGTTTGGCAGCCCTGAGACTGCTGGAATTGCTGAAAAAATGTGACATTTGTTCCAGGAATGGGCCTGCTCCCTGTGCAGGTTTGAGGAGGAGACTTCCCCAAGCAGGCTGATGCCAGTGATGCCTGACTGAATGTTGGCATTTGGGGTGAGGGAGAACAGGGACAGTTTACATGATGTCAGTGTGGTTTCAGGCAACCTGAATCAGCAGCCCCTACTTTTTATCTCTCGTGGTGATTCCCTAGATGTACACATTTGTAGTTGATGTTTCTCAGATTTTGGTTGGGTAAAGAAAAGCAGGAAGGACTTGAAGCTCTCCTCCTGTGGACACTAAGTTGCTGGGTTCTCTTCAGCATTCAGTCCTTCCTAAATCACAAATAATGCCTTTGGAGCCAGTGAGCACTGTCCTTGCTCCAGTCGTTTCTTCTGTCCACTCAAAATGTACAAAAGCCTGGGGCCTCAGGGCAGCATCCAAGCCACTTTCTAGGATACATTTGATTCCCCAGCTAATCCAGCAGCCAGCAGCAGAAGGCAAAGAGCACTCAGGGTTGTCTCTCCTCAGAGGCCGTCAGGACAGGGAGAGGAGAAGGTTGGTGACTACTGGCACTGGCAGCAGATGATCTGGGTTTGGGCCACCAAACCTTATAACAGGAACTAGTGTTTAAACATGGAACCTTGAATAATTTCTGGGAAATTTCTAATCTATTTAGAAGTCAGATTTTTTAGATCTTAAAATGTGCAGTCTGGAATAAGCTTTGAGATGGTCTGCAGGAAGGACCAAATCCATTTTCCTCTACCTAAGGTGTTTTGCTTTTGCAATTATTAGAAGCACACCGATTTTTACATATATAACTTCTGCCTAAACAGCACTTAGTTCCCCTTAAAAAAACCCTGTGTTATCTGTGTTTTCCCTTTTCCCCTTTTTTCTAAATTCTGCAATGGCCTCTGCTTTTTTTAACATAAATGGTGTCCACTTATTAGGGAGGCTGTAGAAGTTCTAGGCTAGCATGACTTTAGTTTATATCCAAATTGAAACACTTCTTGAAATAATTTCCTGAAGGGGTCCTTCCCCTTCTTTTTTATCCTGTAGAGGGAAGAGCTGCACCACATGATTTTCACAGGTACAATTTATTTACAAGCAAAACCACGTCCTGCTTATCCATACAGCCAGCTGACAGATGCTTGTTAGCAGGTGAAAAGAAGGCTACTTGTTAAAGTGCAGCTGCTTCCATATTTTTTTGCCAGCTGCATATCAGACACCACCTGGCAGGAATTTATTCATTAGATATTACCTTAAAAACCAGCAATGAAATGCATTCAAAATGTTAATTTGGAATGTTTTAAGGACTAGGTCATTGATGAGGAAATACAATGCTAATTCGCTGTGACTGGTATTGCTAGTGGCTATAATATTTGATTACTTTTCTAGGTTTGCAAATGAAAAAGCCATTGTCATTCTGAAACAATAAAATAGCAATAATCCTTTCCCATATTTGTTAGTAAATAAAAGACATAGTGGATTCTAGGTCACAGAGATCCAGCTAAACTCAGGCTTTTGACAAAAAGTTAAACTCCTGTTGATAGCTGGAGAAAACCCCTATATTCATTGTATTAACATTTTATCTCACTATAATGGGACAATCTGAAGATCTCTTAAGGGAATTACTCACAATGCTTTCATTTTACCCTCCTGGGGTTGTATTTTTTAATGAGGCTACTTGTCCTTCCTCAGTTTATTGTAAGTAAAAAAGGTATTGCAGCATAAGAAAATTTCATCCAAGTTATAAAACCAAATCATGGAGAATTATTCAAAACAGAATATTTGAGTTTAAGTGAAGCATTTCACAGATAAGGTACTCAAACTGGAATAAAGGAACACACTTCATTAATGGTTTTGCTTCTCCTTTCCTTTACCTCTTAAAAATATAACAATCTTCTCTCCCAGAGGGCTGATCTGAATCCATATATCAGTAACAGTGAAAAAACAGGATTTCAGGAAAAGAGCTCATTTATAAGACTGGGACTCAGCTCCCAAAGAATATAATTCAGTCTGATTATTATATTACTAGATCTCTTCCTGGATAATTAATAGATGGGATAATCTGTAATACATAATTACAAGAAGACCAAAGAATTTCAATCTAATTTATTGATTTAGTATTTTATGAAATGGAAGTTCATTATGAAAAGGAGGAAGTATTTTTTGGTTTGACCTTCTCTTTATTTAATTGATACTCCACAGAAACCTTCATGTCCCTTTATTTCCTAACGATGTCATATGTGCTCTCTGAAAGTGGGTAAAGTCACACAGACTTTCTGTTATCACTTATTTACAGTAGCAGTGTAGCTCCAGGGCTTCAATCCATGAGAAGTTTTAAATATATTGATCCTGTCTCCTTTCTCTTTATTCTGACCCCTGAAGGTGAAACAACACCTCCTGTAAGTTAGAGAGATGTGGTTTTAGAAGTGTTCTTGGTGCAAGCAGGCAGCTGGGTAAGATGTAAAGTCAAGGGAAAAAACTTGAGGGAGAGTGAAAAGAAAAGGCTTGCCTGAGGTTTTCAACCTTCCTCTGTTAAATCTTTCTTTATACAAGAGAAAATACAACCTTAGTTTTGCCACAAAGAGGATAAGGCAGCACGTCTTGCAGGTTTCATGAGCACGTGCCACAGTAAAAGGCATGGTGTTGGATTAACATGTATGATATTTTCCTGGAAATCATAGGTTTTCCTTTCAAAATTCTCATAGTCCTTATGTATCCTGAAAAAACTAATAGTAAAAAAAAATTGATAGAAATAAAAATAATAAAAAAATCTTATGTCTACAGAAAAAGTGAAGTCGGGCTAAGGTTTCTGATGCTGATGTATGGCTCAATATTCTCAAAACTGAGGTGGCACATTTGGGCACTACTGAAACAGATATCTGTAATGGCAAAGCAGAAACCAGAGCTTTTCTAAAGCAGCAGCCAGGAACATGTTCAGATTAACAAGGATTTTTAAGGTCTTTTACCATTTTCTTTCCTTCACATGCTACCATTACAAAACACCCTAGCTAGCCATAGGTTGGAAGACACAGGAAGATGTCAGTGCCTTTTGAGATTCACTGTTATGTCCTCAGTAGACTCCTGTGACTCTTTTCAACTCTCCATAACAACAGCAGAGTGCATCTACACTCCAGGTTTCATGTAAGTAAATCCCATGGGCAAAGCAAGCACTTTGTACCCTGCTGCTGGGCATAAACCACCTAACAGCAATAAAATGTTAAGGATGTAAGTGAAAATTCCACTGAAGATTACAGCTTCACATAGTGTCATGTCTCCCTTTCCCTAATTTCACTTTTTTTTCAAGAGAAATAGCTGGGTTTTTAAAGTTTTCAGGTATTTTCTGTGAACTGCACCATTATATTTTTAAATGCTAAACATAAATGGTTAAGGAATGAATGACTACCATTCTCCTCATAAAATCTGATCACTTAGCTACACTTAATTTTATTTCAATTTAGATTTCCCCCCCCACATTTATATTTATTCCAAATGGCCTTTTATAATGACCACTTCTCTGCATTTAAAGGGCTTGTTTCTGCTACTATCAAAGTCATTAGTAAGAAAGAATCAGTAGAAATAGCAGCACTGGTCCTCATAGGGACTAATAGATGAAATCAACTGCATAGTAAATTAGTTACTGGGGGATATTTCTTTCCACTATTTGGAACTGGAACAGTGCAAGAGAAACTTTGGTGGTTTCTGACGAAATTAAAGGCATTTTCTTTCTGTATGTTCATTCAAATATTCCAATACTCATTCTGCATGCTGCCTAATTACAGAGATCTAATTAACCAAACTGAAAGAGATGTGCAGAATTGAAGAGTGATAATGGAAGATTAACTTAATTTCTCAAAAATTAGAGAATCTGGATTTAAAATGATGTTATTTTCCCCCCCATTTTTTACCTAAAGTTGAAAAATGAATTAATAAATGCTTAGCTAAAGGTCATAAAAAAGAAAAAAGAAAAAAGAGCAGAGAAAGGTTATGGTATATTTTTGGATCAGTTGTTTCAGCATCTTATCAGCCCAAGATGCTCATAGGACAGTTTGTGTGGGTATGAAACAGATAATATCTCATCAGATTGTGCTGCTGGTGCATCCAGGGAAGCTGTACAGGAGCTCTTCAGCACAACAACTATTTATCTTTGCATTCAGCAATGTGACATAGCATTCCTTTTAAACACAAACATGCTCAGAAAGCTGTCTGTATGTGCACCTATGTATCTGCACACACGTGCACATTTACATTTAAGAGATGTAAAGATTCTACGGGAATTAATGAAAGAGATTCTTGTTCTCCTCAGGAAAAGGAACACATTAGCCGTGTGAAGAGACAATGGAGAGATACAGGAGTTTGGAGTGTGTGATTAATTCAGCCAGTTAAGGCAAATGGCTTATAAAGAGATGAACCTCATCCTGAAAATATTAATTTCTCTCTACCAACTGCAAATGGAATTCAGGACATTTGTTGATGGCTACAGTTGCTCTGATGAAGTTGCTCAAATGTAACATGGAGAAACAAGGAACTCTGCTAACGGGATAGGGGATTCTGTCCTAAGCAACTCTGAGTCAGGAAAACATTTGGTGTAAGCCATTGGTTTGCTGATACTTCTAACTAGTAAGGGTTAAAGAATTACCAGGGATAATTCACAAACACTGAATAGGAGGGTTGCAGTGCATGGTGTTTGATATGGTACAACCAGTGCTAGGGAACTTCAGTAAAATCTGGTGTAACATGGTTGATATCACAAGCAGGTTCAGAGAAGAATAATGAAAATGGTTGCAAGACTGGAAAGAATGCTGTATTACACATTATTTAAGGGATGAAAAGTATTTGGTTAAGTAAAGAGAAGAGGGAATTATGGACAGCACAGGTTGTAAGTTACAGCATTTCTGACCCCATACAAAGAGAAAAACAAAACAGAAGCACGGTGGAAATATTGTCACTGGAGATTTTCAGAACTTGACAGGACAAGGCTCTGAGCAACATGAGCAGGAGCTTGCACAAGATGACCTCCAGAAGTCCCTTCATTATTCTCTGCTGAGATTCCATTAATTTGGGGTGTGTGTTATAAATACAAACTCAAGCTTAGCCATATGGAGTGATTAACTCATGCTCTTTATCATCAAAGGTAGGTATTTTTAATGCATAAAATGTCATTCATCTTGTGGGTAGATGTCATTATTTTCATCTCACTCACCTACTCCATAAGACATGCTGCAATAAAGTGGGCATTTTCCTTGTATTAGCAACAAAATAAAATATTCAGCTGTTTCCTTCCTTTCCCCAGCAAGCTCTTGCCTATAAATTCAAAGCAAATTCAAAATCACTGGCTTCAGAAACAGCATTAGTCCTATTACCTCAACAGTAAGAATTTTTTTGCCCAGCTTGAAAACGTGCATACATGCCAACAGCCTGGAATACAATCAAATAATTGTTTGCACTTTCAGAATGTTGTGGAATAACTATAGGTTTCCCATCTTCCTTCCATTTTTACACACATCCTGATCTAGAGAAAAGATGCTTTTTTCCCCTGCAAATGTAGTTTTTCCTGTATAGAAAGGGAGCAGCTTTTGCTCTGCTTCTTCCAACAAAGCCAGATTAATAGAAGAATGAGGTTAGGAGCACACTGCAAAAAACAATTCAATCTAAGAGCAAAAGAAATAAGCTCCCAAGCCTATTTTAATACGTTTAAAGCCAATATGTATTTATTTTAAAAGGATTAGGGTTTATTCCCAACTTAACTTTTTATAGGCAAAAAGAAGTGTTTCAAACTGCAAGCAACCACCTGCATCTACAATAATGCTGTGATACTCTGACTTTGACAGACAAATATCAAAAGACCTTTCATGTGAAAGGTTATCCAGATTAACAATATTGCTTCATTTCCACACAAGACAGAAAATGCTTGTATAAAAACAAAAGAGCCAACCTTCTCCATCAAAGCAATTGAAAATTAATTCACCAAGCCCTATTTTCACCACTGCAGCTGTATGAAAACAGGAACCTTGGTCATACATGTCCTGATTATTATCTCTCTTGGTGTGGCATTTGTCCATAAGCATCTGAAGACTAAAGAAGGAAATTTCTGTGTTTATTGGCATGGATGTTTTTGACACAGCTGCCCATCTGTTCTCAGCTGTGGAGAGAAGAGTGTACAGCATACACTACAAGGTTATTTTTCACAGGATCTGAACTGATGCTTAGCTTCTTCATGGCTGAAATGGTCTCATGACAGACTGGCCATTTTCATCTTCCAGTTTTCCTGCTCAAAGAAGTTTCCCTCTCATTCCTGTTAAAAGGCATCATCCCACAAATTTAAAATTCTATCTAAAACTCTTCAGTTTCACAACCGAGTTTTTCACCTTTTTAGATTATGTTTTGCATTAACCCTACAGTCATATATATTTTTTTTTTTAATAATTCTGGTGAAAGATTCAAGATATTGACTGACTTTAGTAACTACTGCTTCTTGCACATAAGCTTGATAGTACTGCAAGACAATGAAAAATACCAGGCATGCTGATAAATATGTGTCCCTAGCTGAGCTTCCATCTAACCTTATCTGGTAGATTTTTTCATTAAACAAATGTCTGGCTACCTAAGTTCTGCTATACTGGCCAAAAATTCCCAAGGAACTTTCTATTTTCATAGGCAAGCTCCACAGGCACTTAGGTTTTCCTATGTCTTTTAAGAATTTTTGAATATGTTTCCTCATAGCGCTGCACAAATGTCATGTCGACACCAACTTAGTTGTTCCTGAACCAGCCCATCTCATTGCCCAGTTAATTCTTTACCTTTCTGCTGAGAGAAAATCATGATTAAAACAAGATGGAAATACATCTAGAGCACATCTGCCTTCCATGATCATTTCAAGCCTGTGTACCCTGAAGGCAGAAGAGCACAGGCTTGGGCTGGTGATCACCTTTCCAAGAGCTACAGACAGAGCACCCAGTGGTGACAGGGTCACCTTACCCTCATCCTCCGCCATTTGAATGCTGCTGATCTCATATTCACCCTCATGTGAAAATCCAGGATTTTCAGTGGGAAGTTGCCCATTGAATGTACTCAGTTATGTATTAGGTAGAGTATTAGGTGTACGTCTTACACATTAAAACAGTACATTTTTTATCAATGCACAAATCTTGAGCAGACACAGTACACACAGGACTTTTCTCAATGTGTACTTACATTATTGTCAGACATTGCCTTAGACAATGGCAAAAGGATTTCAGTCAGACAGCTTTAAAAAGATGAAATTAACCTCTGAGCCTAATACCTGGCTTTATTTTGTTTCAGAAACAATCCTAAGAAGACAGTATTTTATTAGAAGAGTAGACTTGTGAGAATGAGAATTCACTGCAGCATTTCCTGGGAAGGGGGGAGTGGGCTTGTGCTTATTAGGATTCCTACTGACAGGATGACACTTTGAATCAAATGTCCATCAACAGGTTCAAAAGGCCCAACGTGTTACCTTCACAACAGAGTTAAACCCATTACTGATACAGCATCCAGTGAAACTAACACAAACAATCTATTATCTGGTATGTTTTGTTCCTGGGGATGTATAAAATGAAAATCAATACCAACAATGTGAACGTTTTGAGGCAACACTGGTGCTGCTTGTTTTTGAAAATAAGAATTCTTGCTTATGTGGGTAGATTGTAAAATGTTCCAGCATTTCCCTTAGTTCACTCACTAGTTTTAAACAGAAGACAATAAGCTCACTGGGAAATCTGCCTCTGACACAACACTGAATTTCTCTTTATGAACTGAAAGCAATCTGTCTGACTAGGACATTGAGGACCAGCAATTTACAACCTCAGCTGTAATTTTAAGTGCTCACCCAATGCAGGGATTGAAACTTTCATTCTGTAATTATAGAGGAATCAAAGAGTAGCACACTAATGTATTGAGCTACAATGCCAGCTATTTATAACTATCACTTCTCAGGCAATATGTTTTTAATATGTTAGGATGGTATGGTTGTCAAAAACAATCCTTTTTCTTTCTTTTTTTTTCCTAACATAGACTCCCTAAAATGGCTGAAAAATGCAAATTATTTTTAAAGCTTACAGTATTAGAGTATTTTTAAAGAAAAGATCCTGTGAAATTTACCAGGATTAGAAAGGATTAGTTTTGGTCCTTCCTCTGTAATAAGGTACAAGGGACATCAGAATAAGATATTTATGTAAAAAACCCCAAATCAAACCACAAAACCCAAATCACCATGACATGTAATGAAACTAAGACAGTAGGTTTGGGTTCAAGGTCAGTCTGCCAAGCCAAGGCACTTCACACCATTCTGTGAGTCTACTCACCTCTCTGAAAATATCTTTTTAAATTCTCTTCTTCAAATATAATACTTGGGCTACACTTCTACAGAGGTAACCTGAGCAGCAGGTTTGTTGTTTTTTCTGATCTGATCCAGACCCACCAGCTACCCAGATCACTGGCCTTTCCTCTCTCTACATGAAATATGTGTTACAGATGACATTTGTTAGGCAGTTTGCTCTAGGCTCTAGAGAAAGCCATGTTTACTTCTGTTTTTTTAAAGTTTGGCTGCAAGACAGCATCACATGCATAAAACCATCACCTGGGTAAAATCAAAGCTTTCTATGGGGACAAACGAAATTAGGTCACATTAAATTTCCTTCAGGGATGTTTTCCTGGGTTCAGTGCAGTTTGTGAAAAAGGAGAGAAAAAAATATATGGAAGGAAAGGAAGATATCACTAGTAACTGTAATGTTTCTGTTGCAAAATATCTGCCTTGTTTTGCATTCCAACACTCTAGTCTGTCTTGAGCCTTGCACCCACACCTGACAGCTTTGGGATCCCATGTCTCCCCTCTTACCAGAATCTGCCTTTTGCTCTCATGGCAGTGTCATGTTGTCCTGACCCTCTTTTTGGTATTTCTGGGCAGCTTGGAAAGGCCTATGGCTCCTCTGGAAATAGGGTTGGGACCCTTCACTCTCAGGCAGTTCTACAGTGAAATCCTGTTATGGATAGAGAGTCTTTCCAGGTAATGCTGATCAATTCATTCAGCCCCCTAAAAAGACTTATCAGCTTGCCCCTTATTATGTTGTTTGTAGAGCGTCCAGCACAATAAAACCTCACATTTATTAGGGCTTTTGATGTCATATTATTGTACAAATAATTATTAATAATGGAAAACCAGGTTGAAATTATTCATGAATAACCTGTTATGAAGTTGATTTAGTGTCTGGAAAACCCTGACTTGCACACCCAATTAATTAATACAGTAGCTCAACATTCAAGGGATGCAGTTTTCAGCACAAGCTCTCTGCACTGCTTCCCTGGTCTGGCTCTGGCTGAGCTAATGCTCATTCAGCAGGCAAGAGGGTTTGCTGTGCTTTTCCAGCTCACTGGTCTGAGGACACTCACCTTAACTAGTTTCTTGTTTTGAAGATTGACTCAGCTGAGCATTTTCAGGGAGGAAGCTGAAGCACAGGGAGGGGTCTCCAGGGCAGCCTGACAAGCCATGCTGGCAGTCCATCACACTTAGCCAGAGACAGTGAGGATGGTTTATCCTCATCCACAGCCAGCTAATGGACACTTACAGACTCTGACCCACTCCTGTTTGCTGTGGCTGTCTCCATTTATCCCTGGATCTATAAAGGACAGAGGCACAGAGGAAGCCTCTTGTGTGCTCACACACTCAGCTCTGCAGAGGTGAACCATTTGCCTGGTGCAATAGATGGGCCCAGCACTATTTGTCTCTCTTGCCTCACACCAGCTGGATCCCAGGCACATGAAAACACCCAGAGCCTCTATCCTCTCCCTCAAAAATTTTATCCAAATGTCCATTCCTTGGCTGGGTACAAATTTAAGGAACCTACATGGGTTCAACTGTCAACCTCTTACATTCATTTCTCTTACCATGTTGCCTTGATCCAATCTCTGATATCAGTGACTGATGTGGGATTGTCTGCACATACAGTGCTGACAGCCAGGTTACTTTTTGACACCCAGGAGGGATTTAATTGCTTTTTTATACACTGACTGCAGTGTACAGTGTGCCCTTGATAGCAATATGAGTTTCAGGATAAAATAAAAAGCCAAGGCATAAAAATTCCTGCCAACCAGCATGAAAGCAGAGAAAAAACTTTTGTTTTTTTCTCCCTCCAAAAAAATCAGTTGATATTTTTTAATGAAAAAGATATTTTGCTGTATTATTCAGGAAAGAGCAATATTTTATATGGATAGATCTGTAAAAATACTTTTATTTTTTCATAAAAGGATATGAGAAGGATAAATATGAAATGCAGCTAATGTGAGACATTACATTTGTGAAGGCCAGTTTTCATATTTAGCACTGGTTCCAATACAGATATATTTGTAAGAAGGATTTTTTCAGTGTACATGCCATCTCTATCCATTTCTTTCCTGTACTGCTCAGTGTCTATTTTTGAAATCCTACCCTACTGTTTTATCTAGCCTTATCCACCTAAAAGGTCAGTGTTTAAGCTAATTGCCTTGAATACCTCTGGCTCAGGACAGGGCTGACTCCCTCTGGAAGTGTCTGTCTCCCTTATCAATTCACTGCAGAAAGAACTTCTTCAGACCCCATGCCTGGCATTAGCTCAGGCAGAGCTCATCACAAACACATAAAATTTCATACACTATCAGCTCTAGTAATTTATTTCTTGTGGTGACAAGTTTTCCAGTCCATTTTCCAGTGGTGACATGGGCCACTTTCTCAATGCCACATCCTCAAACTGTTGAGTAGCAGGTAGAATTTATTTTTCTCTGGCCCCTTAGAAATAAGCCATTTTTTTCTATAGAAGGAAGGAGTGAAGGAAGAATGACCAAAAGTTGAAGTTAACTGATGATGCAGCTGGGAAGTGATCCTGACACCTGCCCTGGGTGGTGCAATGACTCTGGTCTGGAGTAATTATTTACTTCCAATGTCAGAGGAATTTGTCTCTGCTGCTGAGCAGTCAAAACTACAGCACTCTTATAACTTGGTGCTGCTCACATTGCATTGAATCATATTTCTTATTATTGTGCTTCTAAAGCTGAAGGCAGATATGTAAGCAAGAGAAAACTCAACCTGAAGTTCAGTTAAGGTTCCCTCTGTTAAATGACATGTAAACTGTGGTGTGTGTGTCTCTGTACACCCACATGGACGTGGTGCTACATAAATTGCAGATAGGAATAGGACAAGTTTACTTTCTCTTCTGTGAAAAATGGACAGCAGAAAGATGAAAATAAGGTGAGGTTTTAAAGTAATTAAGGAAAAAATATCCCCTAAACCTTTCTCCCATAATCTGACCTTGGTTTCCATGGAAACAGGATCAGACACTTCAGTAGCAGGAAAAACTCTCATTTAAAGGTGTCACCTACAGAGAGGAACTACTACCCAACACTGACACACACCCCAGCATAAACACTCTGAGAGATCAAAGTGTCAATACAGATCCACTGTCAGTGGTTTGAAGCAAAATATTCAGCTTTCAGAGGAAAAAGAGGAGAACCAGACCCTCTGCCCTTTAGTTACTTTTGGTACCTTGGCTGTATATATGTGTGTGTATATATATATGTATGTATATACAGACACACACACACACACATACATATACACACACATATATATATATACCATACAACAACCTACACACATATGCACACACAGAAATTACACCAAAAGGACAAGGTCTGCTTTTGTAAGTGGGAGAGGCTTTAATTGCATGCTGCCAAGCCCCCTTGCTGTTGAATTAGCTTTCAGAATCCTAGGAAGGCTCCTGCACAGAGGCAGGTGGTGGCTATGGAAACATCTCAGCCAGCTGCAGGAGTGAGTTAGTCTGAGGTCTCATCAATGCTATGTTCCACAAGTATAGGAAATCTTAGAGATGGACCATAAATAACTTGCAAAACCACAGTCTTCTTTGTTTCATTATAAAACAAGAATGAAGGGAGTCAGCATTGGCATCAGGGTTATTGACAATACAGATACACATCAAGTCTATTATAGAACCTGACATTCCAGTTTATTGTCCCTTTTGATTTTTTTTAACACCCTATGTTTCTTGTTTAACAAATTGTTCTCAATATGACGTATTCACAATAAGCACATAAGCACAAACTGAAACACAATTTCCTGCTAGCTTCAGTGGAAATACATTAATCCACTCGATATTTCCCAGGACAATATTATCTCTCATGTGCAGGCTATATTTCTCTCACTTGGCTGCAAAGGGGAGAAAAAAATCCTTGAAAATCTGCTTGAGAAGTGACATGCAAGAAAGTCATAGGTAAACTGCCTCTTTCTCATGTGAAGACTTTCCTATCTATCTATCTATCTATCTATCCATCCATCCATCCATCCATCCATCCATCCATCCATCCATCCATCCATCCATCCATCCATCCATCTATCCACCTATCCATCATTCATCTTTTACTAAAACCCTCCCTCAACATGACAGTGGAGTTAAATAATGAAAGAAAGACAAGAAGGTAGTTAGGCTACTGCACTCCTGACTGCTTTGAAATGCTGCTGTCATCTGTTTCTAACTGCTTTGTATCACAGGGGCATTTTGTATATCAGGAAAGGAAGAATACTGTCTGCTTCTGTTACAGACAGGCCTCTTTTAAATATCCACTGCTGTTTTTCACACTCACATTCTCAAGGCCACCTATGCTGCCATGCCCTAAAAAGATGCAATATTAAATGCTACCAGGACTCTGGGAGGGGTTGATTACTGGCCTCTTATGATGCACAAGGCTAAAACACTAAATTATTCCTCACTGACTTGACAGCTGTTAAAGAGAAATGCCTTCCTCCAATAGAAATAAAAAGGGAGAACATTAGAACAAGTTTAAAGACTAAGAAGCTATTTTTCCATTTTCCTTTTCCTTTCAAGTTCTTATATTATGCAGAGTAAGCAGTATTCTCTCTGCAATTCAGAGAAGTGATAAGCTCTTACTTGGGATATAGCCCCATTCAGTGACAGTCCCTATGAATCCACTTTCCTCCTTGCCTCTCCCAGACATTTTGAGAATATCAGATGTTTTGGAAGATGTGCTGCTGAGCTCCTAACAAATTCAGTGTGTGCTGCCCTTCCAGAGCATTGTGCTCCTGGTGCACACTAAACCAACTCTGGCAACTTGTGATCCCAGGTCTTCCCAGGAAAGGTGTGATCTGTGCGAGATAGGTGCCTATCCCCAAAAACTGCCATGCATTTTCTAGAGGCATTCTGAGGACATGACCCAGGAATGTGCTTGCAAGAGCCAGCTCCTTGTAACTGCAGCTGTTACAGTGACAACAAAGTCCAAAACACTGCAGCCATGCAGTAGAAGAAAGAGGAAGGACAGATAGCTGGGAAATACTTATCTTTGGGCAGAAGTATTATTGATGTAATGTGGGACTACTCATGAGAAGATTTAAAAGAAAATTATTATTCAGGAATATTTCTGGCTATGAAGGAAAAATCTGCAAGAATATTTTTTCCTTAGTTCTTAGTAATTTCTGCTTTGGGATGGGGTGGGGCATCAGCAGTGCTGAGGACAAACATGAGAGAGTGGAGGGAAACATCACAGACACTGAAGCTTTGATTTCACTCCTACTCCCCCTCGAAAGCTGCCAGTTTCAAAGTGGGGAGACAGAAATCCTCCTGTCTTGTTGACAGCTAATTCCATCTGAAAACAAACTCCATGATCAACCTGCCACAGGGCATTGGTTTGAATCTGCCTTGTAGTTTGTGTGGGGGAAAGAGGATCAGTAGTTGTATGATTTTTTTCTAGTCCCCTGGCCCTAATTCAAGCGTCCCCAGTAAGTCAATCTTTGACACTTGAGAGCAATGTCTGGGTTTGGTTCATGTTTAATTACATCACTCACCCTTTCCACTAATAAGCACCTCTGTCTTCCTCACTCCTGGCAAGAGGATTGAGGATTCACAGGTACCATCATTAAAAACAAGTGACTACTTACATTTTCCCAGCTTATAAGCATTCCTAAATACATCTGAACAGAAAATGCTTTATTCTTGGGAAGTAAGAAACATCCAAAAAAGACTCCTTTTTGTTATGAAGACAGCTTATCTAGGGCAGAAACTAAAATATTTATTTGGATAATGGTGCATGGACAGAAGCAATAGTGGAAGATCTTTTGCTGAATAGAAACGGAAGTTTGAAAACTTCAAAGGGGTGTCGGTTATGGTACTGATTATGGAATCAGAGAATTGTTGAGGTGGAAAAGACCTCTAAGATCATTGAATCCAAATGTTAATTTAGCACTGCTGTATGTCACCACTAAGCCATGCCCCCAGATGCCACAACCACATTATTTTTGAACATTAGCAGGAGTGATGAGTCCACCACTTCCCTTGGGTAGCCTGTTCCAGTGTCTAACCACTCTTTCTGTCAAGATTTTTTCCCTAATATCCAATTTAAACCTCCCCTAATGAAATTTGAGGCCATTTCCTCTCTTTCTGTTACCTGGGGGAAAAAAAAAAAACAACAACCTCCACCTAGCTACAACCTTGCTTTGAGTCAGTTGTAGAAAGGAAATGATCTTGCAGCTGTCTCTGCAGAAGGAGCTTTTGTGTCCATGTGCAACCTCTGGAATGCATAGGGGCTCTCCCATAATGAGCTGTGGGGGAAGGTTTTCAGTAAGAGTGGAAGGGATTAAAGAGATGGACTCAGGAATGTGGTGCTGAGTCTTTTGCCTTTGAATATAGGCAGAGCTTTGAGTGGTTTGGAAAAAAAGGGCTCAAAAGTTCTGAATTGGAAATGCATCCACGATGAACTTTCAGACAGGCAGAGAGGATTTGTCCTTGGTTTGGGAAGGATAGCCCTTGGAGCTCCAGAG
>NW_005054422.1:847498-882838 GCF_000277835.1 Geospiza fortis
CAGATGGAAGGAAATTAATTCAATAAAAATAAATTAGACCTTTTAAACAGTATTGTTTTTAATATTTATGATGCAAAGAAGATTTGCATTTTTCTTTCAGTAAAGTATATGTCTCCATTTGACCTTCACTGCCTGACAGAAACGCTTTACTTAGCCTGAATGGCAGACATTTTTCTATCTTTTCATGGACATTTCAAGAAAACCTAGATACTGCTAATTTTTTTGTTCACATTGTAAAATGATCCTTGATGATAAGAAAATGGTAATATTTGCTCATACCACATGACTGGATCAAGGTAGCCAATGATCTGTATCTGGGTTGCTACAGCGTGATGTATTACACTTCATACAATTTGCTGCAGGCAGAAATCTTAATTAAGGCCTTTCCTAAAGAGTGACCTTCAGGGACTGCATTTTTAAAATTGGTATAAAAATAGACAAATGCCCTAAAAGCATTAGGGGAGTTGTTGAAAAGTGTTAAATGCACATTTCCCCATCTCCTCTTCACAAACAATGATTATTTGCTGCTTTTATCGAATGAGTTGTGAGGCATTTTCAGCAAACAATCAGCCTTAATGTGTACAGAAGGAGATTTCCACTTGATGTGCAGAGCTCAGTTACTCAGTTTCTCCTCCACTTCCAATGCAAGCTGCATGTTTGATTTGAGAATTTACTCCCCTGGGCTCTACTCATCAAAATTTTACCACGCTCATGGATATTCACTGTTTTGGGATCCCTCTAATTAGCTTGCCACATGTGGTGTCTTGCTCAGCTTTCATCAATAATCCTCTGTACCCAGCACACATTGGCATCTGGGTGGGTTTGGCTGGAAAAGGAAGGGATTGCAGATAGTGTTTAGGAAGCAAACTGACCCTACTCACAATAAAGGGCTTGTAACAGTGGGTACAGCCATGCAGGATGCAGTGGGATGTGTACAAGTGTCTCCAGGCTGTTTCACTATGAATTCTCAGATGAAACACCCTTATGATGCCAGACATGGATTTTCCTATTTCTCCCACCCGAACCAAAGTGCCAAACCCCCTGGCAGTTTGTGCTCTGAGATAAGCCCACCAACCTCACCCTCTGCTGTAGGTCCAGGCTCAGATTTGACCTCCAGGGACAACAGGAGAAGGCAGGCAGTGACAGCACCCCTGCACCCTTCACAGGGCTGTGGCATGTCATGGCACACACATTCTCAGCAGTGTTGGCTCTTCTGCTGTCCCCAAACTGCAGCCTCAGCTCAATTTTGATGACTAGCTGAGGGACACCCTGAATCAATACAAGGAAAGCTGATTCCAGTTACCACAAGTTGGATAAGCCACTTAAATTTTGAAGTTGAAATATGCTTTCAAAGTAACTTTTCAAAAGCTTTTGACACAAGTTATCCCCACCCTGCTCTACAATACAGCTTTCTCCATGGGCAAAGTTGAAATGAAACAGCTGCTGAAGCTTATAGAGAGCTCTTGTCAGAGATGGAGCTTTTGTCTGCTTTTTTTGACAAGCAGAAAAACTCTGGCTTTTTAAAGCTAAAGCCCATTGTGAGAGGTACAAACCAGACTCCTGGCTAGACTCACACAGACTATTTCCACTTAAATAAGAGTGCACTATCAGTTTACACAAGCCAAGGATGGACTGAGGACGATGATGTGTTTTCAGGGAATGCCAGGGTCCAGGAGGTGAGGGCATGGCACAGGCAGAGAGCCTGAGCTGTCCCATGCTCCAGTCCCCGTGGGGATGTGCTGGGCAGTGTGACACTGGTGGCACCAGCCCATGGGTGGCCCTCAGGGTGCTCATGGTGCACTCTGAGCACCAGCTCCAGTCCAAGCAATTTGCATGAAGTGCTTCTAGTGTCCTGTCCTCACAGTTCTTGCCACCATGCTTTCCCATAAATAAATATTCACCTGTAGGTCTCCAGTCTGGTGCAGGGCTCATTCCTGGGATGGCTGGGATTCTGTGTTAGGTGGGACTAAAACAAGGTGGGGTTTCTCTTTTTATTCCCAGTTCTGCTGCCACTCTTCAAACATGACCTGAGGAAAATAACCTCATCACCCTGTTATAGTATCCCAATCTATAAAGCCGAGATAATTGTGCTTATCTGCAGAAAGCAAGAAAAGGCCTAATCCTTGCCAAAGAGCTTAAACTTGCTCAGATGCAAGATGCAATAGATGAGCAGGATCACCACAGCCAAGCTTCTCTCCTAAACTCTGGACTCCAGAGCCTGCTAATGGCCCCAGTAAAAGCCTTGGCAGAGAAACACAGATGGGAAACCATCCACCCTTCCCAGTGGGGTGTCCTGTGGCATCCCTGACCTCTTCCACCACAGAGGCAGAAGGTGAGAGCTCCGGCATGAGTGCAGGCCCTGGCAGTGCTGTGATCTCACACTGCTTTCTCCACCAAAGCAGCTCCTCGGCTCTGCTCCAGGCTGCTTGACTGGCAGAGCCTGGAGCTAAGGAAAAATAAATAGTGAAGCAGGCAGACAGCTCAGTGGCAGCCTCACACGTCGCTGAGGAGATAACAGGCCAATGCCTATAATGATCTGCACTGAATCATTTGCCACGTTGGTATCAGAAGCTCTCAGCTTCACTCAAGGGCTCTCTCATCCAGGCTGCATCCCAGATGACAGTGTTAATACATCAACAGGGCTGTAATGAAATCTGTCAGTGCTGCCCCTGCACCAAACACTACTTGAAAAAGCAGATGTGTAGCTCAGATTCAGTTTATTACTGTCTGAGCCTTCCTCACTTACAAAACCAAAGAATGATTAAGAGGGGAAAAAAAATCCCTGTCTATGGAAAGTTGTAGTGGCTACTCCATGCAGCTTGGAGCAAAGCAGAAAGACTTTCTGGACTCTGTTTTTATTATTATTATTATTATTATTATTATTATTAAGTATCATCAAATTTCAAAGAGCCCCCTAAATATTTCAAGATGTTTAAAAGAAACCCCATGAATCAAGATAGCTGGGCTTTTCTACTATTACACTGTTTGGACAGTCACAGATCACAGAAGTCACAGATCACAGAATATTCTGAGTTGAAAGGGACCCTCAAGGATCATCAAATCAAACTCTGAAGTGAATAGCCCATAGAGGGATTGAACCCATAACCTTGGTGCTATTAGCACCATGCTCTAGCCAATTTTGCTGGCCTCAGGGTCAGTGTGGTTCCCCTTGGAGAACAAAGGCACTGTTTAAGCAGTGTGCTATGGCTCACAGCTATGCCTGTTTTACCATTTGCCCAATGCAAGTCACCTTAGGTAATATTTTTATAAGTACATAGTACCTTTCAGAACATACATCCTACTGACTGTTAATAAAAAATAGACTTACATGTGCTTAACACCTATCTGAAAATGAGACAAAGTCTGCTAGAAAATGGTGACATTTCAAAAATGAATGAACTCATCTGAGTTTTCTGTTCTGTCTTTACTGTTACTGGACAGAAACGAGGCCTAAATATAAACACAATGCATCTGTGTTCCCTGAGATTGCTCTTTGCATCCTCTCTTGAAGGAGAAAGAATCATCAGAGGCACTAGAAGTGCCAGATTCTTCTCATTGACTCTAGACAGCTCCAGTGGTGAAGTCTGCACTGCAGACATCTAATATTAAGTTAAATGCAGCCATGCACTTTGTGTCCTGCTGTGCCACGAAGATAAAACACTTCTCATCTTCTCAGCATCCCTCCTTCTCTGCTTAGGCCTGTCCAGCCCTGCAGGTTTGCACCCTGTGTGCTCCACTCTTGTTTCAGGTTCTCCAGGGTACAACACTCAGAAGCAGCATGAACAAGTCCTGTCAGACAGTAAGGACAAGGATTTTGCCATCCCAACCTACACTCTGTCACTGTTTCTGTGGAAGAGGCAGAATTGCAATCAAAGGAAATTCTCTTTTCCTTTCTCCTGTCCTTACAAGGCAAAACAAAGTCTCCAGCAGCTCCTCTGTGCTGCTGAATATGGAGAAAATAATCTTGGGGGGGCCATCTGCCTGTCCTCTGCAGTGTGTGAGGAAAGCCTTGCTCTCCATCCTGAAAGAGAGGGATGAGCAGAAAGATAGAAGTGATTTTCTTCTCATACCTTGTGTATTCTGGTAATTAAAGCAAGTCAAATGGATGCAAGTAGAGGGTTATTTTGGTAATTGCCTATCTCTAAGGTATAAAACAGTATATTATGTACCATCTACAAATTAGGATTCAAAAGCAAAAACATGTGTTTAATTTTGATTTTAATTGCCTTTTTACTTCAAACATCTATTTTTCTCCCTGGTGCAAACAGACCTGAGGAATCTTGCAGAGATCAACAAAATCTTCCACAAATGCCAGGCATTTGTCTCGTGGTGGTGCTTGGCCCTGTGAGCATTTAATCTGCTAATTTTGACAGAAAGAGCAGTCTAATTTCTACAGCCTGCTTATTTTCAAAACAACAAATATTTACTGCATACTGCACTCTAAAGGACCCAATTATTAGTGTACCTCTGTTTGATTATCAATGACACAGTAATAATACCAGCAGCTGCTGAATTGTAAGTGAAAATAACCCTTTGTTCTCATTTTTCTTATCTGTAGACTGTAACAGCACTCATGGGGACAATAACCTATGAAATAGATTAAAAGCCTGTTAAATGCTATTTTCAGCTTGGCAGATCACCAAACCCTAGCTTACCCTTAAGCTCTGTTTCCTTTTAAATATTCCTTTCAGTATAACCATGTGGCAACAGTAATGTGCTGTTTCACAGCGATTAAGTAACTGCACAAACAAGAGGTTTTAGGTTTATAAACAGGAGCTGGTCTCACAGGTGAACAGGGCTGTGCTCCATCAGACACTAAGGCTTCTGGCAGAGGCTGTAGTGATTTTCCACCTGGAAAAAGTCTGTTCTAGTGACTTTAAACTAAACAGGAGGACATTGTTGGTTTTCCCTTTTTGGTAAGTGTTGAACCCTCTTTTTGGACTCCAACTCCCGTTTACAACACTGGATTCTGATTAGGAGGGAAATAATTAATATTTGTTCACTGAATAATTCTGAGGTATGAGCTAATAGTTCAAATGCTATAAGCTCGAGTGGGAATGATGTAGATCAGGCCCTTCCTTGGTGTGCCAATCTCCTTTTCCAAACCTCTGATGACTTGGGTCTACTTTATCTGTCTGAACAGAGGAACAGGAGAAAAGGGAAAAAAACTCCCAAATTAGAAGGAATAAAGGAACCAGTAATGACAAAGAGTTAACAACACTGTTTTTTGAAGGAAACAGATAGGGAAGACAGGGAAACACAGATCTAGGGTAAAATGGGACCAGGAGCTTTAGTACCAGCGAGGGAAGATGGGAGAAGGACCCAGGGCCTGGCGCTGCTCTGCTGGAAGCAAATGCCATCACAGGGTAGATTGTGCTTCTGTTCAGACATGGGACAAATCTGTCAAGTGCAGCACAGCAGGATTTGTGTCTCCTGCTTTCTGTACTCATTTATCATATTTGGTTTCGACCAGAACCTCCCCCTTGGAGCTCAGAAGCTCCTCCTGTAGAAAGCTTTAACTTGCTTTACATCTTTTTGCATCAAGACAAACCTGTAGATAAAATCCCAACTATTTCGGAATTCAGCTGATGTGAGAAAACATAAATAGAAATTATCCCAGCTCCTGCCACCTTCTAAATACTTAGAAATAAAACTAAAAGATGTGTTTGTGTTTAAGGATATATTTTGGATGTTTCTTTTAAAATTTAAATTGGAAATTATCATCTTACTTCCGTATTAAGAAGGAAAAGCCTTTCCTCTTTTTGATGTATAAAGTTTCATCAACCTCTCACTGTAGGGACAATAAGAGCACATGAAATTTAAAGCTGTAGAAAGAACACTCCTCTATTTGAATTTCAGCTTGCTAAAGGCACAGAGACCTCTCACACACCTGAACATTTCAAAAAACAGGAATGTACCCAAGACTACGAAATCTTCCTGTTTATCCAGGCAAAATTCTGCTGCCTTGAGAAAACCAAAATGTGGGAAGAGGATCAATATCTAAGAGCCTTTAAGAAATCTTTTCCTGCTCAGCAGCAACCCACCTCACAGCTCCTTAGCCCCAAGTCATTCCTGGGGGTGGTTCCTCAGGATCCTGAGCTGGAACAGGATCTTCTTGCTGTTAGAACTAGGCCATTATGTTCTTTAACCCAAGACACATAAAACATTATTCTTCAAATCTCTTTGTATTCTTTGCTTGCTGCTGAACTGTGATACTCCCCCACAGACTTTTTTCTCCCTTCCTTTTATCTCTGCATCCATATTCCATGTGATGTGAATTTTAGCATGGTGCTGGATGTCATGCTCAAATACTCTTTCACTGTCACCAGTATCATGATACAGCCAAAAAAAAATTAATTCCTTCATGCCTATATATCATTTGTATTGCTACTGGAAAACATGAGGGGATGATGGGTATTTTAGCATTTATCTAATTTCCTTCTCCAATTTCAATGTACATAAGACAGATCTGCAGTAGGAAAGGAAGGAGTCAGTCCTGCAGCCTCATGGAGACCCAATACTGGACAGGATGCTTAAGGCTGGAATTTCAAAGGAGTCTTTGAAGGTCAAACTGCAAAACTCCATTGTAGCTTTAAAACAGATTGTGCCTTAAGGCCCCAGCTGGAATATTTCTGCATGTGACATTTTAATGCACATCTTCAGGTTTTTGCTCATTTTGCCAAATCCTAAAATTTCACTTTGAGCTGTGGGTTGAAATGAACTGGAAATATAAAGTGAAACTCAAATGAAAGCTCTAACTTTTACCTATTTTCAGGAGAAAACTTCAAATCCCTCTAGATCCTTCTGTGAAGAATGTTTTTGAAGCAAAAGCTTAGTTCTCTTTCTCTGGTGTATGCTATTATCTTTGTGCCTTAATTTCACCCACTTGCTTGTATCCCATAAGGAAGAACATGTTTCTATACATTCAGATGACCTGGTTAGGGAGACAGTGTTTGCAGTTAAAGCAGCAATACCACAACTCTGAAAATGAATCCTATTGTAAATATATTCCTATTACTTTGGGAGTAAATTGAAGAGAATCTTTGGTTTTTCTGTTATTTTTGACACCAGCACCCTGGATTTGTGCTGGGAAGGGTGCTGGAAGTCACTGATGATTGCAGAATACACCAAGGTTCTGCAAAGGAGTCAGGAACAACTTGCGAGGGTTCATCATAAGTGATGACCTGGGTACTGGTACAGGAACATAACAGCTACATTCTGAGCATGAACTCTGCTTTTCTGATTCACTATAATTTTTTATTCAGAGCCTCATGAGATTTCTCAAGAAAAAAATGGAGGAGCCTTAACTCTGAACTCTAACTATTGTATAATCACAGAGCAGGAGGAATGGACCACGAGAGGTCACCTAGTGCATTTCTCTGCCACCTACTATTCCAGAGTAAATTGTATTTTTCTCAAATTATTTTGAAAAGACTGATCCACAAAGCCAGAGCACATTGCCTGTGCAGGATTTGCTCATAATGCCACAGAGATCATAACAGCACTTCAGCACCTGCATGATGCTGACGGCTGGAATATGAACATTGTAGTCAAACTGTGAACATTTATAATTTGATCCAAAACAGTGGCTTATCTAGCCACTCATTCTTAAAAATATAAACCAGCAAGGAAACCCCAGCCCCAGATGATTTGGATCAGTTTGCAGCTTGCTTTCCTGTGGAAAGAGAAGCTTTCCTTGCCTGAAATGGGACAGATGGAGCCCTATGGGTTGCCACTCCACAGTGCCTCCAAGCACAGCTCTCTGTGCTGTAGCTGTTGTTACAGCAGCATATGCTTGGGAGATGCAAGCTGCTTTCCCTGAATTTAGCACTCTAACACCACATGCTGGGCATCCAAGATTCATTGCTTGCCTCCCAAACCTCCCCATGTTTCCTCTTTTTTCTCCTTTAAAGTGAACTTTTGTTTACCAGAGATAGAAAAACACAAATTTGCGTGTACAGATAGATGTGTTCCTATCCTTTGTATATTCTGTAATATCTGTAGCTGTGTGGAGAATTTTACAGGTGCTGTTCTCAATTTCAAGTCCCCACAAAAACAAATGGAGTCACAATTATTAGGCTCTGACAGCAGTGCTGGAAATCCATGCTCATCAGAGAGAACACTGCCACACCAGAGAGCACCCACAGCCTCCTGTTCATTGCTGTGAGAATAAGAGCAGATCTCTGATTAGCTGCTTGACCAGGAGGACAGTTTTGGCTCCCAGAGGTAGATGTAGTGTCCCAGCCTTGTGTGCCCAGTGTCAATCTCCGGCCTCATTCCCAGCATAATCCCATGCAGCAGTGTCCCAGCCTTGGGTGCCCAGTGTCACTGTGGGCACTGAACTATCTCCTGCCTCATTCCCAGCATAATCCCATGCAGATGAATTGAGCTCACCTGGCTCAGTCACCAGTCAATATACTCAAACCAGAGCTGGGAATGGTTTGTCTCCTCTCAAAGAAGTCATTTAAAGGAGACAAGATGAATTCTGCATGGAAGGTGCCAATTCCATTTCACTGACCACAGAGGGGGCTGTGGGTGAGTTGTCACCCAAAACTAAGGGGACACTATCTCTCGAGATTCCTGGGGTGGATATCTAAAGTTAGGTGACACATTCAGTGTTCATTGCTATGCAATTGCACATGGATAACAGCCCAGATTTCTCCTGGCTACCCAGAGTGATTTTTACCCAATCGTATCTCAAATGTTATCTTGGAGTGACCACTGGGACCTACCTTCATTGACTGTGACTAGAACAAGCATTTCTGAGATGTCCCCCAGGACTTACAGTGCTGGGTTTAGTACAGGTGACACTTGCTAACGCATCCCCTGAGAAAATCAAGTCTAGAAAGAAATATTCCATTGTCTCAGCCAGTCTGAGCCAGAAAATGCTGAAATACTGTACTCCCCTGCAACCACGAGTCTCCCCAGCGCTAACCTCTGGCAGTGTGACAGCGAAGTTAAGGCCCAGCACCTTTAGCTGACAGATGACCTTTAGCTGACTAAAGCTCTGGTACTTTTATTCCTGAGCCCCAGAAAACAAAACCGGGCTTATAAAGATTTACAAAGGCCATGAACATCCTGTTCCTGTAGGTTTTTTTGAGCAGGGTTCTTTTTTTGCTCACAAATGGTAGCAGAAGCTATTCTGGTAATACCCTGTGAAAAACAGGGCATTAAATTGGTGTCATTTTAGTGGATTAGTACTGTCACATCAGCTGCCACAGCTTTCTGCCTATGTCATCAACTGTGCTGCTGCCATTCTCTGCCCCCATCACACTGCAGACTTCACAGCAAAAGATGGAGTCAAAGGCAAGACATGCTCTAAATAGAACTGGATGAATAAAGAGGGAACTGCTACTATTAGAACTACAAAGAGGAGGGCTGGTCTGCTAAACTCATGGGCTTTGGGTGGTATCAATGGTACTGAGCATTAAAACATTTTTTCCTAAATGCATTTATTTGCATCAAAACAAAGTGGATTCTGTATTCCCTCTTTTTTTAATTATGAGACTAATTTAGCTTTCTTGAAACCACAAGAAGGATGAGGTCTAATGCTTTCTAGGTAGGAGTATATGAAGCATTTTCTATAGCATATATGACTAATATCTCCTAAGCTGTGTCCTGTATCCTACCAGGGGACTCGTTGTGTAGCCCCGGGCACACTTTTTATGTGTCAATTGTCAAAAATGTGAATGACTCAGGGGGGAGTTTCAGGTCCTCAGAAGGGCTAATTATCCAACTGAAATTCTTCCAGTGTGTTTTGGCTCTCCTAGTATCAGCAAAAGAGTCTTTCTTATCTATCTTTTAAGATCTCAGAGTACTGGGAATAAATGAGCGCAAAGTATTATTTCTATAGCATGATAAAATTCAGGGCAGTTATATATAAGAAGGAGATATGATCCCTTCACATATTTATGGTACCTTAAAATAAGAAAATAATTTTTGGACTTCACATTTGAGCAAAATATGTAATCTATAACCTAAATGGAGTAGGAATTCTCTTTGGGCTAGAAGGAAAATTCCTCTTGCAGACTGAATGCAAGCCTTTCAGCTGTGCAGTGAGCTGGAATAGAGATCTGGCTGTTGCCAGAACAAGTCTTTAGGCGAGGTGGGAGAAGAATGGAGGTGGGAATATCTCATTTCACATAGGGCTTGGAAACTTGTTGAAATGACAACTCTTTCTACAGAGTATTTTTCAAGCAAACTGTTATGATATGAAAACAAGAGCTTGGCTGGAACTCTGCCATTTATATTGATGAAGATTTTATTTAGATACAACTTATACTTCTCAGGAACTTTTTTGACTATGTTTCAGGACAAACTGATAAAAGGGATTGAATTTTCGACAGGATGAGAAGAAATGGCCTCAAGTTGTGCTGGGGGAGGTTTACATTAGATATTAGGAAAAATTTCTTCATAGGAATGTTTTTTAAGCATTGGAACATACAGTCCAGGGACGTGGTGCAGCCATGATCCCTGTAATGATTAAAAATATTTTAAAATTATTTTAAAATTATTAAAAATTATTAAAAAAATCATTTTAAAATTGCATGGGTATGGCACTTGAAGACATGATTTAATGGTGAACATGGTGGTGGTGCTGGGTTGACTTGATCATCTTAAAGGTCTTTCTAATCTTAATAATTCTGTAATTCCGTGTTTGCATTTTGACATCCTGGCCTTGAGGCCAGGAGAGTGGGAGTTCCAGACCACTGAAACAATCAGCACCACTATTTCCAGGAAAGCACAGCAGAGACCTGAAATGCTGGGAATGGGGATTGCAAATGGGTTCAGAAGCTCTGGTTCAGCCACTCAGTATTGTCATACCAGCACTTCTCAACCTAATGGCACAAAATTCTTCATTAATCATGATGTTCACTCTGTCTTACTCAGAATGATAAAGTTAATTTCTACCTCATGGAACTTAAATTAGGACCCCAATTTGACTTAATCAAAATTAAGTTTTAACATTTAAAATTTAATTTTTAACATTTAAACCAGTTTTCTTTTTCATGAACCTTCAAAAGCAGTCCTCATTCCCTTTCACTCAAACCTGTCTCCTATTTCTATATTTTTGTTTATTTTTCTTTTGCTGCTCGCAGTTCCCAGAGGAGAAGTCTGGATGTTTGAGTTCCCTGCTGAGCCCAGCCCACATGACTTCATGTGTTATTACCCTGTGCAGTCCATCTGAGACACACGATTAAGTGACTTGCCACAGTCCCAGCTAAACACATATCTAGAAAATGTTTAATTTGTTTCACAGTCACAAATTCCATAGCATGCAAAAGCCCTCAAAATGATGTTGAATTTGGATATATAACCCCCTTGTGTTGCCCTCCTCTTAGTATTTAATTTTGTTCCCCATTTCTCACAAGCTCTAAACATAACAGTCACTTTCAGTTAAATAGAGGAAATAACTTTCTGTAATTTCTGGTCATCTTTTTCTGAGGTATGGGATGAGGAAAGAATTTAAGATCTGATTTACTGAGTTACATTAATCTTTAAACAGCTTTGCTCTTATCTTGTCTCCCGTTGCTTTCTTCTGATTGAAGAAGTCTTATCAAAATGATCAATTTACTTTCGAGTTCTGATGCAATTTTGTGTGTGTTTTTGTTTTTAACCAGAAAGGCATTCAGCTCTAGGAAGTTCTCACCACACAGACCAAGAACATTGGTCTGTCTTGCAGACAGTGTGATGAATTCAGAGAAATCTGCAGGACAGAGATGGATATTCATCTCCTCTGCCTGGAACTGTAGCCAGCTATGGATGTGTTCCAGTACCTGAACACAGCAAGGCCAATATTGCTGTCGGACAGGCAGTTAATGAAGCTCTTGGATGCATTGTGAAAATTGTCTTTGGTAATGACATTTGTCTGAGCCAACGACCTCTTGAAGTGCAAAGGATGAAATGCTTTCCACAGCACAACGCTGGGCTGCAGCAATAAAGTGTTAAAGCAAAAGCCTCATGACAATATTTGGGAAACTTCTATTCAAAAACCTTCTTACATTTTATGTTTTCTATATTTTCTAATCCTCTTTATTAAGATTCTCCACTACACAGACACTCTTACACAGGTTTTCACCTCTTGAGCTTTAAGACTGATAATATTAGAAGGCTGCAGATTCTCCTATGTTCCTAAGTTCCTCTAAAAAACTTTTTTCTCTGGGAAGAACCTTTGTGTACCTGTTTTTCAATAATATTCATTTTTCTTCTCTCATTTCCTTCCAGACTGAGTTTTGGAAGCCACATCTTGAAACAAATATTTTATATGCTTCTATACCTAATTCTAGATCTTGGGAGCAAGGCTGATTGGATGTTCAGGCTTAACTCAGGTTCAAGGTCCATTTAGAAGGTCCTGTCATATTTGTTGAAGTCTTATTCTGGTGTCTGTCAGTTGTTGTTGCACAGAACTTCTTGCCATAGATGACTATTGCCACAGGCAATCAGCACAGTCAAAAATGGGGCCAAGGAAAGAGTCAAGATCCAGACATTGGAAAGCCACGAAAATAAAGATCTTAATAATAAAACACTGTACTGAACAAGAGACAAGGGTGATCAGCTCTTATAAATGTGTGCTGCTGATGTGACAGGTCACCATGTGCTGAACCATCTGGATCCTCTTCATCTTGCTCTCCACCAACCCCTCTTACAGTAATGTTCAGTAATTTAGTGAAAAGGTGACAAACAGGGGGTTGGTTGATCTTTCTGCCTCTTGGCAGGAAAAGGTGCAGTGTCTGGATTAGCTAGAACAAGGCCTTTCTACCTTAGCATGAGTACTCAGAGGCAGCAAAGTACATGGGACCTGGTTGAGATGAGAAAAACATCAAGGAAAACTCTAGTCTTAATCAGTCCTTTAAAGTTTTTGCTTCTTCTCACCTGCATTTATGTGGTTCATATTTTATATCTTATTTATTTCAGCCAAGCAATGATTCAGCTGGACCTTAATGCAGAAATAGGGATGATGACACAGGAGTGAGTAACCAAGAACTGTGATTATTTTGACATTTAATACCATCAGTAAGCTAAGAGGAAGGGAGGGCTTTAAATACACCTCAAATCCCAAATGTGTCCCTTGAGACCTGATCCTCCCTGGTCCTTTCAAGGTCTGGCAGACACATCATCCTGTCCTGCTCCCATCCACACACCATCCTGCTCCAAGGACAGCCTCCCTGAGCCCAATCCTCTCCCTGTCCTGCATGCAGCTTGGGCTGCCCACCTCCCCTGCTCACCCCTGTAGCCATGACATTTTCTGAAAAATCCCTTTGCCAGGATTTTTCTCCTGAGAAGCTGAGAGGTCTCAGGAACAAAATGTAAACAATGATTATCTGCTGCTGTGGAATGCAACAGGTGGATCTTTGATTTGTCTCATGTGGTTGTTTCTAATTAATGGCCAATCACAGTCCAGCTGTCTCGGACTGTCTGGTCAGTCACAAGATTTTATTATCATTCCATTCCTTTTCTATTCCTTGCTAGCCTTCTGATGAAATCCTTTCTTCTATTCTTTTAGTATAGTTTTAATATAATATATATATAATAAAATATTAAATCAAGCTTTCTGAAACATGGAGTCAGATCCTCATCTCTTCCCTCGTCCTGGGACCCCTGTGAACACCACCACACACCCCCCTCCACATGTCCACATGGAATGGCTGATGCTTTCTCCATCAGGGAAGAGGAAGACTCAAGAAATCAAGCAAGAGAACTTTATAGCACTAACAGATCCACTTGGCTAATCAGAAAACTACACTGGGGAAATACATTTACATTAAGACCCCTCTCTTGCAGCCATGCCAGTCATGCTGGCTGGTTAATGGGGACAGCACAGAAAAGGAACTGGGAAAACACAAAAGATTTGGGTTGTGTTCAGAGGCACTGTGACACATTCCAGGGGATGTTTGACTTATTAAGATGGGAGATGAGCTGAGGGCTAAAAGTGGTTCAGAAATGCATAAATTTGGTTTTCCTTCATTTTACAGAAAATGTAGATGGCAGTGAATGAGAGCACGGCAGTTTCTGAACAAGTAGCACACTGGTCCATTGTTTGAGAGGTGAGTTATTAAAATAGAAAGAATGCAATTTGAACTGTCATGTATGCAAAACAAAATTTGCCATTTTCATCCAAATAATAAATGAAGAAACTGGAGAAAGAAGTAGAAATACAGAAGCTGGAGTGACAGACTAAAAGATACTTATAAATGAGAAAAACTGCAACAAATCAGAACTCCCCAAGATGATGCAACTGCAGGAAACAATGTGTGTCACCAGGGCTTGGGATTTTGAAGAGTATGAACACACAGAGTATATCCCAAAGATCACACCTGAAAACCCCAACAGTGACTGCTACTGGAAAGATTGCCCAGCATGGTCCCATGGCACTAGAAGAGAAATTCTTTCTGGGCCTTGTTATGATCTTGGGAGAGTCTCTTCCTAAACTGTTCCACCTTCTATTCTCTGTGTTCTTGTCACTCTTACCCACTGCAAACACTTCTGGGAGAACTGACACCTGTGTGGAGCCCAGCACAACACCTGGAGCCTCGGCTACGACCTTCGGCTCTCTTACATAGCGCTGGCAACACTGCTGGTACAACAAGGGAGTTCAGGCTGTGAGCAGAAAAGATTTTTCCTCAAAAAACTGAGCAGGACTTGATAATTGCACCCCCTTTAATACATTTCCTGCTTGTCATGCATTAGCCCATCAGTATGCTTCTGTGACTAGCAGTAAGTGCATTGAAGGGAAATGCCACTATCCAGAGAGAATGATCAATCTCTTTGACTTTGCCTGCAAACATGTTTCATCAGGGGGTCACTAATATGCTTTTATTGCCTCACTGTCAGAGATGATGCCATTACCAAGCCTGATAAAGTATTCTGTAGAGGGTTCCTTTTAATTTTATTTTTTATGCGATCATGAGAGACAGTAACTGATAAATTTAGTTCAACGCTTTCTCACTATTAACTAATTCTGAGTAAATCCATTGGGGCAGACTGGATACAAACACTTCAAAGAATTTTTACAGGATATTGAAAATTATATTCGCTGTGGGATAGAGGTTTAAGTACTGAGCTGCTAGTGTTTTCTTTACCATTAAAGCTACAACATTGCTAAATGTCATTTAGTCAAAACACTGTATTCAGAAGGATTTGTAGCACAAGATGACTATTTGCTTTTAATAAACTTATTGTATCAGGTGGTTATCTTAGCTTATTTCTGGGGGAAAGGGAGTTTGAGAAAAGATGATACTTCTTCCCTCAGTTTCTTTCTTGGGGTCCAATCCAGCTCCCACCAAAGGCAATGAGATTTTTCCTGTTGCCTACAGCAGGAACAGTCCCATGATCTCTCAGGGCTTTGAAGTGTTCAAATTCAAATTAAAATACAGGGTATGTTTTTTTTTTTCAGAGAAAGGGAAGAAAGAAAAAACAACCCAAAACCCAATCAAACCAAAACCCCCAACTCTAGCAGAAACAAAACAATAAGGGAACAGAAAAAAAGGTTTTTCTCATGGAGGTTTTTTTTCCCAAGCTGCTTTCATATCCTATATAGCACCCTAAAAACTGGAACACAGGATGTGAAACCATGGAAACAGCTGGATGCGACAGGATTTTTGAACTACTTTTGTCAAGGTTTAGACTTTGGGGATTTTATTTTTTTTCTTAAAGTTTAATTGATTTTTTTCCCCCTACTGAAATCTGTAATATGTTGAGCTTGTTAAACTATGTTAGAGGTCACAGACTAAATTTAATTGGTAGTATTTCTTTTGAGCCTAATTTAAAGGTTGATTTGGCTTTATGGACAGACTCTTAGTTGTAGTAAATCAGTTCAGCTGTAATGGGACTCTGCTTTCATCAGTAGAAAATATGATCATTGGAGACTCAAATCCAATGCAAAATCTCAGCAAGAACATGCAAAAAAAAAAAAAGAGGATGTTCCTTTTTAAAGACTGTTTTAATGAAACTTCATGTAAAATTAGAATATTTTGGAAAGAGGTTAAAATGCAGCCATAGTTCTATTTTCATATACCCAAGAAGGTAGGGCTGTCCTGAAGATATGGTTGTATCTGTATATATCTGGTTATGGGGGCTAACAGGAAGCAAGGGGTTTATTTGCAAATGCAACTTCTCTCTATGCAAATGTGGAGGTGCATGGTCAGTGAAACCTGACAGAAAAATGAGTGTGAAATCCAGCTACACTTGTTTTAGGTGAGGTCAGTTGAGGTTATTTTTCCTCAACCCAGATGTTCTGGAAGGAAGCACTAGGAAACCAGATAAAACACTATAACAAATGCTAGTTCATCAGCTTTTTCTAATTTTTAATTTAGAAATTGTTTTTTTATTTTTCCAAGCAGCTCAGTAGATGCAAAAGGTACTGATAAGCTTTTGACTGAAAGAAATGAAACTCCTAATCTTTAGGGATTCTCTCCTCACCAGTAAATGTGCAAGGTATTGGAAAAGTCCATGATGTAAATGTTAAAATCATTCATTAGTACCCAGTATTGACAAAAACTGTAATCTCAGTAGAGTGAAAAATAACACAGCCTCAAACTGAGTACAGTGGCTGAAATAAGGGTGCCTGTGCAGCTCTGAGATCTATGATCTGTGCATGAGCACCACATCTTCAATCTACTCCAGTATTTACATGGATCCTAAACAGCAGTGCAATAAATCTTTCACTGGTGATACGGCACTTATGTCCATTTTTCCTTACTTCTATTAACTGAAAAAGTAATTTCTGTATACATCATGCTTCAGTTAACTCATCTTGACAGCAATAATATGAAGTCATGATCTCCTAAATAAAATCCAAACTTCCCACCTCTGGAATATGTACTGGAAACACTCTCTCCTCATTACACTTTACTAAACACAAATTTTGACAACATGAGCCACAGTATTGTGGTGACACAAAAAGCACCATAATGCTCTAGAAGTGCAGATCAACAATAAAACTTGTCCTTGAAACACTGCTTATTGCTAGAGGAATTGACTTGGAATAGGATTTTCTGCTGAAAGGAAGTATTAGGAAGATCATCATTCATGCAGGTCTTGAAAATAAAAGAGGAAGATGTGTGGAGATACTCCCAAAGATGACAATTCCAGAAAGGATGAGGCTCATCAAAATGGAACGTGACAAAATTATCCTGTGGCATTTTTTCCTCATGGGGAATTCTGATCTCTGGAGAGGAATTGAAGCCTTCACAGTGACTTAAAAGGACTTTGGTTATGTCCTACCAAAAACAATAGCAGCCACAAATGTGTCATGAAGATAGAGCTTTATCTATGCTACAGATGGGAAATACCATCCTGTGGGCTACTTTCTCATTAAAGGAGACATTAGACACACACGACCTGGAGCTGAAAGATCTGAATAAAAAATTTGGGCTTATTTCACACAAGGCGAAATCTTCTCCACTGTGGCTGTGACCTTCTGCCCAAACACAGGCAAAAACCATTTCCTTTGCCATAGAAAGTTACAATGCCTTTGTAAAGAAGAAAATACTGGAGGGCTGAAATTTGGTTCTGAAAGAAAGTTTTCACTGAAGAAATGAAAACATGGTGAGAGCTGGTGCATGGTGACTGACCTGTGACCAGCTGAAAATTGCCATTGCACATTTGCTCAGTACTTGTACAGCTCACAATGTTTGCAGCCAAGGCCAGATGCTCTGAAGAGGTCCAAACCTCAAGTGACAAAACTCATGAATTTAAGTGAAAATCATTTGATGGAATGGAAAGACCACAGTCTTTCTGCCACAAATACAAATACTGCAACAAACTACACTATACTGCAGCCCTGCTCTTCTGTCAGCCCTGACTGCAGCACTCTGTGTGTGCATGAGCTGAGCCACAGCTACACCTTTGCATAATTGATACTGAAATCTCATTATACAGTGCCTGAATGTCATACTTCCAGAAACCTTTTTAAGATACTTCTTCAGGTGTCCATCTGAATATTTTCTAAAATTTTAGACAGTAGTTTCTAATTTTGAATGGTTGTAAAATAAGTGGACGAGGAAGTCTTCTTCTCTTCAAATTTAAGAGTTTGAATGAGTTGCAAAGTGTGTGTGTGAGATCCTCTCACAGCTTTGGCTGACCAAATAAATAGAATAAGCCACAGGCTAACTCTCAAAATAGAAAGCAGATTTTTTACCAAAATTAATGAATTTCCCTTAGGAAAACTGAACTTGGATGAAACATATAACTGTATCCTTTTCTGCTCCTTGCGTATCCAGCTGTTTTCATTCTACAAAATGTCTTCTTTGCTCATATCTGATTTCAACCAATTATTTCACAATAACCCTGTGAAGAGCAATGGGAAGTATAATATTTAAAGGACAAGGACAAATACTGTACATGTTTGCCTAAGGTCCAAAATTCAATTAAAGTCAGCAGAAATGACATCAGATAAATTGCAATTGTACCAGAGTGAACAACTGTGACAGTGCATTTGCCTGATCTTTTGCTTAGTCTTAGTACATTTTGGAAATCTCCTTCCCAAGTGTCCCAGCAGCATCATCTCACGTGTTTCAGTTCTGAGCTGGTGATGTTCCCCTGCTGTGGAAACCCAGGGCACTGGGAATTTTTCTCTGTCTGCTCTGGGGTGCCCTGACCCCAAGGGCAGCGCTGACTTTCTCCCTCATTCATGGAGAAAGTTTCCTGGACTTCAAGATAGATCAGAATCCACAAAAGTGTGAAATAGATTATAGAGTAGTGTAGGTGTATCACTTGGTGAGAAATTTAGGTTTTGAGATTTTTAGTATGTTGTGGATGGAAGCAAGATGGAGGGCACAGGGTGTTGTCCTGGATTTCTTCTTCATGCTTCTTCTTCCTTGTTCTTCATGGGTTTGGGTGGCATTTTGTAATTGGGCAGAAAAGTCCACATTGCAGCTCTGTGGGATCAGTTATTGGGTTAAAAGGGAAAATAATCCAGGTGTCAGTTGTTAATTGGATAGTTTAGTCTTAAAAGACCTTGGAACAAGAGATTGTTGGCCATTTTGTGCCTTCTAATGAAAAGCTGCCCAACTCACAGTAGTGAGACTGTTTTATTGATAAGAAATAATAAACACCTGAGTCCAAACATGAACTACCATCTCGTGTGCCTTCAATCCAGACCCAGAGAAACCAATGACTGGTACCCCCACACCCTGCAATCCCTTCTTGTTCTCTGAGCTGATTTCTGGTGGGTTCATGACTTGTGCTGACAACGGTAAATTTGGGATCTGGGGCTTCACTACCACCAGCCCTCTGTCATTTCAGGCAGTGGCAGATCTCCCACCAGAGAACCCTTGGTTGTTCTGCCTGTTGCTGCTGCCAGGACAACAGGACAGCTCTTCCCATCCCTGCCACTCTCTCCTGATTACAGGCAGTAAATTAGCACCTGTTTCATGACACCACAGCAGGAAATTAGAAGGGAAACAGAAACCTGAACTGATTTTTCTCACTGAAGTGCTCTTAGGACAGTGTAGCTACATGCTGTCTCTTAGAGAATCGGTGTTCGATGTGGTTTAATTTTGAACAAGTCTTTATGGATGTGTGAAAAGCCAATTTAAGGAGCAGAACATCTGTCCAGATGGTGTAGGCATAGCTGAATGAGCCTTTAGGAAATGAGATGGACTGGATGACCTTTTGAGGTCCCTTCCACTTTTGTTTTCTCTGACTTGATTTTTTACAATGGAAACTAAAGTGCTTTAACACTATTCACAAGTGAGCACAACTGCCAAGAAAAATATACACTGGAGGGAAAAATACTCTTTGACTGCTCTATTTTTTTTAACCTAATGTACAGCTAGATCTTCTCCCAGAAAGAGTCTAATTTTTTACTGTTTCTTGTGAGTACTGGCTATTTTTACTACTTTTATATCTCTTGTAAAGGCATTTCTTTCAGACAGAATACTCTTAGCCCTGTTAAGTATTTGATCCTCTTTTTTCAAAGCAGACATCACATTCTAACCTTAACGCTTTGTATTGCGATTTTGCCTTTTTTCCTTTTTTTCCTCTTTTTTTTTTATTTTGTTGGAAGTCTCTGTAATCTAAATATGTCTTTATTTCTGAGAGGATGACTGTTTCCTAGGGGATGACACTGCTTCTGGCCGAGACAAAAGGTGTTCCACCCAAGGAAAACTTCTGAAGTGCTAAACACAAGGACGTACTTTTCATTTCATCCTCAGTGCGGGTAGCTTTTCTCACCCACAGGAAGGCCTCAGCTGCTGTTACCAGGTCTTTATCTGTATGGCTTCATTTGTTATTTGCATCCTTGGCAGTTCTGCTTTGGTGGTGATTTAGCAAAGGGTTCAAGATGGAACAGCAAACACGGTGGAATTTGAAAATATGTGCCCTGAATGTGAGTGCAGAAACCTCTGAAGTGAGTCATGGAGCTGGTTAAGCATGGAGCTGGTCAGTCATGGAGCTGTGTCTGGAGGTAGCTGATTCCATGCCATGGAGGGAAGGATCTGTTCCTACACATACAGTGAAGCAAGAAATTGTCTCTTGACCAAAGTGGTTCCTGTCAATCAGACAGAGTGGGTGGAACTTTGCTGGTATGATGGGAGCTGCACATGTACTTGGGTTGCAGATTTGGGGGTTGGAATTAGATGATCTCTACTGTCCCTTCCAAATCAAACCACTCTAGGATGATGGCCTTAAAGATGGCAGGATCCAGACCCAGATGAGCAGCAATGGCCCTGGCAAAACTGAGGAAAGGAGGAGCTTTCTTGGAGTTGGCGCACTGGGCTGAGCTCTCCTATTGACCTGTTTCTGGGAGGCTGGTGGCAGCTTGTCTGGGCTTTGACCAGTGCTGAATGGACTGAGATTATTTCCTCCCACCCTGGGGTGTCTAGAAAGGATTGGTGGTGTTGTAGGAATGGTATTCCCCGATTCAGTACCCCCACTAAAAACAAAGCAAAACCACAAGCTCCCCACCCAACAGTGGGAGACAAAAGGCAGAGGTCTTGGGTTGAGATAACAATAGGTGGAATCAGCAATGAGATAAGAAAAGGAACAGTAACAGCAAAAATACTAATAACAGAAATTAATAAAGACAGGGTGATTTACATGCAAAATTGCTCACTGAACAGCTTGACCTGACACAGTATTATGTGACTGCAGCCAGTGGCGCCACATCCTGACTGCTCTGTCCACCACGCTCGGTCCCAACTGGAAACCATGGAAATGTGAGAAAGTCCCAGTCTGTTCCTTCCCTTCATCTCTGGCCATGATGTAGGATGGTGTCCAGTAACACAATGGCTCAGCCATGCCCACACAGCTCCAGGCTCAGCCCCCTCACAGTTAGTGCAAAATACTAACCCTGTTTGTGGCAGAAACTGGGACAGGTCCAGCACCCCTTTCCAGAGCCTAGCAATGGAGCACTGAGTCTTGTGCTGGGTGTTGAGTAATTTGAGTTAAGTAATTTGAGTTCACACTCAACTCTGACCTGGGCTTAATATGAAATAACAGAGCAACTGAAGCCATTTTCAAAGAACCAATATCAACAGGAATAGAGGTGAAAACTGTTTTCAGATAGGGAATGACTGTTTAAAAGAAAAAAATCAAACACATAAAATACCAGTTGCTTGTGTTGGCTGGAAACTGAGGAGAGGGAAATATCTATGTAGGGAGATGCAGGACCAACAGCCACATTTTATTTGCTCCTGACTGAAAACCACACCTTTTAACAGGGACAGAAAATCCCAGGTGAACAGGTTCACAAAACTGTATTTTCTGTCAGTAGGGCAATTTATAATAGAGAATAACAGGATAAAATAATTACAGCAGGGGAAATTTTGGCAGGCCAAAAGAGAAGATTCCTTGTAGCAATCCTGATTTCTGGAAGAGCCCAGTTGGGTCCTTTGGAAACATCCAGGCTGTTCAGTGCTACCCAAGTGGTTATTAGTCCTTGATCACCACAGAGGTCTGATGAAATAGAGTGTGATGAGCAACCCTGAAGTGTTTTAACCATGTTAATTGCCAGAGAGGGATTCACTGTGGCAAGTATCAGCATAAACTCCCCTAACTCTTTCCTGCACTCAGGAGAAAAGGTGTGCATTTTGCCATCAAGATGAACGCAATGCTTTTTAAAACTTAGGGAAGGAAAAGGTTTAAAAATGTGAAGAATTTGAGTTTGTTTTAAAGATTTTGTCTGTGGAAACCCTTCAGAGGTACTTCAGAGTACTGAATTTATCTCTTTCTGAGTGATAAAAGAACGAAAAGAACCCACCTGGGATTTAAACCTGGAGTCTATATGTTTCAAATCACTTGCATAAATCACTAAATCATCTCATAAATTACAATACTTATGTTCTGTCCTTTTAGTTTCTGTTAACCAAAACTTGTGAGCTTGGTGGGGCTTTGTGGCCCTGTCTGAAATGATTAGCTCAGCAAACAGCACAGTTCAGGGCTGGGAATGCACAGCCCTGCCATATATTCCAAGGATGGTTTTATACATCATTTACAACTTGCTTCAGCAATTCTACAAAGTTAATAGGTCTACTAAACTCACAGAAGGGTTAAAAAAAAAAGCTTTTCTGTTTCCTCTTCCATTTTCTGTCTTTGGAGAGGGCACGGGTCAGCACATACCTGTGCACATTTCCCTGAAATTCTATAGCTCAGCACAGGTCCAACCACACCCCTGTCATTCATTTCAGGCCATTTTCTTCTGCCCCAACTGGGAAGGCAAAGTAGGCAAGTGTTTTGTTGCATGTTTGAGTCTTTTTCTTCCAAACTGAATTATCAAACCTCTGTGGCTGTGTGGGCCTGGCTGACTGTTCTCACATGGGTCTGGCAAGTTACTGTGCTGCCCCAGCAGTGGTTACAGACCCACAGCACACATCTCTTTGCATCCCCATCCATTAGTTTAAACTGATGAAAGAGCATTAGCTCTAGCTCTGCAAGAATCAGTACACAGGATGAGAGACACACAGATTATCCATTTGTCATATTTATACAGATTTTGATACAGGGGTGCAAGCCTAGGGGAGATTTGGGGTTGAAGCTGATTGAGGAAGAGATTTTTTTTATCCCATTCCTCCTGAGATTTCAGAACTCCTCCTCTTTACCAGCAAGATGAAGCCAGGTTCAGCTGGAGGTGTTTCACAGAAGCCAGGGATCCTGACCCTTGTATATCAGCCAGCCTGACACACACAGGGGAGTGGGGGACCCTGGTCCAATGTGCCGCTCTGTTTAATTCACTAATGAGATACTAATAGGGCCAGAGAGCAGAAGTGATTGCCTTGATAGCTCAGTGATTTGGTCACTCATCTAAAACGTGGGAGAACCAGGGTCATGGCCCCTGATCTAAATCAAGCAAGGCAAGTAGCTAAATGTGCGTCTCCAGTGCTCTGGCTGAAGCTCTCACCAGCAGATCAATGTCGAATAACCCTTCCTCTTCATGAAAAAGTTCTCTCTGGAACTGAGAAACCACAACACAGGAAGTAATTTAGTTGAAAATGCTTCAAAAGAGCTTTGGCTGTCAGACTGCAGTGTGGGGGAAGGAGACCAAAAGGGGCAGCTGGGGAATGCCCAGGGTTGCAGGCTGCACACAGCCTGTTCTTGAGTTGTGATTTGGGACCTGGGAGCAACAGTCCTTCCCTCCAGCCTGCTCAGCTGCAGCACAGGGCACAGGCACTCACTTCTGGGGGTAGCACTGCTTCCTTCTTCTGCAGAACAACTGCAGGGTTTTAGAAACATGGAAATCTTTTGCTGGAAGCACAGTGCAAATTAATTGCAAATTCTCTATTCTTCCATAGTCCATGCAAACAATGAATTATATACATATAGTAATTAATGCTTGGAATTGGGACTTTCTTGGGGGAAAAAAAGCCTTGTTTAGCGAATGCTTTTCATTTGTCCACTTTAGTTCTTTCGATATTTATTGATCAGATGTGTAATGAAGACAGCTGGGTCATGCAGTTAGGAAGAACTGATGTGTTCCTGAGAGCACAGAGAATATCCTGTTCAGTGAGAATCTGGATAGACTGTGACACCAGGTAATGGGGAACAAAGCAGAAATGTTGTGTGAGAGACATATAAATGTGCATGTGATAGATACAAAATGAGGAACAGAAAGAGCAAATCCCACATGGAACCTGATCACTTGTCTTTCTAGTCTGGGCTTGTTTCAACATAAAATACTTGAGAGTAGCAAACTAAAGACTTCCTGTAGAAACCCTACAGTTAAGAATTTTTTCTTAAGATTTCTTTCTAACCTTGATTAATTAGACACTGGCTTGTAGCCCAATGCACAGGGATTTCTATTAATTCTAAAATCTTCTAATATTGCTGGATATTTGTCTTAGCTGTATAAATAATAAATATATATATATATATATATATATATATATATATATATATATTATATCTATAATATAGATATATTATAGACAAAATTATATACATTTTATGTATAATATATCTTAAAAAAATATACATATACAATGTTTTTCAATCCTGATATATTCTTGGCCAAAATGATACAATGACAATGAGTCTTACAGACTAACCTGTCATAGCTTGAACACAGTATTTATCCTTTTCTTTTTTACCTTATGAAATATGCATTTTTTTAAAATTATGATATGATTGTAAAGAAAAGTAGCCAAAGTATTGCATTTTATGAGCACCTTATTGATTCAGGAATAGAAGTTATACAGCAGACATATCTTGCAAATGTATTCCTAAAAACTTTATTTTTTTCAGAACACTTAAAAATACTCCTTTCAGTCAGTTATAACAATTTACACGGACAGATTAATAAAACATACTTCTAACTTCTTCAATTAAGGAGGTTCCTATTTCCTACTGAAGACTAACAGCCATGTAAAATGTATGGAAATCATTCAGTTCCAAGTGATCTTGCTTCAGGCAAGCATTTAGCTAACTACTGAGATGGTTTCGGCTTGCTCTGCATCAGCGTCCTGTGAGGTAATGCCATTTACACCAGTGGACAAAACACTACAGTCATGGCTCTTAAGAGGTCCTGACTTTATGAAAGGAGTAGGATCAAATGTATTTTTAGAAGAGTTCTTCTTTGCCTTTTTAGGTACCTCTATGGTTAAGCACTGAGCCTGTATATAGGATGTACCTTGCACACATCTCTCCTGTATTGCACAGTATTACTGTACCCATTGCACAGTATTACTGTACCCATTTCATTCCTCAAATGAGGAATTGGGAATCAGTGATTTGCCTTGAGTCACTCAGTAGGTTCTTGATTAACATCTCATCAGCACTGTGACTTCTTTTTAAATGAGCCTCTCTCTTGCTTTAGTCAGAGCCCCTCTTCATTTCAAAACAAAATCCCGTTTCTGATGTTCTGCCTATCCCTTTCCCATTGCAATCACAAACTCTTAGCCTGCCATTACAAATCACTTGGGTTTTCTCTACTTTTACAATCTTTTCTAAATCCTCCTAAACTTTTTGCAGCTTCTGGACCTAAAATACATTGCCTTGTCACCAGACCACTGGGATTCAGATTCCCAGAGCAATTTTTCATTTTCCGGAAATGGAGAAGACTCTGCAGTGCAGCGACAAGGCAGAACCCTTGCCTGTCCTGTTATGGGGTAAAGCTGTGACAGTGACATGGTTTGGGAGTATTTTCCTGAGTAAAACTAGGTCCTCTTTAGAAGACAGATCTTACTGTAGCTATGCCCAGGTGCCTGCATATGATCAAGTAAACACTGCTGTTCAGAGAGCTGTTGTAAATAAAATAAGCTGTCATAACCAACTGGGGCAGGCACCAAGACAATGGCAAGCGTGAAGTAAAACATGTCAGACTAAACCACTCTCATGGTATTGTAATAGCAGCTCCACTTAGAGAGTCTGAACATGCCATTTCCAGCCTTTGAATGTTTCCAGTTGCAGGGCTGAATTGAAAAACAAAGGTCTAAGCTGCTTCCTCTATTAACTTACCCACTGCAATAGCATCATATAAATGGCCATCTGAAACCTGACAGGTATGTGCAATGGAGATGCAGGACATTCAAATGCTTCTTTTTTATTGCAATATACTGAGATATGCTTCTCACAATAAGGCAATATACCACAAAGTAGATTATATTGTTTAGCTGTCAGGAGGCTGTGTGGAAATAGAAAACTTATGAATGCTCTCCAGTGTCTCCTCATCCTTTGTTACACCACAGCACCAAGCAGCTATGTGGTTACATTACACAGGGTAAAGCATCACTGTCTGCACTGGTTGGCTGTTAAGCTGAGTTTTACTCATAACAGATATTCTGTTATATGATACAACCATTGGGTTATTGTACTGTTTTTCAATCCAGCCCACTGAATGAGAAAAGGCTAACAAGGTTGCTAGAAAATTATATCTACCATCTCTCCAAGGACAAGTGCAAATAGAGGCATCTAATTTAGCCACTAATTAGCATTTCTCTGCTGGGTTATGTGAACAATAGTGAGTCAGATGTAAAAGGAGCCATTGCAGCCTTTTACTTTGCAGAAGCTCTGCAATCCCAGCATATCTGTGTGGTTCAGAAAAGGATAGGAAGTTCTGAAGCCTGTCAGTACTCTGTAGTAGTGGATCCAAGACAATTTTCTGATTTGCCTATGGCTAGCACAGCACAGTCCATTTTCAGGAAAAAAAGAGCATTCTTCACAGTTTCCTTCCACACTCCAGTGGACAAGGTGCAGGCTCATTAGAAGGATGCTCTTACCACAGTTAGATGACATGAGGTAATTAGCAGAAGGTAAGGACATAGTGATTATAGGAGCCTGTCCACCTCACTTAAACATCAGGCTTCATTACATTTTAGGTATGTGATGAAGCAGCCTACATACAGTGAGTTTCTAATATAACCAATTGAGAGAAACAGATTACTGTGTTTACCTTAGAAGGATCCAAGGGGCACAACCTGCCTGCCTACCCAGAACTGGTGGAAAGGAGCTCCTTTGGAGGCCTATGGGGCACCTCATTGTCTGTGTTGCACATATGGGGAATGTGAGCACTTACACAGCTGCTCCATTAAACTGGTGAAAGCTAAGCATGAGTCAGATCTACAAATTAGGTATGCATCCCTCATTTTTCCAAGAAAAGTAAAAGCTGGGGTGATAGGTCTAGGTGAATGACCCTTGTGCCAGCAAGCTCCAGCACATTTGCTCCTCATGGGCTGTCCCAGTTACACTGACAGTGAATACAGGAACACCAGGTTTCTACACCACCTTTCCAATACATTATGAAAAACCACACTCCACCATTTTTTTTCTTGCAAACAGCTCCTACATTCAGCATCCCACAAAGATCAGTTCTTGCACCACCTAATCCCCTACTTACAGACCACCTTGACATGATAAGGAATTTATTTTGGCAGCTACACACTAAAGATGTGGTACTGTCCATTCTATTTTATATCCTTGATATCCCTGTCAATAGTTGCAATTTAGATGGAAATTTACCCAATCACATGTAGCCTAGAACTGGTTTGAAGACTAAAGAAGAATGAATGACTTACAGACTGTAAAATTAGGATCAGAATGTGAAACGCTGCAAGAACACTGGGAGATTGTTACAAATCACACAAATCTGCTTTGCTCCTGCTTTGGGAGGACAGAAAAGCACTAAAACAACTTGTCAGAAGAAGAAGAAGAAGAAGAAGAAGGAGAAGGAGAAGGAGAAGGAGGAGGAGAAGGAGAAGGAGAAGGAGGAGGAGAAGGAGAAGGAGAAGGAGGAGGAGAAGGAGAAGGAGAAGGAGGAGGAGAAGGAGAAGGAGAAGGAGGAGGAGAAGGAGAAGGAGAAGGAGGAGGAGAAGGAGAAGGAGAAGGAGGAGGAGAAGGAGAAGGAGAAGGAGGAGGAGAAGGAGAAGGAGAAGGAGGAGGAGAAGGAGAAGGAGAAGGAGGAGGAGAAGGAGAAGGAGAAGGAGAAGAAGGACAAGGAGAAGAAGGAGGAGAAGGAGAAGGAGGAGAAAAAGGAAAAAAGGAGAAGAAAGAGAAGAAAAAAAAGAAAAAGAAAAAATTCTGTGAAATTTCTGTTCTATACAGGTCTTCTGTGCAGGTGCAGACAATCATGGCAAATCTGTCCCAGGGATCCCAGAGAATATTTTCTGATTTTGATGAAGTGTGAGGCATCCATTCATAGGAGACAGAGGTAGCTGTATAGTGAAACTGAACTATTTAAACCTTGAAATAAAGCCATGCAGATGAATTTATGTCTACACCATAAGAGCAAGACTCTTCAGAGTTCATGGATCTGCAAAATCAGTTATAATCATATGCAATGCTGTTTGGTCCACACTTAAATGTTAAATAATTCTAAGTATTAGCAAGCTACTGAATACATTTCTTTGGCACAATATAACTTAACATCCTGAAGTCTCAAATGTATTTGGCTGACCTAAGGTACTGGGCTCAACTCAGAGCTAACTGGAAGAAATTTAACATCCTGTGATATATAGGATATCAGACTAGATGATCCTTTCTGGCCTGAGCTTTATAAATCTAAAAAAAGTGAGGCTTTGCCATAAGTTTCTCACAAAGGGCTGTCACAGACAGGACACATTGTCCTACTGGCCTTCTTTCACTGATATATGAGGCCTGGATTTAGCCAGTTCCTGGGCTTGCTGAGTTGCAGCTGTGAGCCCTCTAGGCTTTCCAGCTATCCTTTGCTTTGATTATTTTTCTTGGGATGTTGGCTCTCTATGTAATTGTGCTAAATCATTTTGGCTCCATGCATCTTTTATTATAGGAGGCTCAGTCCTCAGGAACTCAGAAATACGAGGTGAAATTATTTATCCTCCACCATTATTCCTTTTGAGAATCTGTACTTCTGTATTTGACTACTTTTTTGCTTAGGTTGATACTGTAAATTTAACCCCTACACACCTTTGGTAGTACATCCACATCTTTGCTACAGAGGGAAGGACTGAAAATACACACAATAAATTTTCTTTGACTGAACAGGACAGCAATGGAGAACTGCGAGTGCTGAAATTTTCTGTTGCCCTCTATTAATTTTATGCAAGTGTCTTTTATTTCACAGTACAAAGCTCAGAACAATGAAGGAATTGTGGAATACATTTTAAGTGGATGTTTTGGGAATTATTTATCCCACTCAAAATTAGACATCTGTGGTCTTTATCTGAGCTAGTTGCCTCCTTTTGTAGCAGCACATAAAACCAAGTTCACCAATTGCCTTTTTCCATTTACAAAGAATCCAGAGATGAAATGGCTAGCACTGAAAGTGTCTGTTGTTTTTGCAGACTAGAAGGAGTCTATGATGACTAGCAGAAAAGTTGCTGCAAAGATTTCTAATATTAGATGGAATAAAATCCCACCATTTGCAAACTCTTAGGAACACCTGTCTCCTTAGGACTAAGCTAATGACTTTGGGAGGATGGTAGGCAGCAAGGTGATTACACTTCTACAGGAATACTCCACATTTCATCAGTTGTGTTTATTCCTGAAGGTTAAAACAGTTTTAGGAGTTTATATGTCTCCCACAATGACGTGCAGCAGCTTTTGCAGCAGAACAGGAAATTATCACCTTTCCAGCTCATTCTGTGGCCAGCTGGAGGAATTCAGAGTCTGAGTTACCACAAAATGCATTCACTGCCACACCCATGGTGACAACACTGCCCCAAGCCCTGTAACAGACCCTGTCCCTGTATCAGGACATGGGCTCTGCTCTGAGTTTGCAAGGACTCAGGAGAGGCTTCTCAGGCTGGCTCTGTGTGAATTCTGACCTGGGCACAGCTCTGTTTGCCCTGCCCATGGCTGCAGTGGCTCTAATTGATCAGGCGTCTATTGCTAATTTGTTTCACTTGTGTTTATCTCTGCACTGGACAGCCATAGTTTCATGTCAATACCAGAAATAAACAGTTATTCTGGGCAGAATGGGATTTTAATGACTATTACAATGACGGTGTCAAGAGACTTAGTAGAGTCTTAGTATGATATCAGAGGCCTTGAGAGATGGAAACACAGAGCAGGGCACATAAGGCTGCAGGCACCGGATGATAACACAGGGCACAGGCTGGCACTGGAGACCCCACAGCAGCAAAAACTCACCTGTACTCCCTGATCCAGTTCCTTGAGAACTATAAAAAAACTGATTTTGGGCATAGGAAAAATAGCAAAGAAACAATTTCTAACATATACAGAGAATAGCATATCTAGAAATTTGGATGTAACTTGGAGCTGCAGAAAAATGAGGGGAGTGCAAGGTGCAAAGGCCTGTTATAAACCATGTAAAAATATAATTTCACCTGGCAGCTGCTAATATTCTGTGTCTGTGGATACACAAGTTACATTTGGTATGACACCTTGAAGAATACTAAATTGACTTTAGAAATAGACTGTGGTCCTTTTCCTTACATGCTTCCCCAGAATATACACTGTTATTTGCTCCAGAGTAGTATCACTGATGATGATTTACACCTCAGCCTCACCTCCCAAATACATAAAAGACCAATTTTTTATCATTGACTTATATATCAATGTCTTCTCAATGTCCCCTTCTCAAGGATGATACTGTATCGAGTAGAGAATAGATCTGCTCCCTCATCCTTCATTCCACTGCTTTCATGGGTTTTAAATAGTGCCAGGCAAACAATGCTGCTGCTTAATGTATTTTGCAATTTAGATTGATTATTGAAAGATACTGTGTTCAGGCAAAGAGTCTATGAATTATTCTGAGATGGAAAATCTTATTATTCAGAACATCCCAAGAAGCAGCAGTGAAAGTGAATGAACAAATCCATACTGCATTAGCTGCATATAATGAGCATTTTGCTAATTGGAAGATTTGCTGGATTGGAGAAGGATCTGCCAGGGGAAGTTCTGAAGTCTGACCTTTGGGGACAGTAAAAGCACATGATAAAACAATGTAAGCAATAAACCCTGCAGGACAAACAGACACACTGACTCACAAGAGATTATTCACTGTGTGGCATGCATTCTTATGATAAGTGTTGCACTAATAAAACTAAGTGAAAAGTCGAGGATGCACTAGAGCAGTCCTCTGAAATGGTGCTTGTGTTTCTGTAGTCAGAGTTCTCAAAGCCAAAATACACTTCTTGTAGTTCAGACATGGATATTCTGCTCTTCACAGAACTCACGTGGACAGACAGCACACAGAGAGAAACAGGGGATTCCCAAGGAAAATGAACATTAATGAAGTTCAGGTTCCAGCCATTTTCAGAGCAGAATATGCTCTTTATTACCACACCAAGGAGAGGGCACATTCAGAATGGCTCTACAATTGCTAGGTACTGAACTAGCAGTAAATTAAATTATGGTGAAATTGAATTTGTCCCTAGAGCACAGGAAAGCTGAGCAGGACTCTCTTTCACCCTTTGCCTTCTCCCCAGCCAGGGCTGGTGGGAGCAGGTGAGCAATGGGATGTCCACCACCAGATCTGGGAACTGAGCCACAGCCCCCCTGCTCCTCCTTTCCCTTTCAAAGACTGGGCAGCCATCCTTCCCCTGGGGCACAGGGGCTTTCTGCTGCCGAGAGAGCTCTCCCAGCAGACAAACTCTCCAGGTTCTGTCTTTGAACAAAGAAACGGCATCTGGAAGGCTGGGATATCCCCCTTTCTCTCTTCAATTTCCTGCACAAAGGCTGGAATTGGCTCAAAAATATCTTAAAGAGAACTCAAATTTTTTGGAGTAGGGCTGTTGAAAGAAGGGTGGAATGGAAGAGGAGAAAACCCAAGGACTTTCAGCTCTGAAGAAGGTGATGAGAAAGAGGTGCAGCAGATATATAAACACAAGGAAACTTATTTTTCTTCTGTTTCATGCTGCAAATGTCAATCACTTGCTCTAATTTTCATTGTGGTGAGTTGTTCTAGGTCAAGGGGCTGTGGTCAATTCCCTAAATGTCTGTAAGTGTGCACAAATTGAGAGGTGATGGATAAGTGTCACTGCTTCAACCCCACACACTTGGAAGCTGCAACAGGTCACGGTGTGAACCTGAACAGCTCCAGATCCTCTCTGGGCTGAATGCACATTGTCACAAATGGGTGCCAAACTATGAAATCATGACTACTCTTGCTTTTAAGGTCACAGGAAAAAACAATCCCTATTGTCTATTATTAAGGGGGAAGTTGGAACTAGAAGATCTTTAAGGTCCCTTCCAACCCTAACCATTGTACTAACCAGAGCTGCCAGAGCACAACAAAGATGGTCACAATTGTCTTACCACAGGAGATGTGGGCACAGACAGAGTGTGTGCTTATTCATGTTCATACAGTGGCACAACAGAAAAAGGAGAAAAAAATCCAGCTGTCATTCTAGGCCCTTGCTTAATCCTGCAGATCATTCCTACTCCAAAAATTATATGAATGTTTTAAGATTAATAAGGCCTAAGAAATAACACTGCACACTGCCCTGGGGTAAATTACAGCTTGCTGCGGTGAGAATTGGTGAGAGCAGCAGAACATATGGTGGCACAGGAACACACAAATGCAAAAAGATCAGGAGATCACTGAGCAGGTGACTGAGTCACTGAAATGATGCCCCTGCAAGCAAGACCAGCAGGAGCTGGTAAAGCAGCAGACACCAACCAGCAACACTTCACAACACGTTCTCACCCCGGCTGCTCCGGAAAGTGCTGGCAGCAGCTCATGTGCTTCTCCCCAGGCTCTCTTGCAGCTCCCTCTTCCCCTTGTTGACATTGCCTGTGAACCATTTCCACGCCTGAAGCAGCTTTACGAGGTCTCACAACAGCTTGCAGGAAGCGATACAACTGCAAGGACTTTGTTGTTGTTTTTGTCGTTAAAATACTGAAGACGTCAAGAACAAAAAAAAACCCCACAGAGACAACCAGAGAGTTAAAGGTTATCTGAGCCCTGGGGGGAACAAAGAGGAGGGCATGGCAGGGGAGCAGTTTGAACAGCAGTGTGCTGGCTGGTGGCACTTAGAAAAAGTGGCATTTTCTGCTGGAGAAAGGCATTGCTGCCCTTATCACCTTCCATTAATGGCTGTGCAGCACCTCTGGGTGCCCCAGCCAGTGATTACATCTCCCTCCCGTGGCACAGACAAATGTCCAGCCACTTTCCTTGGGGAGCACTCACAGCAAAGTGGATTGAAAGGTTTTCAGGATTGTTTTGGCAAGACTTGAAGGTCAGTGCAGAGGCAAAACAGTGAGGAAATTTAGACAAACACACTTAATGCTTCCATTCCTCTTTGAGTCTCTCTCACTCCTAGTTCGCGCCAGGAGAACTGCGAATCTCCATCCCACCCTGCCCACATCCACTGGCCCAGGCACAGCCAGGCTCCAGCCCTACCATCTCCTCTGCTAATTTTTTTTTTCCTGAAAGGAACTAATCTGCTGTGCAAACTCTAGCTGCCTTTCACCAGCCCATTTCCGTATGTCCTCCTGCTAGCAGAGTCTGCAGGTGCTGGGGGCACTTACAGACCTTCCCTGCTCCTCTCGCCCCTCACCACTGAGCTGGGGGTTAGATGTTTATTGACCATCACTCAGGCAGTCCAGACCAGGCTGTAGTAAACCAGATGTGTCTTCTGTCCTCCTGGCTCCTTGGTGTTTAGTTGAGCAGATGTTTCTGTGCTCACAGTGTGTTTTGTGTGTGTGAGTGCCTTCTTAATTTTCCTTCCAGTTTGTCTTGGTCTGAAAGACAGGTGGCTGCTAAGGAAGGCAGGAAGAGCCTCCCCTGGAATGAAGAATGTAAACCCTTTCCCTCTGAATTATTATAACTTTGAAATTAAGGGGCTCTCAGGCAAAGATATGAGGATGGGGATAACAGTCCTTCACTGGTATGTATAACAAAGGCAAACAAATATAAGGCAAACAAAACAACAACTATGGCATTAACACCAAACAGAATCAGGGACCCAGTAAAAGCCTTTTTGGCTGCCGGCACTTTCCCCTTTGGTGCAGCTACTGTCACAGCCAGCAGGAACGAGCAAAAATCCCAGGGGGTGGACGAGAGGTATCAGAAGTTCCATGGTGGTAGCTGGAACTCTGGGATGGTGCTGGCTACAGCATGGGGAAACCCAGAGCAGCACCAAGGAAACAGCGAGGGCAGGACAGCAGCAGCACGGCTCCAAGCAGGGATAGGAGAGGAGAGGTTTGGGATTCCTGGGGTACACAAGGTTCAGGATTCCCAGGGCAGACAAGGTTTGGGATTCCTGGGGCAGACAAGGTTTGGGATTCCTGGGGCACATGAGGTTTGGGATTCCTGGGGCACACGAGGTTTGGGATTCCTGGGGCACACAAGGTTCAGGATTCCCAGGGCAGACAAGGTTTGGGATTCCTGGGGCAGACAAGGTTTGGGATTCCTGGGGCACACGAGGTTTGGGATTCCTGGGGCACACGAGGTTTGGGATTCCTGGGGCACACGAGGTTCGGGATTCCTGGGGCACACGAGGTTCGGGATTCCCAGGGCACACGAGCAGACGGGGATGGGTCCCTCAGGGCTGAGCTCCAGCGGTGCTGGTGAATTCTCCCCACAGTAAGTGACAGTCTGGCTGTCCTCCTCCGATGCCAAAGAACAAGAGAGAGTCCCCAGCTCCCAGCCTTCATCTTTTACCTGCCTCTGTCCTCGCAGTATCAGTATCTCTCTCCCCTCCAGAGAAAACTCCCCAAAACCAGAGGAGTTCCCTCTCCCCACCATCTCAGGCACCCACTCATCAGTGCTTCTTAGCAACTCAATGGGAAAAAAATCCACAAGTAACAAGGAAAGAAGAGGAAAGAAAAAACCCAACCCCCAACACAGTTCTACTCATTGAAGTAGTAAATCAGTGCTGACCAGTGAGATGCTGAACTGCTTATTTCCTTCTTTACTGAATAGCTACAGGAAACAGTCCTGAACCTCTCCTGTGTTAACCTCTGCCTCATGATGGAACTCAAGTGTTTATTTTCCTACAGTGCTTTTTAACTTGCTTTTCCACTGAACAGAGACAGTGGGTCTTTAGAAAAGGTGTGAAAAACATCCTGGAGCACTTTCGGAAGCGGAGCAGAAGCTACCTGCACAGTCAGACTGAAGGAGCTTTCCCATACTATTCATACATCATTTCACCAAGAAAAAGGATACTCTTCCCTTTTCTCAAGTGATTTTCCTTCTGTCTAAAGCAGGTTTACAGACCTACCACAACTCCCCGAGCATTGGCAAAGACATGCCAGTTGGTGCATCCCAAGCCTTTTAGAAACATACCTCACTTTTCATGGGTAGCAGCCACTCATATTAGCTCCTCTTTTAAGAAACAAAATGAAAACACAATGGTAACACAAACATGAAAACAAATCTCCCATTATCATGGCGATGACAAGTGCAGAGCTCAGGAAATTAGCAAAATTAACAACAAAGGTGCAACTGCTGAAGGCAGTCACTGCAGGCAGAGTGCAGTGTTAGATCTAATGACATGGTGAAGGGCTGAAACAAGCTTAACCTCA
>NW_005054422.1:882877-884425 GCF_000277835.1 Geospiza fortis
TCTTCTTAAAGCATACTAAAGTTACTCTCATTTTGACAAGCTCAAAACACCTGCCAGTTCCTTCCAGAACAGCGAGCTGACATATTGAGAGCTCCGGCTAAGAGCGTGTTTTAAGGAGAGTGATCCAGTTTCCTCACATATGAATGACTGACTTTGCAGGCTGTGAGATTTTCATACCATCACACTGCATCACCAAGGTTTGATTTATTCAGTAGCAACTGCAACACCAAAATGTGTTTCATCTCTCTCCTGATAACACCCGAATGTGGAATGGGTGAACATATCATCAGCTACTCAGTGATATAAAAACACTGGGATTTATGGAAGTAAAAAGCCAGGCCTTTTGGGGAGGGTTATCTATGTAAGTGCCAAATCAGCATTTAGACCTATGTATCACTTTTTCTGACGTTAAAAAAGGAACATTCATGCTATGCCATCATTCTTTCCCCTGGGAAATAAAAATATTGTTAATAAAGTGTATATTGTTAATAAAGTGCATATTGTCAAAAAGGACTTTGCACTCTGAAGATCATTTTACTCATGGACCACTGAAATAATTTTACAGGAAGAGTAAGGAAGGCTGGCAATGTCCTCCTCTTACGTGTGGGTAAATCATGGTACAGACAGGTTCAGCAACTCAGCCCCAAAAGGCAATGATTAGCAAATTTGTCTTCGGCTTCTACACTTTGAACACGCACATTCCTTTCCATGTGTCACCTCAAATGGTGTTTGTTAAAGAGGAGACAAAATCAATGACCTAGAATGTGACCACGTAAATATCGCAAGGCAACAACTTCAGCTCTGTTTTTTTCCAACAGTTTGTCTTCCAAATGTCTTTTCAGCCTATGCCATCATCAATGAAGGGAGAAAAAAGTTCCAAGATGCAGGTTTTGGAAGTAATGCTTGTGATCTGGGCACTTCCAAAAGGAACATTACACTGGGGGGTTTGTTAATTTAAGAGCTGCTAAACAGGAGCAACTGTGAAGGGGCATCATGAACATGCAGAAATGCATTGTCTCTCTCTGGAATCCCCCTTGAAACCCCACAAAATATTTGCTGTCAACAATGAGCATGGTAAAATTTTTTTTGTTTTTTTGAGGACATAACAAGTATTTCTGCTTTTTGACAGAGAAAGTACAAAATTAAAAAAAAAAATCTACTTCATTAGGGTTTTTATAAAGTAGTTTTTTGTTTTAAAGGTTAAAAAAAAATGAGCAACCTGCAATACCATGGTATCATTGCAGCTAAATTCTTGGTAAACACAGTATATACTGAGATGATATCTGCTTCTTCAGATTAAATAGATCTCGTCCTCAGACTTATACTGGCAGTTTATGGGTTCTGCAAATGACTGTCTCAGCACTGCAAAGTAATTCCACCCTGTCATATTTGTCTTTGGAAATTGTAACAAATTATGGTGATTTATAACATCAAACTCAACTCTTCCATTTTTTCCCCAGATGGGAACGTCGCTGATGGCGAGATGCTGGGCCATCCATTTAGGCTGTGTGGAGGGTGACAGTGAAACATGTTTCATCTCTCTTGCCT
>NW_005054422.1:884467-897740 GCF_000277835.1 Geospiza fortis
TCAGGGCACCTTTGTAAGGGGCCTGGAACAAATCTAAAGCTCTGCTACCTGCATGCCTACTAATGAGCTGTGACTGCCCAGCCCTGCCTGGCCTCGGTGGAGCTCAGTGCCTCTGACCCCTTCCCAGTCAATGGAACTGGAACCTTCATTTGTCTTGGAGTGAGGAAAGGCAGCATCAGAGCAGGAAACTTTGGGGAAACTCCTTGTATACTCCTGCCTTGCTGTGCTTTGTCCAGGAAAAATACATCTCGTGGCAGCATTGTGGGAGCTGACAGAAAGCCCACCTGGGGGTTAAACCAACCTTGAAATACTCTCTTAGCCACTTGCCTAAGGCAAATATGTTCTTTTTGGCAAGCCAAGCACTGAGATTTTATTCAGTAAAGTATTTCTTCCCATAAAAAAAAGATGAATAATGGATTATGTCCTTTAACTGAAAATTTTCTTGGTAGCTTTTTAAAGCAGATTAATCCAGAATGCTGGATTAATCTCAAAATAAATAAATTACTGTTTCTAACATCAGAAGGGGAGAGTAAGACCTGGCTTAAGCAGTGTGAGATAGGTGTAGCTTTATTTTTGCAAATTAACCCATGGAAGTTTTCCACTGGGAGCAGGAGGATGCTGCTTACCTTTTGCAATGTCCAGACTCTATCTTAAGAAATGTCATTATATTTTGAAAGTCTCCATTTTGGTCAAAGAAAGCAATTCCCAGGAATCCTTGCCTGCAGAGTCCTGTGGAATGGCAGAAGCAATATATGACACAAATAGGCTAAACTAGAGCCAGCTCTCAGCTCACCTTGGGAAGATGAATTGCTCTCAAGTTAGGAGCTCAGCAAAAATTGGTATTTATTTGCCACCAATGATGGTGTTACAGATCCCAGCTTATGGCAGAGATTACTCACAGGGCTGTATGGAGGGAAAAGCCAGGGAGGGGAAGGGGAGGTTTTAACACCCTCCTTCAGAAATATTTCCTGAGCTGCCTCTGCTTCAGTGAAATAGATTTCACATGATGTGAATGGAGAAATGGAAAGCTGAGGAACCGAAACATCCAAAATCTGCCAGCCAACTTGGATGTAAGTGTGTCATGTGTTTTACCATAGCAGTAGCAGTGCTCCAGTCATTCCAGCTGTACAAGAGAGCCCTCATGTTTCCTGCAGGGGCTGGGAGGGTGTGTTCAGTGACTGCCAGCACCACACCAGCAAAGGGGAAATAAATTGATCAAGGATATCCTAGACACTTGCACCCTCCAAGATTAAGTAAGCAAGTAAATAAATACATAGAACAACTGTCAAACGCAATCAGTCCTGAGATTATTCTTGAAAAAGTGGTTTTATTTCTCACCTCACCATGCTTGCAGAGAATTATCATCTGACAAATTTTGCTTATTTTTACAGCAGCTTGATAAAATGTGTGCAGGCAAGTCTGTATCTGTGTATTTATTTTTAACATGCTAAGTCTAACACGCCACACGTAACATGGCAACAAAGGAAATAATTTCACCAAAATTACATAATGTAAAACAAATAGTTGGAATACCTACATTAAATACAATTTGCATGCAACATCACATTATACAATTGATGACATGCTGCAGAGAGGTATTAGGTTTAAAGTAACTATGTTTAGAAAGCAATTTGCAGAATTTCTGCTCTTTTTGCCAGTTTGAAAAGCAGTGATAATATGTTTTTTTCAGCTGACAAGTGAACAAAAAACAATAATTGAATGGTACCATTTTACCCACAAGGCAAGCTGATAATTAGAGGTTTAACAGACAGTTTGGATTTAATCTGAGCAGTGGCAGCTACTCCTTTTGATTTTTTTTCTTGTTGTTGTTTAGGGACCAAATAAAGCTCTTTGTTTTGTTGTCCTGTTCCTCCCCTGCCCCCCATTGCCACCTCTCCCCCCTTTCTTTTTAAGAACAGTGGGAAAAACAAGATATTTGTTATCCTGGCTCATATCTGACACTGCCCCCCCAGAGTGCAAACACAGAGAATGGTCATGCACTAGGGCAATGCCTGAAAAATGTGCATGTGAAAAAAATAGAAGAAAAAAAACCAAACCAAACCAACCAAACAAACAAACTTGGGCAGGGGACTGGCAGCCACACCAGGGCAAACCTTTCCAGGGCACAGGAAGGGGGGACCAGGCCAGGGTGGTGAGTGGCAGGACACTGGTGGCACCTGTGCTGCCTGAGCGTGGGGCTTGCACAGCAGGATGAAGGGGACACATCTGTGGGGTGCATGCTGTCAAAATCCCTGAAAGTCCTGCCTGGGAGAGGGAGGAACAGACTGACAGCACATGTTCACCCAAACGGGGGCAGGGCACAGCTCAGTGATGGCAAATGCCCCAGGTCACACCCCTCAGGTGGATTCCCAGCCCGTCTCAAGTCACATGAAACCTGGGCCAAAAATGAGGATACTGTTTTCAGGTCAAAAGGTGCAAGATCATGCCCCAACTATTTCACAGTCTCATCTTCCAAGAGGAATAGCTGCTCTTTCAGTCCAATGAGCCTTTTTGCAACAGCAGGTTTTACTTATGCTGATCCATGGCTGAATTTTAAGGAGTTATATTACTGATCTCAACAGTAAAATAAAACCATTGCTGAAAAATACAGTCTATTAAACCCTAATGAGTATATAAACCGATTTTATAAAACCACAGAGACTTCCTGGAGGGCTAGTCAGACCAGACAAAGAGTGAAGACTATGCAGGCCATTCCCTTTTGAGCAATTTCCAATTGATTTTATACCATGTCCAGAAGCAGAATTCTGGTTTTGCTTTTGGCTTTTAATAGTTTATTGTGCCTGAAAGTGAGATCTATTAAAGCCTCCTCAGAAATCTGAGGCTTAATTGGAGGCCAATTAAGAGCTGCAGCAATATACAGATGATAGTACTCATTATTAAACATGTTTATTCTCCGAAGAATTTACATTGAATAAAATGTTCTCATTGCTTTTACTCTGGTTTGCATTTGGGGATGTAAGCTGGAGACTAAAAAACTTCATAGCTCATTGCTCACCTTACACATGATTTCTTTTCTTTTAAAAGATTTGTAAACTAGGCAGGACAGGTGAAGTTTGAAGTATCAATTATTTTTCTTGAAATAAAATTAGGAAAAAAACAGCTTTTTATTTGAAGACTATATTAATACCTAATGCATAAGTCGTTATTAATATTACTGTAATGAGTACCAAGTGAATTAATGATGGCTGACTGCTTATTTTAAAATTATTCACATTTTTTATGTTTATTCTCAGCTCAGCCATTATGCCCTTTTTATAGGACACATGCTTAAAGAGCAGTTGAATTCAACCTGTAACAGAAGCACAAGAAAAAGTCATTGGGAAAAATAGTTCACATGGGAATAATTAGCTTGCAATATTCCTCACTATTTCACCCCTTCCTTTAAATGTGTATGTCAGAGTGGACATTTTCCATTCCTCTGTTAATTGACAGAAATAGTGGCTCGTGTACTTTCAGAGGCTGCCTGCTCAGACTCCAGAGCACTCCTTTCTCTGGAGATGAAAGAAAAGAAAATCAAATGTGATTCTTCCAAATAAGAATGCAGTGTATTACCACTCAGTTATTAGGGAAGAAAAGTACTCCTCTGAATGCCCAGCATCAAGGTCTAATTCCTAGACCTACCACAGTAATGAAAGTAATGAAAGACCCACCTGAGTAATGAAAGTCACTGACAAAGTCACTTAATCTCCCCATGCCTCAGTATCCAAAGTCACAAATGAGTCTCAAGGCTAGAGGGAACTCAAACTACGCCTCATGCAAAATATAATAATAGATTTGACATCAAATCTGCAGTCTGATTTTCTGAGGCTGTGGCAGGACTTCTGGGTGAGTGGTACATGCTGAAATTCAAGCCATTGCTTCAGGTTTTAAAAACACATTGAGGAGACAGCCTTTGGGAACAGCTGCATGAAGGTTTTTCACTAAGTTTCCAGTAAAAACCAGCACAAGATACAGAGTATCTTCTCTGGGCTACATGTAGCCTTGATTTGTTCTCCACATCCTGGAGTTCACATGGCCACTTTCACATCCACCATGCATCCCCACAGATATAATTTTATGCTGTCCATCCTTGTGGAAAAGAAATCTCTTGACTGAGGTCTTCAGAGATATCAGGGTCATTCTCAGTCCCTTTGGAGCCCATAGGAATATCTAATCAGGCAAATGTTCTGGCCTGTGTTGCAGACTGGAAGCACCCAGTTTTGGTGAGAAATACCAAAAATCACCCAGTTTGGTTAGAAATAACAAAAAGTACCCAGTTTGGTTAGTAACAGGACCACTGTGATCTCTGATGAACCACATCCAACACTGGTTTCCTTATGTTAGCAACCCAGAATTGACCATGGAGCTTCTGCAGCCTTTGAAACTGCAGTCATCAACTCCAGAAATAACAAACTACACGTGAGAGTTATTTAAAAACCCCAGAACCAACAATGCATTTTATTATGGGGAACTGGTGCACAGCTTCTTTTACATTCAATTTGTGATGGCAAGAGGTTTAGTAACATGTTGCCTACAGTCACAACCCAGAATAGACTTGCCATTTTCTCACAAGTCCTTTTCTGGAAAAGAAATTACCACGTGGGATATTATGTATGGAAGTAAAAGGATCTAAAATGTATTATGTATGTAATTTTTTGTATATAAGACTATGTATAAAATATTCACTTCACACTTCTGTTGCTTGAGGGATGACAATATGAGAGATGCAATTCAAGGGAAAAAAAAGAGTAGAAGTAGGGCAATGCTGTAGTATTTTGTCAGTTGTTCATATTAATTTTTTGGTCTTAAGCAGCACACTGGACCCCCTGGGGACTACCAAGCCCTGACTTTTCTCAGCAGTTTGAATCTCTTTTTTTAGCAACTTATTACCCAGCCAGATTGTCTGACAGCACTCACAGCAACAAGTAGTTAATACTTCTCCTGCAGTCTTAATTCAGCCCATTGTGTTTGGGATTGCAGGGATGGAAATGATCACACAGTGAAGTGCTGCAAAATGCAATCTCTCCAGACACAATGCGGTTGAGATAAAGGACACAAGGCACTTAACTCTGAAACCCCTTGCTTTCATCCAACCACTCTTACTTTAAGAGCGTGTTTTTGTGGTTTAGTTTCTTTTGGTTTTATTTTACGACATAGAAGAAGTTAGATGCTTATTTGATGCACAAAAAAAGTTCCTACACGCCTTCACTTCCAGGCTGGCATGGGTTTGTATATGAAAAAAATTATATACCAAAAAAAAAAGAAAATGAGAAAAAGGAAGTTGGATTTAGTAACCTTCCCTTTTGCATGTCACTTTGGGCCCTCAGAGATGTGGTCAGACAATGGGAATGAGGTGGTTCTAGATTAAAGTCCTGGCAGAACACATTAGGGAAAGCTTATTTACATGTTAATGACTTGCAGCAATGATTTTCCTTTCCTAAGTGTGTTAATTTCCCTCCTTATCCCTCAGCACAGTTTTTAAGATGCTATGAAGATTGGTGTTATTAGCCCTCCCAGGATGGGCAGATAACAGGTTTTTCTCTCTGTGGCTGTCAGATTACAGTGAAATTGACTTTTCTGTTAACAACACAGGCATGTTTATATGAAGTCAAGTCCCATATAGAATACTCTCTCAAAACAGAACAAATCATTCTTAGCTTCTCCATCTATCCTTTAAGGTCTGGGCAGATGGCCTCAGGATGCAGAACTGTGAATGTATTGTAGAGCATATGGAAATATGCTCTACTTATGACATAGAAATAGGCAACACTCATGTTAAAACAGCAACACCTCACAGAAAATTATTTTTTTATGCATATTTTCTGTGCCATGTCCCAAGCCACGTCCTGCCCCTGAACAGACAACTACAGCAGGCAGCATCTGTATGTCCCTGGGGACAGAACCTGTGTGTCCTTTTCTACAGAAAAAGGTTCCAGCTTGCTTCAAACCCTTCTTGCATCCATGGCCAGATTTCATTTTCTGCAGAAAGAATTTTCCATACAGGAAACACCACGTGAAATTCCCAGCCTCCCAGGGGCTCCCCAAGGTAGGCACTTTTGCAGCATCTTAACCCACAGTAACCCTTTAGGGACATAATGTAGCCCTACATAATGGTGGATGGCTTGAAGGAATGCCTGTTCTAATTATTCATTACATAATAAATGTCAATTCAGTAATATAACTGAAGCACTGATTTATGTTATAAATTGGCACCTGCATTTCATAAACAGTTTCATTTTAATGACTTATAATTGCTACATATCTGCAAGTTATGCAGTGCAAAAAAAATGCTGGACTGCATTCAAAATATGTTGGCATGCATGCAATTACTGAAAATGGGGAGAAAACCCAGAGCAAATATTTAATTTAGTATTTGCAGCACTGTAGTGTTATCAGCCTGCACAAATGCTGTAATTGTCATCTGTAAAAAGACCAAAGCAAAGTGTTCTGGAAATAGAAAATATGTCTCACATGTCATGGCCTCATCCATCAGTCACTGTATTCATGTAATCTTTGCCCAGCTAAAGTCAATGGTGTTAGTTATCAAACTGGGCTGACAGGGCTGAATGGAAGTGATAAAAAATGAAAACCTTTTAATGAGAATTATTTAGTCCCTGGCCCTGATCCTGTCAGTGTTTTCTATTGGACATGCTGCTTACTCCTGTGAGCAGCTGAGTTTGCTCTCATTCTGCCTGTTTGGAAGTGCTGGGAACACAACTCTGTGCTTTAACAAAACCCAACTGTGACAACCCAGAGCTCAGCAGCCTCAGCAGCCCTGCCTGTCACACAGAGCAGCCCAGCCTCCTGCAGTTATCCCTCATCCCAATGCCCTCTCCCTTCCTGAGGACATGTCCACGTGGAGGTGAGCCTGGCAGGTTTCCTTTGGAGCTGGGGTGCCTGCTGCAGAGGGGATGCTGGTGGGGGAGCAGCACTGCCCTGTCCCACCCAAAGCTCCTCCCTGATACGGCAATGCTGAATTGCTCAAAGGACTCTGGTCTGGTTGGAAGGCTTGCTGTTGATGTAATTTACTGTAATTGTTAAACAGAAACACTTTTATGTCAAGGCAGAAATCACTTGGTGCTCACACAACTTTTCAAAGGGTGAGAGTGCCAGGGACGAGCCCAGCTGATGCCCTTCCCATGGATGCTCTCCATGCCCACCTGTCCCTGATGAAGCAGGGCTCCCTGTCCCTACCTCATGCTGCTGTTCCCACAGCAGAGCCTGCTCTAACCACACTCTGAGTTAAATACAGCCTCTCTCCTTCCCTGGAGGTGTGTTTCTAACCTGGCCCATGTTAATGATGCAGATTACAGGACAGCCACTCTGCCAGATGGCTGGCATGGCCAATCCAGGGTGAAGGCTGTGGTGGGAGCAGAAAGGAGCAGGCAGGCTTGGCCATGTTTTGTCATCTCAGAGTGATGCTATCATGGTTTCCTTAAAGTTTTCACAACAGGGTGAATCAATGGGAGTAACCTCAGCAATGTTCTTGTCCTTGGGCTTTTAAAATCTCATCTCCTTTTTTTCTTCTAATCTTACGGAGTAGGAAAATTCCTCCATGTTATATACAGAGGAGAAGAAGGAGGTACTGAGAATATGTAACCCCCACTGATCTTGTTTGATCCCTGCAGGATCCTGGCCCTAGTGGACACTGCAGGCCCTCCCCACTGTAAATTGCAGCATTTGGGTTCATGTGGGCTTCTCTCCCAGCTGTTTTGGGGCTGAGTATCCTCCCCATGCTCACCTGTTTGGACAGCAAATGTGCTAATAAAAAAAGATTAAAATATGAGTGCACTTGGGAAGAAAAACTATGCAAGTTTTCCACAGGGGAGGGGTACCCTTCTTGTGAGATGTATTTTAAGAGCATCCACAGGAGTATTTTTTGAAAGCCATATGTTACTTATTCACATGCGTATGACAGAACTCATATATGAGGAGTGATACAGAACACAAACGTAGGTGTTGCACATTTCATATGTGCATATGTTCATAGCCTGTTCCCAAATTCAGCTCCTGAAATGCTTCGTTACACGTACACCATTTTCAGGTTCAGTATTTGGTTACCTTTGGCTTAAGAAAAATGCACTGTTTATTACTAACTTGTTCAAAAAGATGTGGAATCTAAAGCTTTCTTACTGGCAGAATTAAAAAGTAGTAGCTTTTATAGGAAAATGAAGTCAAAGTAGGACTAAATCTTCAACATTATTTAATTAATCTTGTATGAGTTGGGGCACCACCAGATAGGAACACCATAAAATAGCACAAGCTCATCCTCTTTCATCTCCATTGTGCTTCATTTCCTTTCCCTGGTGATCACAACTCATGAATCCCAGGAAACTGCAGTTCATCTGCAAGTTGATTGCATTTACTTTTAATTGGCAAAAAAACTGACCCTCATCCTACTAGGACTAAAGCAGAGTGTGAATCATTTCTATGATGTAACTGAGACTTACTGAAACTTCTAATACATTTATAGCAATCTCTGGGAATGTAAGGGATGAGGCTGCTGAAGCAGGAGTGCAGTTGAGCAGCCAAAGCAGAGGTGTCCTGGCCACAGACCTGCAGCAGAGCAGATCCTCAGCCCTGTGGGCAGCAGGTGATGCTCAGCCAGGGCAGTCACTCCCCCACTCCTCTGCTGTTGCTCTCAGAAAAAGCCTCCCAAGGGCTTTTTCCCATGGAAAAAGTTACTGACAGGAACAGCAAGTGCTTGAGCCAATTGTCTTTTGGGTGCTCACAATATTACCCAGAAAGTATCAGCAATCAGCCAAGATAAGTGGGGGACTGCCATGAGAGGACACATTTTTTCTTAATTCACAGCTTCCCCAGGTGTAGCTATTTTTGACCACATTTAGGATGTAATTATTGTAACTATTTAGTTACAGATTTCAGCTTTTAAATTGTCAGCCCTCAGAAAAGCTTAATGAGCTACAGAAGGACATAAACTTTGTGCTTTTCCACTGGTGAAGCAAAGCAGAAGGTAGACAAATCAATGGTTTGAGCATGTCTGCAATTATACTACTTAGCACATGAAGACAGACCTCTGTAAGTTGTCTGTCTAGCATAACAATTTGAAGAAAATTTTAATCCTCCATGGAATTTTGTCATGGTGCTTTGCAGGATCTTGCTCTACCTCTGGTCAAAGGCGCAGTACTCTCAACTCCATGGAAAATATTTAGCATGTATTTGAATGCTACATTAGATGGAAAGACAAGAGAAATTACTCTTACAATCATAAGTAGAAAAATAAAGTCACTGTACTAAGGAAGGTGGTTTAAAATAAACAAGGTATTTTTTTCCAGATGAAATATTATTAAACCTTAATTGATTATCAATTACATAATGGCATCCTCTGTTCCATATAGAGAAAACACAGGTAGAATTTGTGTGGTGAAAAACAATGCAAAAATAGTTTAAAGGCAGTTACTGAATGTAAAATACAGTAAGTAATGCACCACATAAAATGAAAAGAAAAATGTCTGGAACAACTTGTCAGAGAAGAAAAATAAGGAGTAGTTCTTCATGCCAATACAGATGTGAGTTAGAAAGAGAATAGCTGATAGGAACACCTCATCACAAAAGAACAAAATAGAACAAATCTTAAAACAACTTTTAACTTTCCTTCTTTTTGCCAAGCAATAATTTCTTATACCTAAGAAGAATCTTAGTATGAGCACTACTGGTCTGTATTTATAATGTTAAGGTACACTTCACAGATCAGTTAAACCAGCATTGCTTGCACATGGAATGGCTCTGGATAGCAAAGGGTCTCCATCATGAATCTGTTACTGAGATGTTCATTTAATTCAAATAGGAAAGGCAAGAGGAAAAGCCTGGCTGGCAGATTTATTGATTACATTTCACCAATGACCAGCGAAAGGCAAGCACTCTGAAAATCCCCAAAGGTGATCATTAGTACTGAGTAACTGTCACTAAACATTAGCACCATCAGCAGACTGGAACTAAAAGAAAGTGTGATGTTTCAAATGTGAGGCCCAAGAGGAATTGCCTGTGGTCCAAAGAAAAAATGGGACATCTTACATCATGGTGGCGGGACTTGAGACAAATGAAATGCTTTATATATATATAAAATACATGTAATACATATATAGATTCATGTGCATATAGAGAGACATAAAATTGGTCTAGCATAGTCAGGCAAATTGGGCAGGTCTCCCTACTATAAAACAAAAAATTAATGTGTCAAGCTAATTTCGCGGTCCACTTGCCTGGAGCTGATTAGGACCAAATTAAACTTGGTCCTAATCAGCCTGAGTGCTTTGCAGGTAATACAGAAATCCATGGATATGCTCATTACTGTAAAAGCACGTGCACATTATCTGCAAAAGCAAGGTAAGAACAAGTTTATCCAAATAATACGTGGTTTCACACTTTTTAATGCATTGTTAGCTCACCTGTTTTTGGTGGATTTTTATTTGAAAGCCCCATGTTTCCACTGCACAGCAGAACCAGACATCAAACACATGATTATTTATTTTTCATACTTGAATTTGATCTCATCATCACTGACTTGGCCAAAGGAGCACTTTCTGTACCTGAGGCAATGAATTTAGGTTTTACAGGAAGAGAAAGTATATGAAGGGTTTTGCCACTTCCCATTAGCTACCTCCTCCTCTTTTTTATAACATCCTGTGATTCCCATATGTGTGCTTTTGTTCCATGGGAAACAGCAGGGACAATACCTTTTGTACTGCTGGCAGACAGCTGCTTCTGATACAGACACACAGCTCCCTTTTGTGCACTTGAAGCATCACCTCCTCCAGGAAAAAGAACCCATTTGAATTCCACCCCCCTCTTGGTCAGTCTAAAGCCCTGCTCCAAACACAACACCCCAACAGAGAAAGTTATTTCCTGCAGTGACCTAGCACCAGCCCCTTTCATCTTGGGGCCACAACAACAAAAGCATGACGCTGTTAAAGGTCCTTCCTCCCTCAGTGGTACCTGGCAGTCACAGCAGAAAACAGGAGACACGGGGAATGGGCTCTGGGAAGGCACTTTCACCAAGAGCATCTCATCACTGTGACCTTGATCTAATCATCTAAACCTTGTGACTCTGCATGAACAGGAACAGAGCCACTCCATCATGCTGCACAGAGGGCTGCCTGCAGTGTGGAATCCAGTCAGTGTTAAGGGTGAGAATTTCATCACCTTGCAGGACTCACATCTCATGAAGTAAATCTAAACATTAAAACTTGAAATTAGGTGTGTGGCCTTTAAATAGGTATCTTCCACAATGTCTAAAGCAACAAAAGGAAGACGAGCTTTGTGAAGGTTCAAATTCCATGGCACAATGAAGAAAGAAATCCAGCAGTGTGGTTTCTGTGGTTTCTGCCTGCAGCATGGGATACTGACTGCATCAGGGGATGAGGATTCAGATTTGCTGCTCTTTACTGAGGTCACTTGAGTCACTTCAGGGCCTCCTGCTTCCCTTGTCCCACTTCCTGCAGTAAAGGCAGTGTCTGGTCATCCCCTGACCTGGACAACAAGGTCTGGATGAGAGACTCCTGCCTGACTGGACACTCCTGCAATCTTTCTGGTAAACTTTATGGACAGTTTCCACATCAAACAGGACTCTGCTAGAAATCAATTCTTTAAATCAAGATGACAGTGAAGATAAGATTAGGTTCACAAAGATGCAGTGATTGGTACTGGGACTGGGACCAGCTCTGCAAGATCCAGCTCAGTTGTTTCCAGCTGCCTTATATTCCATTTTCCAATTCCAAATTGTATTTCCAGGTTTACATCCCTAGAGACATGGATGAGAAGCAGCTTTACAAAATGCTTACTTATATGACAGAACCTGGTTTTTCATCTTCAGAACCTATTAATTTTGTATCTGTTTCAATGAGTTAAGGTTGAAAAAAGGACCACTGGCTCAAAAAAAAAAAACCAAAACCCAACAAAGGTATCTCCATTTGATCATTTTATTTCAATATGTCTGACAGCACCTCATCTCAGCATTTAGGTAATGTTCTTGGACTGTGACATTTTCACTCAATTTTAGAAGCACATTATTTCTGAATAATGAACTCATGTTTATAATTGGTGTAACTTTAAAGAAAAAAGGTAACTTTTCAACACTTTTCCACATCTTCTCCTCATATTTCCATATTCCACTACGATATTGGCAATTATTATTTAAGTCAAAAGGGAAAAGCAAAATAATTTACATCATCCATCACAGCTCGCTTGCATGAATAAATTACAAGACACCATGGCAAATCAATCGTGAAGAAAAGAACAATCTGCATCAAATACTGTATTTGTGTGCATAATCTTTTTAATATTTCCTGACCTCGTATATCAAACCAGCAGATTGAATTCCGTGAACTTTAAGTAATACAAAGCTGTTTATCCCAAAGTCCTATGGGGAAGCTCTAACCCAATCAGTTAAATTCAGGACACAGCCACAGGAATAAAGAGAACAGACCTAACTCAGCAAAAGTTACAAAACCCTTCAAGTTAGTTTGTAGAGTCAGTACGGTTTTAATACAAGAATCGTCACCTAAGGTTGCATGGATGACTCTGTATGCAAGAGGACCTGGTTACTCATACTCCAACAGTGATGCCTCAGGATTTGTCATTAGAGCTTTGCCAAGAGACCTTTTGTTCATAGAATATTCATAGAATATTCACAGCTGGGTCCACCAGGATCATCAGTTCCAGCTTTTAAGTGAATGGCCCATACAGGGTTCAAACCCACAAACTTGGTATTATTTGCACCATGCTCTGACCAGCTGAGTTAATCTCAGGGTCACTTTTGCCTTCTTTAGGAAAAAAAAATTAAGCAGCTCATCTGCTTTTCCCTTTTGGAAGAAATATTTTAACCTTATTGTCAGTCACAGCTAACAGGACAAGGAGAAGGTCAGGATGAACCCATTGCCTTTTTGCTTTTACAGGCTGCCAGTGCTCCAAGGCAGGAAGGCATGGGATGAGAGAAAGGATATGAATGAACTTGTCTTCAAAAAGATAAATCCCAAGTATTCAGTATGAATTGACAAAGGGAAACACATTTCCTGTTTGTGAGGAACACCTAGATGAAGAATGTATGTGTGAATCTGAATTACTGGAGTTCACTTCAGGGCTTCCAGAAAGCTTAGTGGTGCAAAAGCCTCCACAACAGTGGTCTCTCCATCAAGCAGAAAGTTTGTGTGCCAAGACAGGCTTGCTCTACTGCAAAGTAGAAGTTGCACTCATCTACTCTCTGCAAATGTGTCATTCTCTAGGGAACAGATCTTAGATGGTAAAACTTCAGCAG
>NW_005054422.1:897793-945782 GCF_000277835.1 Geospiza fortis
TCCCTCTGTATCTTCTAACATCTACATATCCACTCTTATTTTTTCCCACAGTCAATTCCTCCCTTATAACCTCCTGCCTCAGGGTCACAGCTCTATAGAGACTGGTATTAAGGGGATTCAAGCAGGTAGGCTGAAATAGACCTCAGAGTTAATTTTGATAGGTTCTGCACATATCCACAGTCTATCCATGCTTCAGAATGATCCTGAGTGATGGCAATAAATGGAGACCTAAAAGAAAAATTACCTAGTCCCGTTTCACAGATGAAGGAGTAGAACACTATAAGTGGTAACTACTGACTGACTTGCTCAAAAACATAAAGGAACCCTTGAGCACATAACAATTTGAATTCAGACCACTCACACTTATGGTAAAATATTTTGGTTTAGAGCTTTGGTGGATTTCCAGGGGTAGAAGAATACTTGATTTTTCTTTCTCCCTGGGGAAAAAAAAGAATTTATAAAACTCATGAATTCTTGACAGTAGACACAGAATTTCCTATTGTAGAAAGAGTCGCAGCATTACCATTTATTCAAATTTTTTTACCCCTTTTTCATCTAATTTCTTTACTGTTTCTGCAAGCATGTTGAACGCACATTATAAATGTTATACCCCTGACTCACTTCCCTGCTTGATTTTCGTTCCTCTCATATGAACTAAGTGCCCTAAATTTAATTTACCCCCTTACAAATTGGCTGCCCTTTCATGTCAGGAGCGAAAACGCCCACTCAGCACCGCTTGAAAAGAACCTGTCTGCGGTTGGGAGGGAGAAGTCGAGGTGCAGCTTTAACTAACTAAATTAAATACAACTGGAGCTCAGAGCAGCTGGCAGGTTTGATTTGGATGTAGGATGCTGTGAGATAGCGATAAGTGAGTGCTCAGGACCAAAGGGAATTAAAAGGCTGTACTTGGGTTTAATGGAGTCACTCTCTTTCTGTGGCGCATCCATTAAGGACGCCGTGCTGGCACGCGGCACTGCCTGCGCCACTTACGCTGCAAAAGGACAGCTTCAAATGAGCCCTGGGCTCCTCAGGACATGAGCAAGAGCCTCTGGAGGGAGGCAGGAGAGAGATCCTTTGCTCAGAGCCTTTTAAAGTAAGGGACAGCTTTTCCCAGTTCTAAGGTTCGGATCCTTCCACATGGGAAGTATCTACCAAAGCACCCAAGAGGTGGTTCAGAGAGAACAAAAAAAATTACCTTACCCTGAATGAGAAATTTGTCTCTCTCTATTAAAGAACTCTTTAAAACTCGTAATGAGAAAAATTACAGAAAACATTTTTTTTCCCCACCCATCTTTTCAGGTTATTTAATAGTGTATTAGACAGCAGTTTGCATGTAGCCTGTATTGCCTTGCTCTCTTCTGGTATTAGCATTTCTCTTTTCATGTAAGCTCTTCCCTGAGGAACAATGAAGATGGGCAAACATTTTTAAAGATTATGATTCAACTGCAAAACCTCTATTTGTCAGTGTCACCAACAGGCAGGTGTAATGCCTGAAAGTGTCTTTCAACTCTGCTTTCTAATGGGACTAAAAATGTAAATGAAACATTGATTTCATAATTAGTACCATAGACTTGACACCTGTCTGCCTCTGGTAATGATGAGAACTTTCCTTACGTTTGCAAAATACTGTGAAACCTCCTCAAGGAAGATGTGGCAGAAGTAAAAAGCTGTGACTGCATGCTGTAATATGCTATGTTTCAAATTAGCTACTCAGCAAGACACCTCTGCAGGCAGAACAGGCTAAATATTCAATTTTAAGGCTTTTTATAATTTTTCTTTTAAATTTACGAATTATTCTGTATCTGGAGAATTTAAATTTTAAGTGCTGTACCATGGAAGAATTGGTCACTAGATGATGACAGTGTTTATTAACATAAGCAATCCCCCTTGAATGTCACAATTTTGAACGAACAGTTAGAACATTGAACACTAGACTAATTATCATGACTATGAATCTGACAAGCCCCATTTCCAAAAAACAATCATTACACAATCCTTGGTCTTTTGCTCAGTTCAAAGCTAATCTTTCATTTTCTATTCTCTTGTGTAAATATGGCAATCTAACTTATGTGGTAAAACAACTCAAGAACATGTAAATATGTTTGTTTTCTTATGCACAGAGATGCATATGTATAAATAATTTTCAGTAAATGATGTGCCAAGGAAAAAGGAGAAATTGTTTTGAATAATATTTACTGATTATAAACAGAGAAAAAAAAAGTGTTGGTTTAAGGATAAGCATCACATAATTTGACTGATTATCGATTTCAAAAGGAAAAGTACCAAGTCACATGAGAGTCACATGCAGTGCAGGCAAAACCAAAAGAGATTGACAATAAAGAAAAGAAAGAAAATATCCCTCCAAAGATGACAACTCTCCAAGCAAATTCAGACCTCTTCTTCACCTTTAATTTATTTTATCTGATAGTTTTTCATTTGTCCTTTCTTGGAGGTGAGGTCATTACTACTCTGCATTACAACAGCAGCCAGTAATCACAGATGTAATCAAGATCCCATTGTGTCAAAAACTATTGTGGAAAGAGACACTTTCACCAAAAATATCTTGGAAATGTCAGCTGTGTGACTAGGAACTAAATGCTTTAGTTGGTATAATTGCCTAGGTGAACAGTGCAAAAATACAGGCTGCATTTATACAAGTAGAGATTGCAACTATGCTGTGAAAACCATGATTTCAGCAAAACTTCTCCTTGCTTTAAATTGCCAGGATTGTGCCCACTGCTGCACTTGAATTGATAAAGATGAGAGACAAAAGTACTGGGGAGGTGTGATAGTTATCCCTTTGGATGCAATTATTTTAGTCAATAACAAAGATATTTTGTTATGTATCTGCAGGAAGTTCTTAATGAAGTTTTTATACATCAGTTCTAGAAAATGGTATTGTTAGATATTTTATCTGTTGCACTTAGATATCAAGTTATTTCTGGCTACCTATGTCATACTATGCTCTAAAACAATGAAATTATAGTGATTTAAGTATCTTCACCATAGATCTATATCAAAAACCAGGAAGAAATGAAAGGCTCTCTGGCATTTTGTAGTTTATCAGGCTTTTAAATAGCCATTATTTTCCCAATTAATTTCCCATTAAAAATGTCAAGACTTCCCAAGATAGAAAACATGCAATTTTGCTCTACTTCCTGTAATCATGACAAAATAAATATCCAAGGAACCTGGATATTGGAAGGGGACAATGAAAGCAGGTGAACCTGGTATTGTTCTTTCAGAAATTATTTTCAAAACTAAACACTGCCTGCAAAATAAGTGACTTCGGCTCTAACTAATTTAGTAGGAGCTGGTGGTACTCAGGACACATCCAAATCTGCTCACATCTTTTGAAGCCTGAGCATCTCAAATTAATGTATAAGAATTTGAAAATCTGGGCATTAAGAGGGCATATTTTTAATGAAAAGTAAATTTGGGAGCTGATGCAGCAAAGAATGTTTTCAGAAGGCTGGATCTAAACCAACTCTGCATGTTTAGATGCTGCTGCTGTGCAATAATGGCCCTGACGGTGAATTTTTAGCTGTATTACCTGTAATTTAAGAAAACTGTTTACTCATTACCTGCAATTTGAGAAAACTGTCCTCTCAAGAGGTTCCCAACCCCTTTGCCAGAGCAGAAGGGAGAAGGCACTGGTATCCTCACCATGACAGGCACAGCCATCACAACTCTGTGACCATCTGCTATCAAGCCAGAGAACACTGTAATCCTTCTTTTACAACCAAATTAAAGCCTTTGAAACCGAGACTACAGGGGGTGGGTCCTTAGGAAACACACAAATGAGCCTGGGGGGATGGCTTTGGGAGGGAATCACTTCCCACAGCAGTCATGGGGTGACACCTTCACCTCTAACCCTGCAGAGCACATCCATTCAGTGCTTTGGGAGGTCACCTCCTCTCACAGAATGTGGCCTCTGATGGGCAACTTCCAACTTCTGCTTTCACACCAACACTGAAGGGATCCTGGGACAGCTACCACAGGCTGTCTTTTGGTTCAGAATTGCTGTTAAGCCTAATTGGCCAGCTCAGTGATACAATTACAGATATACTGGTGAAACCTATGTAACAACGTTTGGGGATCTCTTATTCCACTGTAAAATTGCTTTATCTCATTATTTTTATGTTATTTAGCTTATGAGGTACAAACTCTGAAGTATTCCCTAAGAATCTCTGGAATTATTTCCTTTTTTTTTTTAAAGCCAAATACTGTCCTACCATAGCCCCACATGACAACCAGCAGCAGTCCTTCTCTACACATTTTCTCAGAGCTCCCACAGCAACACAGATGTGCAGGGAAGAATAATAAACCTATGGAACTAATATTGCCCACAAAGTAAAATTCAATTAATAAAGCAATATCCAGGAATAGTCCACTTTAAAACAAACCTTGTTTTCCATAAGAAATAGAACTATAATTTTCCGAAGACACCTCCACAACTACTATACCTTCCTTATATTGTATTAAATTTGATCACAAAAAAAGCAAGCAAATATAGTTAGACTTGAAATAGAAATTTTCTTTCTGGTGGAATTTCTCTTAATTTCTGCTGAATTATTCACTGTTCCTTTTGGATAGTGTAAATGTTCCACTGAATCTTGTTCTCATTGGTGCTCTTAATATGCTTGTAAGACAACAACAGATTTTCTGCACAGTGTCCAAACATTATTGTCAGGAGCACTTATACATCAGGTGAAAACATGTTGACTTTTGGTTAAGAATTGAAAAACTTTCTAAGTATCTGTTTGTGATATTGAGCAGTTATTCAGCTATCAGAAGTATTTTTATGACACATAGCAATTTATATGGAATAATCTATTTCTTTTGTTCATTCTGGAACTGTTTCACTCCCTCCCCTGGCTAAGATTTTCCGGTGGTATCTTTAGAATCAATTCTTATCTGCCATTACTCCTTCAAAGGAACAGTGATACATGTTCTCACTGCAGCAATAATCAGCAGTAACAATGCAATATCAAGTTGCTACCTCTTCAATGAGCCAAGAAACATAACCATTAATTTATTGTACTTTCTTATGTCACAAGAAAAAAACATCCATTTTTATTTTAATAAAGTCAAACTCATTGAAACTACCTGTAAAACACACTAATAAGCACTTGATTGAATTTATTAACATAATCTGTTATTTCAATGCCCTTGATAAACTACAGACCATGAAGCTCAGCACAGTTTTATAATTCTTAAAAATTACTTTAAGAAAATATCAAATCACAATATCCCAATTAGAGAATTACCTACAATTTTCCTGTTGTTTAATTATACCAATGAAAAAATATCAGCAGTGCCTATGCATGCAAAGAATATGAAGGCTGAAATTCTTGGAAGTTTAGAGGTGTTGAAGTTTTACAATATAGATGTAAAATACTGAAGGACAGATTTTTAAAAGACATTTTGGGGTCTAAAGGTGTACACCCCTGACTTGTGTCTTGTTATGTCCCGTAGCTCAGGATATGTTAAACATGCAGTTCTGGAAATATATCTATGCCATCAGTCTCTTTAGTACCCTACATTTAGTACCCTATAACAGCATTATGCTTTGAAACTAAAGCCCTAATGCACCATTTCCATCCTTTTTCCTCTTCCTTTGCTTCAGCTGCTATTTTACATTTTCACACAAGCTGTACAAGTCCTCCGTGTGCTCAGATGGCCCCACCTGCCCAGATGTGTCTTACCAGCAGCACAGGCAGGACACTGCCCACCTGGAGGGCTGCAGCTCAGCCTGCCTGTGGAATTGCACACCACCACCAGCCTCATAGGTGCCCATTAGCAGACACACCGATGTGGAGAGCATTTTCTCAGCAGAAACCAAACGCTCAGAGGTCAGGTACGAGCAAGGGGCCTTGCCCCACAGGCATGGATGCAAGCAGCAGGAGCAGCCAAGGCCACCCTTCCTTCCAAGCCTTCCCTCCTGCTGCCTCTCAGCATGACAGTAGGAGGGAAAATGCACAGCTCAGAAGAGTCTAAATTTGAACAGCTGAGCTCAAATGAGAGATTTTTACCTCCTCAGGGGTGCTTCATAAAACTATTTGTCTTTTTTTGTTGAAGACGAGCAAAGCAACAGTGGAAAACACAAGAAATATTTCAAATTAAAACCTATGCCTAAATAATATTATATCAAATTTTGTCTACTGTTCCTTTGCTCTGAGACAATTGCTTTTTCATCAGAGATTTAGGAATGCCTGAGAAGAAAAGTATATAGAAATACTGACAGAGTAGCATTATTACCAAGTTATTTACCTTTTTATATCAATCCTGATGAACATGCTGCTTTATATATTTTATATATATATACTTATAATATATATATTTAACAGGCTTCTCATTCATTCTGATTAATTCCTGGTTACAGTCCATAAGTTTTTTTCTATGTATCTTTTGTAAATAAAATGGGAAGTATGTTTGGAATCTGAAGTCCATGTTTATTTACTTACTCCAGTCAAGCCAAAAATACTTGCCTTAGCAGTTTCATAGCCTTTCAAAGAAACATGCCACATTCATTTACAAGATGATGAGATGGGAAAATGGATTAAGTAGTGGCTGATCGCTCTGGGACAGTGAGAAAATGATGGAGCTTCCAGACACCCTGAACACTTTAGGTGCAAAGGGACTGACCCAGTGCCTCTGCTATCTATTCAGGGGGTTTTCTTGAATATTCACCTCCACCCTGCTCATAGTTTGTACCCCACAAAAGTTCATACAGACCTTGGAAGATAGGACTATCTCTCCCAGAAGGGGTTTTACTCCTGAAGTCCCACTTTTCCTCCAAACCAACCAGACTAATACCAGAAAGCTGTATTAGTGCAGGATATCTACTTGTTTCTTCCTGACCACGAATATTTTTCTAGACCCACTGGATTACTCTCATTTTGGAGAAATAATCATGAGTGAATTTATGCACACAGTAGTGTAACTTCTGCCTCAGCAGCACTCTAAATGAAATGACTGATTATTTTCTTTTACTCTCTCAGTCACAGTGACCACACAGTCCTGGTGGAACAGAGGAACATGATGTAACCCTTTGAAACACCTACACACCAGCTCACTAATTATCCCAAACTAGCCTTTTTCCTCTGGGAAATCCCATGACTATGCATTCATGGAGGAATGAGAAGTTGCCCTGAATTGGCCATAATTTTTGTTCTGCTTGTGCCCAAGTTGGAGAAATGTCCTACCTGATGTTGAAAACTCCTGGGTGGCCTTTATTGTCTGCTGTTTAGACACCTTTACCACCTGAAAGCTCATTTGGTTCAAACAGATGAGTTCACAGAGCTGGCAAAAAATTTCTACCAGTCTGGGAAACATAAGCACTTCCATGCATGAGAGGCAAAAAAGTAGCTGATGTGTGAGGTGACATTCAAAGCACTGCTGCCTCTGCAGAACAGAATTATTATTTTCTGCTGCTGTTCTCTTCATGTGAGTTGAGGCCCCAAGCCAGGCTGCTGTCTGTGGCGGGGAAACAGAAAGAAGCATGAACATGTTTTCATGCCTTATGGCTGAATACTGCAAGGCATGGCACATCTCTTTGGAGGTCATGAGCCTCCCCAGCTAGGTCAGATCAAATACCTTTGGGGTTTGCACCCCTGAGGAGAAAATATGTTTTTTTATGATATAAATGTCAAAAGAGCTAGGGCCTGTTGAAATGTGTTAGTGCCTTGTGGGTTATTTTACACTGACTTTAATTATGCTCCATCTTCATTTGAAAGCCAGATTAGTGCACGGTTCAGTTGAAGCCACATTGCCTGCCCAGCTGTGTGCACACCCATGTGTGGGGAGATTGCAGGGACGTGCCAGAGACAGCAGATACTGAACTACACCAGGGTATCTCACAGCTGTACCAATTTAGTGCCCAGAACAAAAACTAATAACCTCCTCTGCTCTTTCACATCCTGAGATATCTTAGCAAACACAGCTTAGATGCTAGAAATCCCATTCTGACTTAAATCTACGCAATTACAGCAAATTTCTCATTTCTGTTGCCTTATTAAAGGTAAGAGACTTTTATCAACAGAACTGTGTCATTTCATGCATAATGAAGACTAACACAGGAATTTAATGCTGTGGTCGATATATGATGGTGTGCTAGGAACAAAAATATGCAACTATTTGTCATTAAGGTTTAGTTGTCTTACGCCAAGGTAGAGTACATTTTTGTTCATTAATACTGAACAAACATTTGTTTCACCTGACTTTACTCCCAGCTAGTGTAACACTGAAGCAGAACAGAACTCTAGATCACCTTCAACCAAATCAGCTTCTTAATATTTATGTTTTTAATGTTCAGGGCAGAATATGCCAGGATGGCTCAAAAAGAACTAAAAGCAAAACAAACTAATACATTCCCACCTTGCTGTGACACACAATTTTTGTTAGACATCGTGCACTAGGACTAGCATGACATCCATGTAGTTTCTTCTTCCTCACTCCAGAATGCACTCAGGTTATTTTTAAATGCCTGGTAACATGTTTTTGAAGCATTGCTCATTTTTCACAGGTCTGCAGCTCCACGCATCCAAGTTTTCTTACAAGATGACTTTTGCATATGTTAGATACTACTTCTGTGCTGAGTTACCCCCAAACCCACTTCTTTTCATCTCCATGTCTGCATTTCTTTAACTGCCCACTTCCAAGCTGTCTATAACCACAGGGGCTCAGTGTTCACCTGTGCCCTCTCTTATCACCCCAGGCCTGCATGTATCTCTGCCCATCCTGTCTCCATCTCTCAAGGCCACTGCTATCATTCCAAGTCTGCATTTTTCTATATGACACTGCTCTGTTAGAACCATACATATCTTATTCTACACTGCTATACAACTGCTACTTCTTATTCTATACTTCTATAACTGCTTGTTACTGATATCTCTATAAGGCTGTAGGTTGTACCACACAAAGAGAAACAAATTTAAAAAAAAATTAGCCAAAGGTACCTGTTCCATCAAAGAATTTGCTCTCACAGATAAAACAGGGAAATAATAGCTGCAGGCAAGTCAGTAGAAGTTCAGATGGAGTAAACCTATCATGCCTCAGTCCTGAGACCTTAGAAACTCAATACAGAGCCTGTGGTCTGTTTTAGCCAGGGCAATACCTGTTACAGGGCTGCATGGACAGTGTCACCTAACTGTGCTGGGCCAAAGGTGGCTCTGAATAGAGAAAGGGGCAACAGCACAGGGAGATTATGAAGGCTGGATCCTGATGAGATGTTTGCTTGGAGAGCATGAAGCAGAAACATGTTCTGATCAAGTGAGATGTTCTGCTGGTTGAGTTTATACAATACTGTTTTTATAAAAGGTATTTTTAGCAAGAATGGGTATTTTTATTAAGGAGAAATATTTTTTCTTAAGTATACATGGCATATAAAAGAGTGAGCAACTTGCATCTAGTCAGTGTTAGAGAAAAGATGTGACTGAAGGTACTTCAGTCACCTGGCATGTTGAGTCACTCAGGCAAATACAAATCCCCTTGGTAAAAATATTTATTGAATAACAGTCAAGTTATGACAGCATGAAAATTTAACAGGTTATCTTAACTTTCCCCCACGTGACATCTAGTATTACTGAACTGGAATATCACACATATATTTTTAAAAATAAGCTAACATTTGAAAATTGCTTTTAGGATAGGGTTTAGACATTTTGGACCTAGCTGGGTCCTAAAAATGCAAATTTGTCTTCTCCTTTCATGCTGTCAAGTCTCCCCTCGTCTATTCCAACATATATTTCTTTTGAATGTGCTTAAGTCCTTAATCTAAGACTTGGCTCCCTATTTCTTCCCTCTCCCATCCCTTACCACATGCCCATCACACCCCAAGTTCCTGCCTCTCACAGCTGCCACCACATGCCTCAAACTTAAGGGCAAAGTCTTAGCTTAGTCTCTACTTTACAATAAGAGCAATCTCTCCTCTCTGCAGCTGTTACCTCTTTGGTCACCCTTTGTACCTTCAGAGGAGAGTTCTCCCCTCCCAGGGATATGACAGGTAAATTGGGTATCTGGTCAGGAAAATGGTCCTGATGGACTGAAAAGGCCTGCAGGGTGCTAAGCAATCCCTTGTTTATTTGTTTTTTTGGTTGTTGTTGTTGGTTTTTTTTGTTTTTTTTTTTTTTTAATATGATGAGAGCTGTGTCAGCGTACTTGGCTGTTTATAAACAGAATCTATCAATCTCTCATAGTAAGTATGAATTAAATAGCACTGCACAACTTATCACACAGACAATATAGCAGAATAACCGTGCATAATACACTATCTTATCTATGCACTCTCATATTACCTGCTTATCTTGAGCCTATCAGCATAGTCATCTAAGCCCTTACATGTGTATCAATATGAGCAGCAAAGTCCCTCGTGGAGCATCACTGATGTTTCCTTCACAGCACCTTACTCCTCAGTAAAAGAAATACTCTAATTATAGGAGAACTTCAGCTGGAGAAAAGACACTTCTAACTTTAGGTCCCAAACCTCACATCAACACCAAGTCCAGAAAACAATCCTGCCACGACTAAACCATGTGTAAACTCTAAATGCCAGAGTGATCTCCACTGGTGCAGATTTTTGAGAAAAGAGAGGACCTGTGTGTCAACATTTTATTTCTCCTGATAAATTCTAGAAATAAAAATAAACTTAAACTTTTGCAGTGGTGAGTTTTTTTCAATTAGGTATGAGTCAGGATGTCATGGAGAATGCTGCTGCTCCAACTCTAACCCATCCAGGCAAACCACTTTTTAGGAGGGGGAACCCTTGCAGTAAAGTAAGCATCTGCACATGATGGATGATCTAAAGCCTTAGGTCATTCCATTTCACAGACACCATCAAAATGCCATCAGTCATGGCAGTTTTCAGTCATGACATCAATCAAAGCCATACTTTAGTAAATTTTAGCAGAAACAATTTGCATCCTGAATTATCAGATCTCAGCTTCTCAGTACTTATGATACTGTCACATTTTTCACTGAATTGCTTTGGAAAGAGCAAATGTAAAAGTTCCTGGAAGTGAAATGAAATTGTGATGGCTTATGCTTAGACAGTAACTTCCAGCAACACTATGCAAGAATTTATGGCTGAAAGTTATGTTTCTATCTGGTTAAAACAGTTACTAGCAAACAATTTTCAGTTAAGAGTGAATGTCCTAAACCCTCATTCAGATAGCAAGAAAGGCTGGATTTCAGCCTTTTTTGGAAAAAAGAAAATCAACCTAAGCAATTCTGCAAGCTTTATGGAGTTCAGAAAAAACAGATTTTCATGCGAAGATCGAAACTAAATGGAAGGAGCATTGCAGAAGGCAAGTTTTGGAAAATCTGCTTTTCCTATGTCCTGCAGACAGGATTAGCAGGGACACAAAAGACATAAAGATGAGGATTTCGTGCTGACAGTCCATAGAAAAAGCTGCCTTGTGCCTTAGGCAGGACAGGAAGTTTCAGACCCTGCCCAGAAACTGCACAGCCTCACACGTTTCTCATTTAAGAAGGTGAAGTTAGTTTGTCTTCATTCCTAAGCACCACAGAGGGTCAGCAGGTATCATGATCATGTGATGGGGTACCAGTAGGTCTGACCAAACTGCCAGCTACCCCCACTTCAGGATTTTGGTGCCAATTAATTATATCTACTTTTCTAACTCAGATCCTCCTATACAAAAGGCCATGCCATAGCTGAAGTGATGGCACAGAGCTGCTTGGCTACTGCTATGGACTAAAGAATTTGTTTGAAACTTCTGTTCTTGGGGATGGAAATGTCAATTCATACCCAAAAGAAAAAAAAATAAAAATGGAAGTGCGTGCTCACAAATTCAATAGCATATTCTTCAATCTGACATCATTATGAATGCCTTTGGCTGTAGGTTCTTTCTGGTTTATAACTTAAAAATTAACAAGCTGTAAAGACAAAGCAACACACATGCAGAGCTTTAAATAATTTGGTATGCTGCACTTCATTTTTGTAGGTTTCTTTTAAGAGTTCTTTGCAACGTATTCTATAGCATATCATTACATAAATTCCTAATTGAATGTAATTCCTGAACTAAACAGTCTTTTTTTAAAGTTAAACTTGATATCATATTTTCTTGAAAGCTGTCATCTTAAAAATATAGTGGTGTTTCAATTTAGCTGAGATATATTGAAAAAAGGAAGAGCTCTGTGCTCAATCTTAATGTGTTTTTCAAGGTCTACTGATGTTTTCTATATTTGTTTTTAGCTTGTAAAAGGAAAATGAGATAGAAAAAGAAAGTTGAGCTGGGTGAGCGATTCATAAAATTAGTTTGAACTTGCCTAAACAGAAATTCTATGCATCCCAAAACTCATTTTTCTACTAAATGTTCAAGTCTGACTTTCAGCTACACTACCCCTCTTTGTCTTACTCTGTCACTCTAAAATATTGTTATTCTTTGCGTGATTACAGAGAATAAAATATTTCCTTATTAATGCAGCAATTTTTCTTTCACACTACTTGAAAGGAAAGTCAACAGAACTACAATGATCAGAGAGACCAGGCTTGCTCACCTCTTGGTAGCTAAAGTTTCAGAATGGATGATTGCAAATGGCAATGAGAACACTGATAACCTCAATTCTGTTCCTCCTCCACAGTTTCCAAAGGAGCTGTGGAGGAGGAACAGTTGAGCTGGTACTCAACTACCCTAAAAATTCAGGAACCCTATTTGAGTTCAACTCACCATATTTCAGAATCCTCTCTTGACAAAGCAGTGCCACAAGCAGTATGAGCTGGCAGTTTGACTACAGAAACCATGAGAAGCTGCCTGTGGAGATCACCCCCACAGGAGTAATCCCTGCAGATCTGCATGGAGATGTGAATCTGCCTGCACTGTTTGGCCACCATTGTCCACCTCCCACAACTCTTTATTGGTCCTTTCATCACAGCTGACATTCACTTATTTTTTTAAAGATGTTTACCAAACATATAAAATTCCTCAAACATTTATATTCTAGGAATTGCAGATGCTTTGCCAGACTTCAAGAAGAAGATGACAAGACAAGGGCTACTGTTTTCAGACCAAAATAATGTCAATTTAGACTAGATATAAGGAAAAAAAAATGATGAGAGTGGTGAAACTGAAACGGATTACCCTGAGAGGTGGTGGGTGCCTCATCCCTGGAGGTGTCCAGTCAGGCTGGATGGGGCACTGGTCTTGTTGAAGATGCCTCTGATCATTGAGGGGAGTTGGAACTAGATGATCTTTATGGCTCTTTCTAAACCAAACTGTTCTATGATATGAGTGAAAACATTTCTTATAAGTGCTGCACCTGAGACAGCAGAGAAAATGCTTATCATGATGATTTTTAAACAGAGAGAAATAAGAAAACACTATTAGATAAAAGAGGGTTGATAAAATTAAGCAGAAGATTAGTTCATTTTATTAGTGTTCTGTAAATAAGGATAGCTGTTCAAGTCTTAAACTAAAACTTACATAAATAGAAAGTGGCTAAGAAATCTTTTGCTCTGATTCAAATGCACAAAAAGATTCCTTTGATGCTGATGAAGGAACATGTTTCAAAGATATGGTGAGGGATATATAATATTCTCTACTGTCCAGCAGACTCTGGACAAAGATGGGGTATTGGGATAAAGTGGTTCATGAGAGCATGAAGGACACTGAGGCACTCAGAATGTACAGCAAAATTATGGTGGTGTTTCCTTCCAGTGTTGATTGATCTTGCCAGTAATTTCTAAAATAATTCTGAAAATGTAAAATAATGCCAGCAGCAGGCAGCAAGACTGCCCGAAACAGAGCCAAGGACCCAAATCAAAGCCTTTGGCAGCTCACTGGACACCTCAGCCTTACTTTGGACAGCTTGAGACAAACATTTCTGATGAAAACCTTCTCATAGTAACTTGTCTTTCCTGGTATTTTGATATATAAGGAAGAAATTTCAGACTTAGTGGAAGGGAAGTGTTCCAGGCTTTCCACCACTGTTTGTTAAAAACAGAAGAATCCACACTTTGATTGAATCCTGAGGCTGGGACTAGAAATGTTTACTAAACTGTCTCAGATGAGAATTTTATCCTAACTAGTTTGCAAGTTTTGCATCAAAGAACATCTGCTAAAGGCAGCATAAAGCATTCATGGCATGATCAGGGAGAATGACAAGCATGCTGGTAATTCATCACTGACAGAGTGGTCACGGCTCTAGTCCTACACTCTCACCACATTTCCAAAAGGAAGCAGGTGGATGTAAACCAGTAAAGAGTCTGCAAATAAATCCTGGGAGGGATAACATGCACTGACTGTCCAGCCCTCAAGCTACCAAGTTACCCTGGATAACATCATGACACTGGTTCTGCAGGAGGACTTGAGCCAACTTTAAACAACGATGGATAAGTCCACCTGCTCACTCTCCAAGAGACTCTCTCCACATATGCAACCTGCCAGCAGATTTAACAATCTAAAAGTAAACCTGACTCGTGGCTCTGGTGTTGGTGAAAGCACCAAGGCAGTCTATTCCTTTGCTGTCATCAGCAAACAGTAAGACACAAAAGAAGAAATGCTACCTGACTGTGCAGGCCCTTCAGGATGGTGTTCTCGCTCTCAAAACCCTTAGGAAAAGACAATAATCTGACATGCAAGCACTCAACACTTCACATTAAGAGCCTACCTAAAAATTATTTTAGTCAAAGGTGATTTTTGCCCTCTTTCCTACTGGTAAAATGTCAAGCACACCTGCTCTGCTCCCAGAAAGTGATGAGCAGGAGTGTGTAAGAGAGAGAGAGAGAGAATGAGAGAAAGAGAGATCCAGAAAAGGTTGGGCAACCTAATTTGTTCTCATTAACTGAGGAAGATGTAGGCTCCTCTGGGGTATTACTGGAAAATGGTAACCTCAGAGGCAGCAAGAACATCTCAGGTCTCCTGTGACTAACAGTGGGCACCTGGCCAAGCTGCCATCTCTCCTCCAAGCCCGGATCTGCATACCCATGCCCTGAGGAGAAGCAGAACTCCACCTGCATTCCTGAAGGGAACTGTGATTATACAAACCCTTTGTTTCTTTATAAAGTACAAAGAAAAGATGAGCTTGAATCTTGCCACGACTGAAGTCTGCTGACTATAAGCACAGGGGAAAGAACATGCAGGGTGTCTTCCTCCAGCCTTGTGTTTGCTCCAGTCTGGTCTGTGTATGTCCCCTTCTGAATTATGGCACTTCAGAACAGATATACTGAATATTCACTGAATGTGCACTGGAGTTGACATGAAGTTATCCAGATAATTAGTTGCCAGATCACTTTCTTAGCACAGGGTGAATATTAAAATGCACAGTCTGTAGAAATTTGAAGTAAAACTCTGCAGTTTGCTAGCAGTAAAGCTTTTGACAAATGTCCAGTGCTTTTTCTTAAACACTAATAATGTTTCACTGAAGCTTTTTGGTACCTAGATGGACCAGAAAGGAATTTCTTTAAAATAGAAGAAAATTATGATACTTATTAGTTGGCAAGGCTCTAAAAAATCAATCCTGCTCTCTCAAAGTCATGACTTCTTGATATAAAAAAATGAAACCTTCTAAATAATATTGATTGCTATTGTTAAACTGTGAAAGAACAGATTATCTACTCATGCAAATAAGGAAGAAAATAATGTCCAAATCCAGAAGAGTTATACAAAGAACAATTCTGCCCTACTGCAAGAGGTTACAATGAATATCTCATTTATATGTTTTTTCATTATGCTTTCTGCAAAAAGAAATCAAGCTATGTGCTACATCATGAAGACTGTATGACAGCAACTTCTTTGCTAAAAATATACCAGGCACTGCTGTAGGGCTTAGATTGCCTGATATTTTCATTTAGAACTCAGACAGAATTGCATCCTTGCAAATGATTCTAGATTAGGGTGGCTGACTTGTCCTCCAGCAGATAAAGGCTGAAGAAACCAAACTTTGGGAAACCTGGGGAATGTCCTAAGGTTCAGTGAGTGAAATGCTCTGCACAAGGCAGGATCAACCACTGGGAGGTGACTGGTGAGTAACAGCCCTGCCGGACAGGACCTAGCACAGTGATGGATATTGAGTTGCAAATAATTTGCAAACAAAGCAAAATGTACTCAAGGCTTCCAGAAGAGGAGTTTGGGGAACTGGGGCCTTAGGCCAGGATCAGTTGTTACTGCCCACCTCCACTTGGTGCTGGTGGAGCTTAACAAGGGAACTCCGTGCCCAGGTTTCTGTCCCCCTGCTCAGGAGCGATCCTGGAGCCCAGCTCAAGGCCAAGATGGTCCAGGGGCCAGAGCATGGGACACTGACACCTGAGCCTGCTCGGTCTGGGAAGGGAAGGCTCAGGGCTGATCTCAAAGCATCCTGTGACCTGAAGGGGATTTACAAAGGTGACAGAGCCAAATTCTCCATGATAGGAAGATAAGACAGGACAAGGCTGTGGCGATGACGTCCTTGGCTACACATCCATGCTGACCGAGTCCTGTGCTGGCCACAAGCTTGTTTTGACTGTGAGTTGGACTGAAGGCCTCATGAGGCTTGTTTCAACCACATTTTTTACAATTTTCCTCAAACAATAACCTAATATAGTAATTTTCTAATATATGCAGAAGAAGGTAAAATGAGAACCCTCTATCATAGTCAGATGCAGCTTCATCATTAAGGTAGTTCCTTCAGTTGACTAACTTGCCAAGTTGACTAACTTGCCTTAGATTGTTTTTAAAAAACAGCTGCATTTTAAAGGAGTACTTAATAATGTAATAAAATTATTTGGTTAAATTAGAGTAATTTTGGTTGGAGACCAGAATACTAGGGGAACCAATTTGGCTATGACTTTCCCATATTTCTTAGACCACCAAGCTAGGCAAAAAGATAACATTTTGTAAGGTGAAAAATTATTCTGCTAATTAAAAGAATATAATTGGGGAGTACTCAATTTTTAAGCAAATTCCCCCAAAAATAGAGTCTGCAAATTTTTTATAAATTTGAATGCTGAATGTTGTTAGCAAAACACTTTTGATTAATTTGAAAAATATGCCTTTATACGTAAAGGAGCATCACTTCACTGTAGCATGTAAATGTTTGCTTTCCAAATTTAAATTAATATGCACTAAAGAAAGCAATGAGTTTTCCTAGCAGGTCAGGAGGGGCTTTCAGGTTTCCCAAACTAGTGGTTCATTGGGATTTGCTATGAAAACTCCACCATGTCCTTTCCTGTCAGCCAGAATTCTTAAGACCGTTGTCATTTACATCACAGACATGAAAGTCTGTCAGTTCTTTTTGGAAAGAAATTGTGCTGATATGCATACACCAAAGATGGTAGTGACTGGTCAGTAAGGCACAGCCCTCTGCATAGCAGCTTTTTACAAACTAAAGATGAATTAATTATTACCTCAGAAAATGTCTCTTTCAGTATGAAAGCTTTCAGGGTCAGCACAGTTTTTCTCTTTTTTCTCTGGGAAAGCTCCATGCACTGCTCCTGCTCTTTGTGCCATTTCCACTGCACAGATGGCTTTGCTCAGCCCTCACTGCCCTGTTAGGGGTTAAGTGGCCGTGCTCACGAGGGTTTTAATAAGATAAGAGATACATTTTTATCCTGGTGTTTCAGTGCGTGCCTGAACACACACAGGGTAGAAATCGTCCAGCTCTGCCCTGACAAGTGGGTATTTTAAATGGACTATTCAGTGCATCTGACCAATTAAATCAGAAAAACCCAAGAACAAAACCTTAAATTGCTAATCCAGTAGAGTTACTCCCACAATGGCAAAGAGTTCTGGAGAAGTACCAAGGACTACTAAGATGATGAGTCTGTAAACCCCAGAAGGAGAGGAGCTTGTCAGTTATTCCAACCGGTGCATTTCCCACAGTGCTGCAATGTCTGCAGTGAAATGCTAGATGGAGGATCAAAATAAACATTAACTGATGGATCTTTGATGAAGTAAAGTCTTTCAGATTTTGATGATGAGGGAGCAGAGAGCAAGACAAGGGAGACCAATGCCAGTTCCACTGCACTGTAACATATAATCCAGCTCATGGAGCAAAACTGGGAAAGACTTTTCTGTCAGTCCTGTTACTAGGAATGGGGATGTTAAAGCTGGTTCAGGAGAGAAGAGATAAAATAGAACAGGAAAAGGAGTAGCAAAATAAATAATTTAGCTCAGTGGCAATTTTTTTTTTTTAAATATCACATTTCCAATCTTTGAACTATTTTGGCAATACCTTCTTTGGCTTATGTGTTACTTGTCAGATAGAGAAGAACTGATCTCCATGGCAACACATTATATTAAATGTAGGAAGCAGAATCTATCTATCTATCTATCTATCTATCTATCTATCTATCTATCTATCTATCTACTACCTACCTACCTGTCTATTTATCTATCTATCTCAGCATCTAAGCTTATTTAATCTCAATAAATGGTAACTCTCAGTAACAGGGGAATAGAGACCTGTACTGAAGCTTTTGTTTAAGGAAAATAAAACACACTAGTAGATATTAACAGAAAATGGAATATTACCTACATTTAAGAGGTAGAAAATGGTAACCAGTAAGATTTTTAAATAGGAACAGCCTTCTAGGTAAATGAACATCTGCAGGTCTGATCAGTGCTTTAAAAGTAATGTGTAATGTAGAGGAATGAGATGCTGAGACACTTTAGGTCTCTCAGGAGGTAGGATGGGAGGAACAGAAGAGAAGTTTTCTGAAACTGAATCCAGGCAAAGGGATGAAACTTACATTGAATAATAAAAAAATAGTGATCACAGGGACTGAGATTAGCAGCTAAATGCTTCTGATGGTGGCTGACTTTGACTCAGACTCAATTAACAATGACTGAAGGACATTTAGCACTTACAGGAATGGGCACATAAATCAGGTGAAACCTGGGAAAGCTACACCAAGGCAGCTCTAGAAAGAAAAGCTTATACACAGTAAATTAAAAGCACTCTGAAATCGATGAGCTCTGGTTTTATGCTATCATATAAAATAGTCTTCAGCTGGACAATTTCTGTACGCTAATCAAGTCATTTACCCAACGCTCTTTCTTCCCTGTAATTCCTGCAGTGGAAATCACCACGTGGAGCTCAAGAAATGCTTCAGCTGCAGGTGAGTGGCTGATGAGAGACTGTTCAGAGCAGCAGTGCTCTGCCCTCATGCCCATTGTCGGAGACACAGGACTGAGCTCCACACACCTCTGCTGGGAGCCACGTGGCCACTCCTGGTTCTTCACAGTAAAAACAGTACTCACAAACCTCAGTCTCTTTTCATTTCATTTCAAAGACCAATATTTCTCATGAATACATCCCATTTTATACTACAAAAGAGTATTACTGGAGTTTTCCTCTGCGCTATGTGCATCAAAAGACCAGTTCAAATGTTACTATGACAAGCTGCTTGCTAACAGTTGTGTATCTGAGGTTACAGACATTCTTCTTCTATTGCAAATGAGTATTCCCCATTCAGATGAGCATTTCTGGCTTGTGCTTGGTGAGCCAAAATCCAGCCTCTTATGTTGCTCTCAACTCCCAGCAGGCAGGTGTGAGCTGTGTGTGCTACAGAGGCTGCTAAATACTCAAGTCCAATACTTTGACTTCCAGGTTCATTCAGTTAGCATTTGGTACAAGGTTAAAATGAGCTCTTAACCTGCCAAACCCTTTTGCACAACCATAATACCCAAGAAACATGAAAATTAATTAATAACTTTCTCTGTCCACCTGGTTCATTTTCACATGCTTCATTAATGAAATATCTTTAGACTTCCTGTCCACAGTGAGCATCAGGAGATAAATGAAAGTACTAAAATGAATGAACAGGGGTTTGTTCAAAAGAGTTCACTCTTGTTAAAAGTTAACTGAGAAGAAAAGCAAAGAGGATAAACGGAACAAAGGCCTGATAGAAAGTGAAGCATACTTTGTCTATTTTTGCACCTTACAAACTGGTGGTGGGATTCCAATCACGGGGAAAAACTTTTATTAGTCCTCTAGAGAGATTCATTACATTGTTGGGTGGGAAACACAGAATGGAAACATAAAACACAACAAGAATGAACAGGTGAGGTACTTGAGTGATTTTTAGTCACCTGAAAGCTGACCCACTCCATTATGGGAAAAACAATTTTGAAGATAGCAACCTCGGAGCTCAGTTATAGTTCTGTTCCAGGAGCTGCTGAGTTCTCCTAAAGCTGAGCTGTGCTTGCCCCTGTTGGTGGCCAACAGCAGCAGCAGAGGGCAGCAGCTCTGAGATGGGTCTTCCCCAGTGTGATTTTTACCAGCTGGACTCTGATGGTGAAGATACAGCTCAAACAGTGCCTGAGTGATTTCCTGTCACTCACACATGCTTTGATGTTTGTGCTTTGTGCATTCCTCTGGTACAGGCATACATGTTTGTGAGTGTATCTCACCTCTCAGACTCTGCTGCCCAGGTCTCACAGCGGCTATAAAAAGGTAGACTGAAGAGTGAACCAATTATGCCAGAATAATTTTCAGGAATAAGGAGAACATTCAGTGCTGTAGTGATAACTCCAATTAATAATAGCTGCAACAGAAAACCTACTCATCAGATTAAATCAGTACTATCTTAAGATCCTTTTGGTCCTTAAATGCAGGCAGCATTACATAATATGTCCCTCCATAGACACAATTCTATTCAGGAAAAATATGACCTTTCTTTCCTTTAAATCAAAATAATCATGCAATCACTTTGCCAAAGCTCAGCCTTATTAGACAGGAGCAACACAAGAGTTACAGCTACTATATTTTCTCTGTCTGTCTATAACAGTTGCATGAAATTCATCTGTCTGAACAAGAAAATTTTGACATTGAGGTCTCAGAAAGATAAGTCATTATCAGATACTACAGTCATCTTTTCAGTATCATTGTAATTTATTTAGGAATCTTTACATGACCATATAAATACTTACAGTAGTCTGCAGACTGGTGGAACAACATTGCTTTTCTCAGCTTTTCATAGGTGTTTCTCTATGGTATAAGCCAAAACAGTCAGAAGACAGTGTATCCCTGAAAGATCTTGCCTAAATGACAGCATTCTGATGGAGCAGGGAGGTGAGACAAGACACTTTTTTTTTTCTATTGTCTTCTTTCAGCTTCTAATTCATTAAAGGAAAAATGCCAATATTCTTCAAAAGTTCCAAGATAATTTCTTCCTATTTTAAAACCAGCTATATGACACTTCAAAGGAGTTCTCTAAAGCTGATAACCTGCAGGAAATGACAGCAGAGGACTAATGAGATGCACTTTTTTTTTTTTTAAGGAGGTAGAATTTACCATTGTTTGGGGGTTTTTGCAACAGTTCAGTCCCATCTCATCAGACAGTCTAGTTCTTTTTCCTCACTACCCATCAAAGCAGAACAAAAGATATATTTTTTTAAGCATGTCCTGATCTGCAGTTCAGGTGCAGCTGGTCAGCAGAACAGGGAACAGAGAAAAGGTATTTGAATCTAATGCACTACTCTAATAATGAGATCCTAATAAAACAATAAAATAAAAACACACCTAAAATAACCACTTAAAAATAGTGCTAGGTTGCATACAACACCAGTAATCAAACATAAGGATGTGACCTTCTGGACGACCATGCCAACCAACCTATGACCTGTGTGGTTCTTTAAGAGCCTCATGCTCTAAAAACAATGATGCATAAACATGGTAATCTTAGAGAATTCAAATCAGAGCCCAGAAACACTTGTGCCTGGAAAATATCCATTGTTATGTTGCTGCAATGTAACACATATATCCATTTTGGTGTTGCTGCTATGTAGCACACACTAACCTGCACAACAGGTGCTGTGCAGCCAGTGCAACAGTGCTGCTATTTTAGCACACACAGACCACTTATGTTTGCACAGAAGACAACACTGCAGGGATAAGTACTGGCATGGACATCTTTGAGGGTTCACTTAATGTATTTTCAGGGTGAGGTACCAGAATAAATATCTTAGCTATGCAGGAATGGCTAGATCTATATACTAAATATCCATAACGTGTTCTATGGCAGGGTGATTTGCAGAGCTATAAAGAAAATTAAGGAGATGCTATATATGTGGAGTACAGATTTAAAAAAAATATGTATATGGATAAATACTCTTTATTCTCCAAAGTGCTTTTACCGTAATATTTTCCAAATAATATTTCTTCATTGACCCAGGACAAAATTTTGGAATATTTTTGTATTCCATAAATAAAAACTGAAATTTGTTCATCTTATTTCTAAAAAGCTTTATTTTCAACCAAGGTCTTTCCATGAGAAATCATGTGAGCTTATAATTACCTTTTTTTCAAAAAAACCCTAATCATACTTCTTGGCATTTGGTTGGTTGGTTGATTGGTTTTTTTTTAAGACACATTTGCAATTCCAAAATTGACTGTGGTCCTAACTTTTTCCTGGAATGCATTTTCAGGAGAGAAGTCCAAATATTTTCCATAGAAACACAGATTCATTAAGGTTGGAAAAGACCTTTAAGATCATCAAGTCCATGAACATAAAAGACTGAAATCAGCCGTAAAAACCACTTTGTGCTTTTAAAAAATATCCAGCTATAGTGGAATGCATGCCTGCCCATGGCAGGGGGCTTGGAATTGGATGATCTTTAAGGTCTTTTCCAACCCAAACCATTCTTAGATTCTATGATAAAAATACTCTACAAATAGTGATATTGCCATTATACAACATCATTAAATACCATCACACAGCCACTAGAAAGAAAGTTGCAGTATTCTTGAAAGTATTCAGCCACATAAAGAAGGGTTGCTACTTTGATACATTAGCCATTAATTAATCTAAACTGTTTTTTTAGGAACAGCACATGAACATTGCCACCACACTGACAGAGAGCAGTACATATCAGAAGATCAGAAGAACATGTAAATATTGTGTTTCTCTCCTTAAAAAAAAAAAAAAAAAAAAAAAAAAAAAAAAAAAAAAAAAAAAAAGTAAATTGGTAAGTTTAATGGAAAATGATGTATTAATTTCTGCAAATTACCTCCACTAGTGCCCTAAGAAAAAACACTGCTTTGGGTCCCTGTTCACAGAGGAGCAAAGTCAAAATCCTTCGACACACAGACCCAGAAATGGGGATCCCTGAGATGTGAGAAGAAAAGCAGGCAGAACTGAGAAGTTTTCTCAGCCAACACTCACTCTTCCACCACTCTGCAGCAGAGAAGGTCCAACACCTCTGGCTCAGGCAGGGTGACAGGTAATGTCTCAGGGATCAGCATGGGCTCAGCTCACCCCTGAGCAGTTCTGCCTCTCTGCAGTGCCCACCCTGCCAGACCCGTCCTCCCTCTTGGCAGCATAGGTCCTGCTCCTTCCCTTCTCCCAGTCTGGTTGCTAGGAGGCATCTAAAGCTGGCACCACTGCCCTGCCACCACTGGGCTGGGTGGCTCAGGTGTCCCTCAGGACAGTAGGCAAGGACATCACTTGTCACCTTGCATGGCCCTAGCCAGTCCAGATCCAAAATGAGCATCCAGATCCAGATGCAAAATGAGCATCAAGAGCATCCAGCCCGTCACTGTGTCTTGGATGGTGCTTGGTGCTGCCTGTGCTGTCAATCATGGGGAGGGGAAAGCATGGAAAAAGATTCTGTTCAGAATCCTGCACAAAGCAGCACAACCTCTTTCTTTAACAAATGTGTTACACTTACAGAGAAATTACTAGTTTTCTCCAGTCAAACTAGATTAATTTTCCTTTAAAGCTATTTTAGTTTGCTCAAGGCATCTTAAGCATCCTGTGTAAATGAATTAGAAATGACAGTTTCTCCAGTAAGGGGATAGGTGACCATGTTCCTTTCTTGTACAGTGCATACTTTGTGAGAACAAAGAATAAAAGCCAGCATGTTATCTGTATGCATGTTATTTAAATGGCTCTCTCCCTTGCTTTGTGAGAGCTTACCATTCCCAGTGATGTGTGGAGAAAGACTTTGAAACATAAAAATGGGGGTACAGACAACATAAAATTACTTCTCAGCAACAAATGCACATGTCTGCCGGTCTATAGATGTGCTAAGTAAAGCACAGTGGAATTTTGCAAACAAATTTACAGCATGTCAAAAGCTTCAGTGAGAAAGCAGATTGAGCAATGCTCTGTAATAATGGTACCTGTCCAAGGGCGCTCTGCCTGTGTTGCAGGACATCTACTGCTGCACAAGGACACAAATCTTAACACCTTAAATCAGAGAAAAAGTTATCTGTTCAACAAAATTTACCTGGCTACCAAATACTTGTAATTCTATGACCTTTTTTATGCTTTGGAGAGAGATCCAGCAATTAAACCAGACTTAAGAATTTCTAACAGGGTTGATAATTTTTCCTAGGTAAAGGAGATTTTTGCTTACTGTAGAACATTAAATAAATACTTAGTCTTAATTCCAAATTTATTTAAGTTTGGACTGAATGGGATAAAGCATCCCCTGTGTCTCATCTTCTGAAACACAATAAAATGCATGATAGGCTCTCTTTCAGCATCTACAAGACAAGCTAATAACATGGCCAGATATCCTGGGCTGATGGGCATCCCCCAGGACCAGGGCATGCAAGAAGGAGCACACAAGGCAATGACAGGAGAATTGTTGCAGAGTGCTGTGAGGCTGAGATGTGAATCAAGTTATCAGGCAGGCTCTGGGCTGGCAAAGCAGGCTGGGAAACAATTTTCAATTTTGCTCCTTTCAAACCAAGTGAAGGAGAACAGCTTCTGCTAAGAGCTAAACAAACTTCTGGAAAGTATTTATGTGCCCGGTTTGAGGTTTACCAGCCCCTGTTCTAATCAAGGGATTTGGGTTTCATGTGGCTGATGCTTTAGTTATGGAGTTACTCATTGCAGAAAGCCGTTGCCTTGGTAGCTGGGTGACCCAGGGGGTTAATAAAGCGAATTTCCACCCCAGAGATCTGTGATTTATGCTTGGCTTAACCGACAGCAGTAAATGAGTTTGGTGGTCTCAAACTAGCCCACAGACTCACTGTAAAATCCCAGCATCATTTTAAAGGAATTTATCATAGCTGGGATTTTCTATTCATAAGAGACCTAAGACTGGAATAATAGGGTTATGTTTCAGGGCAGGATGAGAGGCCATTAAGTAATCCTAGTATATTATTAAGTAATGTAAGTTTAAATACATGTGCATAAAATGTCTGGAATTAAATAAAAAAAAATAAATTAATTCCATTATGAGTTTAACTTTTGACCAAATAGTTGCAAGGAAAAAGTGAAATAAAAGCCTTTCCCACAGAGTGTTGAAAATAGTGCTATTCTACTATGTATGCAGGGAAAGCTACAACTCTTCAGGAACAACAGAATCACTCCTTGTGGAAAGGCAGTCCTTTAGAAGTACTTCAAGCAGTTGTTCTTAGATTTATTTAGTCCTATAAAGATAATTAACTCGTTCATGACGTGAGATGTTTTTGAATATTTCTGTCAATGACAGTCCTTAAATGCTTGTCTCCTCAAGAGGCTAAAGGTTTAAAACTCACTGTGGACTGTTATTATTATCCTATGAATTTACCACCTTCTGAGGGCAATGTGTACTTGAGTCTTAGGTTTGTTAGGCCACTTAACATTGTGCATCATGCCAGAAGCAAAAACTCTAGAAAAGCTTTTCACAGAGAGTTTTGAGACAATTTCAGAACAAAGTCAATATCCTGACAGAAACAGTGCTTTTGCCTCTTTTGGGGGAAGTACATCTCATACACTTGACACTTGGTTTTCTCTCCAAAGGGGCAGAAAGCAGGCTGGACTATGTCTCTGCCCACAGCTCTGGCTAGATCACAAACTGATTTAAATCAGCATTTCTGCTGTGGTCTTTACCTTCCAGATGAGGATCTGAATCTTTACTTACTCCCTCACACAGTGAGAAGTGAAGTCCAGAGCTGTCAGAGGGCCATCACTGGGCAGGTTTATCGAAAAATCCAACAGACTGTAGTACATTTTCTCTTTATAAAGTATAAACAGCCCACATGTTTATGGATGACAGTGGTATTGGGAAGGAGGTGAGAGGGAGAGATGCGGGGAGTGACAAATAGACTGTAAATTAAAATTAACTGCATCAGAAACTTGAAGGAAAGATACAAGTTGGGTGCTGTGCGTAGAAAATATCTTATTGCAGTCAAGCCTGACCCCGTTCCTTGAAAAGCATTTCTCTGATTTGTTCAGGTCACAAGTGGGATGGAAATGAGCCTCCGTACTGCTTCTTCACACATCCGGATTTAATAGACTTTTTTCCACTGATAAAAGACCACTAATGAGTTCATTTTCAAGCTATTAAATTGGCTAGAATAGCTAGTTCTGCTGATGATTGCACAGAGACCTGACGGTCACAGTGGGTTTTGTCTTTGGCTGTTAACCATTTGCTGTCTCCCTGTTGCAACACAAATGTTTAAGTAGAACAGGAAGGGAAACCAAGCAAGAGAAACTTTGCCCTGTCCCTTGCTCCCCACCCATCTCTTTGTTCTACCTTTCCATTTTGTGACTCTCTGTGTTTCTCAGATGCCTTTAAACACAAATACTTCCTTCCCAGATAACTGCTGTACCAGCAACACCTTGTGACCCAAACAATTAGAAGCACCTTCACAACATTAGACGGGTTTTGGATGAGAGCACAATTAATATTTTCCTTTGTTCACTGAAATGTTTTAATTCAGAGTATGACAGCTCCTTCACTGAATATCACACTCATTTTTTGACTGGTCTGGAGCCTGTGCCCTTACAAAATGGCTACAGGGGCTGCCCAAAGTTACACACTGCAGCCCGAAGTCTTAAGGGAACAACTTAATTCTTTAGCCATACAAATGATTGCAATTAAGGTAACAGTAACTGATTTCTCTTCTGGTTTGGATATATACCACTGCAGTATCATGCAGTCCATCAGACTTTTACAGGCAATCAATTAACTGCACAGCTGCTTGGCGCTGTAACCTCTGCTCCCAGCGCTTGGGGGAGCAGGAACAGGTTTGCCTGGCACTTGACAGCACCATCTCTTAATGTTCAGAGAAACTGTTAATGTAATTGTGTGACATACATTAGAAATGGATTTATCTTCAGTGTTTAATGTGTATGTACCTCCAGTCCAAGGAGAAGAGAAACAGCAACCAAAGGGGGAAAGGCAGTGACATCATGTAACATTTTGGTACATGGGCCAGTAACGAACAGATTGACAGACACCTTGGGAGAGAAACAGCAAAACATATGAAAATGTAAGGTGTTCCACCACTGTCTTCACAAAAGGATGGGTGTATCAAGTGTTAATCATTCTGTCAGAGTTTAACCAGTAAGCCAGAGTCTACACTGCTTAAAACAGGAAGTTTTTTAAGCTATCTTTTTATTTTTTTTTAATTGCCTGGCTGCAGTCACACTGTGTCTATCCACAGCATCCCTTGGAAGGGGACTGCAATCAATCACCTCATCCAGAATGGAGCTGCCACACGAGTGATGTGCCAGTGTCACAGGCTGTTTGTTTGACTGTACACAACCATGCTGCCCACAGAGCAGGCACAGCCTGGAGCCTTCCCCACAAAACAGAGGAAGTATTTAAAATCAGCCTTTTGTCAATTAAAGTCTTCACTCAGAGATTTAATTCATTCTGTTAAAAGGATCAGAAGGCACTTACCCTTAATGGAAATATTACTTACCTCTTCAAAGATTTCAATCTAGTATCTCTTGTTGGAACAAAGTTGTGCACGTTTAAATTTATCTACAGGCAAAAAAAATCTTGTCTTGTAAATATTTGTAACTGCATCTCAGGAGAATGATTTTTGAAGCTCAATACCTTGTCAGCACCAAAATGATGGTGATCTTATGAACATGGCAACAAGAAGTCACAGAACTGTGAATGTAATTATGTTCATGACTCCATTTCATATGTGTTATATTTTTGTGATGCCTCATTTAAAATATCAAGAATCTGCTGATATTTCTGTTCGGTTAAATCCTATTCTCTATGTGATGATGCAAGTTAAGTGTGGATAATTAGCCGAAAAATAAGTCGACACAGGAAGAATTTACTTAATTTCAAAGAAAGGGAAAAACACCTCTGAACCAAAAGCATTGTTTTTATGAAGCTTGAGTAGACAAGAAAAAATGTTGGTTGGAGAAAAAGACGGCTACAAACTGGAGAGTTAAGAAACAGGAATAAAAATTAAACTGCACTGCTTTTTCCTCATTTCATGCACAACTGAAGATCCTACTTCTGAAGAACCTTTGTCAAAGATTGGAGCATCCATTGATGATGATGATTTTCTAAGTTATGCAGGCTCACCTCACAAAAGCCACTTCTTCTGTGACCTATTTACTGAAAATGCAAAGCAGGGCCGCCGCTCTCAGAGCTGACAGACTCTGCTTGGAGTGAGCAGGCTGGGTTTGGCTTTCCTGCAGTGGGAAGGCAGTTCCAGGAGAGAGTCTGGATCACTCTGGAGCAGACAGCAATGTCTGTCATTGTGAGGTGAGTCCTGAGCACTACAGTATTTTACTGTGAATCTCACTCACGAGGCAAGCACTGTCCAACAGAGGTAAAACATGTAGCTGCTTCTCCAAAGTCATTAAAAAACAGGTTTGGGGCACAGAGAGGCTTTTTATCAGAGAACTTGCTCTAGACAGAGAACAGTCTGAGCAATACTCAGGTAAGGTATACTGGAGGAGATTTTACAGCCGACCAATTAAAATGCATTGCAATTCTATATGGACATTTCCAAAGAGAATTAAACTAAATCCAGTGAAGAACTCTTTCACTTTGAATAAGGAAGTTACATCATGTGATTGAACAATGTAGTTTAAATTAACACTTTTAAGCAATTTGAATTCAAATTTTATAGTGAATAGTATTTGGGCAAAACACAAACTGCAGTTCTAGCAGTGCACTGCAGCAATGAAATCTGTAACAGGTGAGCAAGATTTCTGTCTCCATGACAATATTGCTTAGGTTTTCTGAATAAATCCTAAATGGTATTTAGTACTGTTTTTAGTAATTCAATGCAAGAGATACTATTTAAAGCAATGGTTAGGACTGGTGTCTTGCCTTACTCTAGAGGTCAAGAAATGTGGCCAAAGGTTGTAGACCTCCACTCCTGACCACCAAACTGAAGGCAAGGTAAAATCCAGGAAATAAACTGGAGAAGGTCGATGAAAACACTGACCAAGTAAGGTGTCATTACCAAAGCAGTGTGGCTATTGCAAGCAGCCTCAGCTACACTGAGACAGACAAACAGCTCTCCCTCCATCAAGGAGCCATCAATAGCCATTGCACTAACAGTCCTGTCTGGCAGCCTCAATTCCCAGCCCTTGTGTTACAGGCTAATAATTCATCTCCTCTCACCAGTCAGATTGCACCTTGACTCTAAGCCAATTCATAACAAATGCTATTATAAAATCACAAAAACCTCAGGTTAATCTAATGTTTAAGAAGACAGATAACTGAGTGCTCATGCAAAATTTTCTCTTTTCCTCTGGACTTTTCAAGGATTCACAGCTTTCACTGGTCTTTTTTTTTTGACATAGAGGTGTTGCTGAAAAATAACTGAGCTGGATTATTATTGATACACGACAGGGCATGATTATCTTTAAAAAATAAATACAAGGAAACCTTAGAAATTTCATTTACATGTAATCAGCATCCATTTCCCACAAATGCAATGCCCAGTCAACTGGAAGAAAAATGACTTTTAAAAGCAGGCATTCTTTCTAATTATTGTTGATTCAAGCAAGTTATTAACACTTATATGCTCCCAGGTTTACACTAATGAAATCTTGCTTGCCTGTCAGCAGATTCCTGATAAAGAGTACCTTTTGGCTGGGCCCCCAAAAGTGGAGTTTAGCAACAAATAGTTCAAATCAGCTAGCCCTGCTCTTGTGTGATAGGAGGTAATATCTTACCATACAAAGCTAATATAGGAAGGAGCCATACAAAGAGAACAGCAATGGTTAAATGTGCACAGAGAACTCTGAAATATTCAAGTTGTTTATTTCTCCAGGCTTACAAATTTGATTACCATGGAGCACAAAGCTATTAAAAAGATGACCTTTTATACTGTACGACTTGGCAAAAAGCCAAATAATAACTTTGTTTGATTTGGGTAGTATGATAGAGTGCCTATTCAGCTGGAAATAAAATTACTTTTCTTTACAGGAAATTATACCTGGAAGACTAAATGTCCATCATGAAACCAACACACATATGGAGTCATTAATTCAGACTCATGGCAGCCAGTCTCAGAGAAGTAAAAGGAAAATGGTTTTAGGTATGGCAGAAAAAGATGCAGAATTCTAAAGCTTGTCTAGCATTTGCTTTGTGATGGGGACAAGTGAAACAAGTGCTGATAATAAGTGATAAGACAGAAAAAAACCCAGGTTGTATAACTGGAATGACACTGATACTTCACAACTCCTTTCCTTGAACAAGCAGTTCTATTCTTATGTGTCTTGATATGCAAACAAAGGGAAAATATGAATCCTGTGCTCATGTTAGATAGATAGAGATTTGATCTGAAAAAATCTCTCATTAGTGCTTCCACTAATACCAATGACAAAACTAATAGATTTCAGTTCAGTAAAGAGTAAAATCAAGAAGATATGCATAGAAGAAAAAATGTTTGGATAGCCCTCTTGTTTTTAAGAGTGCCACACTGAATTCCATGAAAAAAAATCTGAAGAAGACAGAAAATGACAGATGATAGGAAGGAAAATTTTCATTTCACCTTACAGGTATCTTTGGCATTAAAGATGTCTTCTACTTTAATTAGACTAGAATGACACATGACAAATACCATCCTTGAAAAAAACCCCAAACTTGCATAATTAGATTTTCCCTTTACTCAAAACAACTTGATTAATTATTTGGCTGACTTTTATTGGCTCTGCTGCTTATTTATTTATTTATTTATGGGGGCACAGGGGATTTTGAAAATACTATTTTTCTGTGAAAACAGTATTTCAATAGACCGAAATTTCAGGCTTCTCTACTGGTTGTTTTTTATTCTGCTTGTTTATTGTCATATGGTACTTTCCCAACAAATTATTTCTTTTGTTTCACATTTGCCAAAAAAGACTATTCTATTCAGAAAGATGTTATTAAAAGAAACTCACTGGGATATGCAGGACTACTGAAAAATCATGAATACAAGATGATTAAGAAATTGGAATAAGGATTTTCTACTTCTGTGGAAAGTTATGTAGACTCTGTAATTACCACCCATGCTCTGAAGTTTTATGTCTTGTCTGAAAATTGAATTTCCAGTGAGTTGCATTTTTCTATTTAGCTGTGAAAATCAGGCACAAGGGAATCACATTTCACTTAAAGCAAGGCATTAGGAGAGCAATGGCTATCTATCACTCTCCAAAGCACTATGGAGGAATGGCTTGAAAGAGAAATGACAATAAGGAAAAAAAAACCAAAACCAAGCATTCTTTAGAAAGAAATATTGTAAATCTTACTTCTTGTTTTGCTTTCTCGACTTTTCTTATGAAATTGCTTTGGGATGTAGGAGGTACCTCAGAAAGTTAGACAAAAGTTGCATATTTTATCCTATTGAAAACAACTGTTCATATAATATGCTCCAGTTTTGAGGACATTCAACTGAGGAATTCTGGCCACATGGGAGCTTTCCTTTCCATTCCCTCAGTTTAATACTGTTTTTTGCCTAAACACCAGAAATCTACATATTTTTCTGCTTAAGTACACCCATTTCACATGCTCCAAAATCAATAAATTAATACATAAAATCCTCCACACTTCAGTGCAGGTTTCCACTTTTTGCTGCAGCATCAGGTCAGGTATGGAATCCAGTTAAGCCTTCACCTTAGGCAACTTTTCATGTTCATGCTCCACAGGCTTACTGTGAACTCTAAAAAAGAGGTAGAGGCAGCAATAAGGGCTCTGGCTGTAGCTGTGTGTTCATCACCAAAGGAGTTCTGAGAGTCCAGCTTCAAAGTCAGTCTTGAAAAACCTTTCCATCCATGTCAACAATCATTACTCATCTTTTTGACCTATTATTTTCTTTGCATTCAATTTTGAAGTTATAGCAGACTTTTGTATACAGGAGATATGTGTAGTCTAGGAATGCATACCTAGCATCCCTCAGTTTAAAAGTTTTAAAAGTCACTATTTCCTTTGTTACCTTTCTTGGGGAGAAAGACTGTGAGTTGTGTTTGAATTGAGTTTGAAGAGATACAGTTGGAAATGTTGAGATCCTCTTTACTCATCCACGAAGAGTTTCAGGATCATCCATGAAGAGTTTCAGGATCACCCATGAACAGTTTTGGTCTTAAAGTGTGCTGCAACATGACAAACTCCTGTGTCCTTTCACTTGCTCTGAACTCACTTCAGGGTTGAGAAACTGAAGTGACTGAAGTCACTTCTCAAGTGCCAAACAGCCATTAGTGTGGACTGATCAAGTGGATGATGACAGCAGAAAAAACAGAGAAGGAAAATAATGGACTTTATACAAATTATAAAGTCACTGCTATGCATACAGCCCTGATCATTGCTTAAGTTAAGCAAAACTGCACAGAGAAAGATAATTTTTAAGTTGTGTAAAGGTATCCTCTATCTTACACTGGCACTCACTTGCCAATTTGGGACCACATATGTATTGCAGGTTTTCTTGTCTGCTGGAAAGATTAGAGGAATGAACTGCTCCTGCTCCTCTATGATACTGCCATCCTCAGAGGATAAAAGCACTCACTGCACAACAGAGTGACAGCACACACACTAAGCAATGCAAGTCTCAAAGCCTTCCTTCTGCTTTCTTCTGCTTATGTGAAGAGTTACTCTTAATACATACATTGTGAAAGACTGAGAGGAGACCCCATCAGTGCTCTGTAATAGCTGAGTATAAATCCAAAGCTCCATGGGTAGTATCAATGATTAATTGCATTCAGTCGACATTAGACTCTGTCATTATCAGCTTCTTGCTGCTCAGCACTTGCTATGCTGTTAATTATTGTTGTGTGGCTCTAAGGGATGTTTTCAAAACATTTCAAATTTTGCTACTGTAACAGCAGAGGAAAGAAATCAATAAGTGGCTTTTTAGCAGAGAAAAGACAAACAGATACTTTTATTAATGTTTTGAATTGTTTTGCTTTATTTGAGACTGGATAAGGTATCACTGATCACAACTGTGCTTCCAAGGCAGCACTGGCACTTGGCATTCTATCTAGACTTCACTAAAACTTTTTTGTTTTTCATCAACCCACACATAGAGCAATACCTTCTGGCACATAAGGAAAGTGAGAAGAGTAAAAGGGTTGCACTCACATTCCCAGTTTCTTGAAGTGGATATTTTAATCAAATTTTTGCTAGCATATCTCTTGTGACTTGGAAAAACCCCAGCCCACCCCACCTCACATTATATTTTATTATTATTATGGTGATGGACATGGAACTCATGATCTTTTTATAGGACAGAAAATACTACAGTACCAAACTAGAAAAAAACTCATATGAGGTATGCCACTTGCTCTATATTATGCTATTACTTCAAAGCTAACATTATAAAAAAACACACAACATATTTTTTCCTGATGATGTTCTTATGTTTGTAATGGTCAGCCTTAAAAGTTTAATCCATGATGCAGTAAAAGGGAAAGCAGGCAGGATTGCAGTGCTATGTGCAATACCAGTAATAGGCTGCTATGCCCTGTAGTAATCTGTATCAGTAATCATCTCTGCTAATTAAAAGAAATATTAAATTTAGGTAACAGTGCTAATAATAGAAAGAATCTAAAAAAGGGAAAAAAAAATCTTTTTTTAACACTTTTAAATCTGCTTCTCCTGAAATTTCCCAAAATAGGATTTTTATTAAATTTTGATCTGCACAAACATTGAAATATGCTCTCCTCTGATCCAGGATTTAAGAAATTTCTGACATGCCAACATTTCAAGAGTTAGGACCTTTATTTAAACCAAGTGGAACAAATCCAATAGCTAAAAGAAATAGACTCCACACTGAGACTGCTGAAATACATACATAGGTGTGGGAGAGCTGGAAGAACCAATGCTGGAATAGGAAGGATGCGCACAATCTGACTTTCTGGTACTTGCTTATTCTGGTATGAGTCTATCTATCAACAGATCCTTCTGACCACAAAGTGCATCCTGGACCAGGAAATCTGTCATGATCAAATTTACAGCCCCACTGGCTTCTCTCCAGAAAAAGACTTTAGAGACTTTCTGTCAGTTTGGATTTTTCAGGTGTATGGGAAAGCACTGAGTACCATTAATTACCAAATTACTGTCCAAACTGATGAACCTTGTGTTTCATTTTTATTCCTTGGATTCTGAACTATAAAACTTCAGCCAGCTCCATATGGGAAGAGCTGCAACTAGACCTAAACTGCAAACATTTAAAAATAAATAAAGTGCATAAATGATCCACTTAATGAAAACATCAAGAGACCTTGTAAATCAACTGCTATCAGCTAATGCTATTATCTAAAGGAGATGTAGTGCCTGAGAGCATCTGCATATGCATCCCTATGCCTGCACAATGAGATTACACACACAAGAGATGTGTACCTACATGCAGAGGAGCCTAAAGCAATCCAGAGGCACCAGTTTTACAAGCCCACATTTGTGGAGCAGAGATCTGGATTATGCATGTTTGAGCCATCAGTGATACAGAGAAATTGCATGTCAATTACCATCCTTTTGAGAAATGGGAGAAGGAGCTGGGGAGAGACCAAAAGCAGAGTGTGCCAGAGGCCAAATGATTAATATATTTTCTCAGTATTAGCATCAACAATGTGCTGCCTCAGAGGAAGTCACGGTTAAAGAGTATCCACTAACTTGATGCAAAGCTCAATAGAATATTAGAATAAATAGGATAAAAAATTACCTTCATCTCATGCAGGAAGACTTGATCTAACGTGTCACTTATTGCTTTGCTGGGCTAATTTCAGCCTTACTTTATGATATTCATGAAAAATCAATTATGTGACAGAAAGAGTGAGAGACCTAAGAGGCATCCACCTCTGTGCTGAGCACCACCACTGGCTGTAAATTGATGCCAGACAAGTTCTAATTAGGAATAAAGCACAAATTTGCAACAGTGAGCCTGACTAACCACTGGAAAAATTGTTAAAGGAAGTGGTGGAGTTTCTGTCTTTGTGTCACTCTCAAGTAACCGTAGAGGCCTTGCTGCACTGGCTGAGCACACATTGCAGAGCTCAACAGAGTCAGGGGGATCTAACAGTTCATAACAGATTGGTCAGACTGGACAAAACAATTCTTCCTCTGCAATTAATTTTCATGCACCTGCTAGCACAAAGAAGCTACCAGCTTTGTCAGGAAGGAGATGCAGAAGAAAAAATTTGAGACTGCAACTGTGTAACAGTGTTTGGCGGATTTACCCATAAACAAATATGAGAGAAAAGTAAAAAGCTGTGAAAAGGAGCACATTTGCCTTACACCTAAAGCATAAATTCCTGTTAGCAATCTATTAAACATATTGGAAAATGCAGCAGCCTAAAAGGAAATTGTAGTCGGGCAGTCTGTTACTATTTTATCTCTTTTAGCCTCTATAAATTTCATAAAATATTAATAAAAAGTAGACATTTACTTTTACTCTCCTAGGACACAATGAAGAGTTAGTGAAGAAACTAAGTACTCTGTATCACTAATAAGTGGCACACAGTACTTAGTGTACTAACTTAAGTTAAATACTTGACTAAGAAAGTGTGTCACTAATACACTAATACACTTATACACTAATACACACTGTATTAGTGACAGACCTCCCACCACATCCTGAGCTGCAGCAAAAGCATGGTGGGCAGCAGATCAAAGGGGATGGTCCTGTCCTTCTGCTCTGCTCTGGGGACACCCCACCTGGAGCCCAGCGTCCAGCTCTGGGGTGCCCAGCACAGCAAGCACAGGGTTGGCATGAGTCTGGAGGAGGCCACTGAGATGATAAGAGGGATGGAGCAGCTCTCCTGCAAGGAGAGGCTGAGAGAATTGAAATTGCTCTTCAGAAGGCTTTGGGGTGATCTAATTATGGCCTTCCAGTACCTGAAGGGAGTCTGTGAAAAAGCTGGAGAGGGACTTTTTACAAAGTGACAGGACAAGGGGGAATGACTGCAGACTCAGAGCAGGTTTAGATTAGATATTAGGAAAAAATTCATTGCTGAGATGGTGGTGAGCACTGGAACAGGTTGCCCAGAGAAGCTGTGGATACCTCATCCCTGGAGGTGTTTAAGGCTAGGTTGGAGCAGGGGAGCTCTGACCAACCTGGTCCAGTGAAAAGTGCCCCTGTCCATAGCAGGGGAGTTGGAATGAGATGATTTTTAAGGTCCCTCCTAACCCAAGTAATTTTGTGATTCTATATTTCTGTGATATAACACAGTAGAGCTTAAAGCAAAGTCTGTCTGGTGAGAGAAACTATGCTTTGGAACTAAGCCAATTCCCTAGGGTTTGAGTGTTTTTCTTTCCCAGAGATGAACAGTTTTAAGCAAGACACCAATCATTACACATCTCTACCTGTAAACAAGACAGCTTTTATGTTTTCAAAGCCTGCTATACTGTCTTTCAAGCAAATAGCTCTCATTTCTCTTCCTCCATTTAGATCTGAGAGATTAATTAAGCTCATCAACAGTTGATTAATGCAGGTAGGAAGCCTGTGGCTTCCTCCAATTACATTTCAATGATGTGGTACTCCTAGATATATTTATTCGGCTTTTAAGAAATATATCTGTAAGAATGATCTAGGCAATTGTTGTGTCAGATTAAAATACATTATAAAATCATTAGTGAACAAAACCAGCAGCACATTCTCATTCTGTGTAGCCATCTGGAAAAGATGCTACAGAACAGACCAACATTTCTTCTGGTGTGTGAAGGAACCCCAGTTCAAATGTACTTGCACTTCACTAATATCTGCTCGGTTATTTTATTACTGTGGAAGCAAGGAGTTGCTAAGCTATGGAAAAGAGATGTGGCAGCAGAAGAATGTTTATTACAAAGCACAACCTATGACCTACTCCTTACCTGGGATAAAATTGTAGACTTATGCCATGCATAAGAGGACTAGAGAAAGCTATTGCTCCTAACTTTCTTTGCATCTCTGACAGTTTCATCTCCTGATGAATAAATACACTGGCCTAAGTGGGTAAAATCCCAGTACAGGAAGTATGCTAAAAATATGGGTAGATAAATCAGATTTTGGGTTTGGTTTTAGTTTGTTTGGTGGTTTTTTGTTGTTGGTTTTTTTTTTTTTTTTGTTTTGTTTTTTGGTTGTGTTTTTTTTTTTTTTTTTTTGCGGACTCTTGGAGGAAATGGTTTCAAACATAAGAAAATGCACTTTAGAACTTCACTAAGACAAGACAGAGACCTCTCAAAGTAAGAATGTCTTGATCCTAAAGAAATGATCCCAGACATGGAAATCAAAACAAAACAGGAATGTTCCTCAGCTTGAGAAAAATGCATTCACTTTACTTTCCTTTGTTAATTACAAATTCCATTGTGAAAACTGCAGCGAAGCAAGAATCGGGATTAGAAGCTACTGATTAGTGGATTGCTTCAGAATCATGGAGCTGAGTTTGGAGGACGAGAAAAAATGTATTTAATCACATGTCCCACCAGTTTTTTGAGCTACCTACATGTACAGATGAACATGGGGTTTCCGGATTTTGAGAGCACAATCCCCAAAAGTTTGTGTACTGCCTGGACTTTGAGCTCCTTTGTGTGCCCAAGGAAACATGACTGGAGCAAGCCAGGCTCAGGCAGTGACAGGGTAGCACCTGTTTGCTCAGAGCTCTCCTCAGTGTGGCCTTGCCTCAGTCACAGCTGTGGTTGCTCCAGGAAAAGGACAAAGAGCAGGAAGGTCACAGAAGATCAGTTCTTCTCTGTATTAAATCTTTGACTCTGTAACAAACTTCAGTTATGTCTCTATTGTCTCACAGAAATCTACTTCCTAATGCACTGCAAGCTATGCACAGGTTTAAAAATACATAAAAGACACAAGATAATTCTATGACGGAATATTATATGAACATGCCTTGCTTTATAATTCTGATCTTCCCTAATGTCTTTGTTGATGGTTTTTTGTTGTTGTTGTTGTTGTTTTTTTTTTTAGACTTCTAAATTCTTGCAAATTCTGGCTAGATTTGGTAAAGAACAGTTACACATCTATTAACAGTTACAGCAATGTTCAACTATGGTGTTTAATTGCTGCTCACAGTTATGTTATATAGTAGAAACACACACAAACTGTAAGTCCAAGATTTATCCTCACTTCATTTATATTCAGTCCTGTACCTGGGATTAATTCTGTGCTTATTTTATCAATTTGAATGGGATTATTCTCTTTGCATCAAAGACTTAGGTGTTACCATTACTGTTGCCAGTTTAATTTTTTTCTAATGGATATGGTTTTGCTGAAACCATTTAATTGAATTTGTTTCATTAACAGTGGAACTGATACTGATATATGGAAAAATATGGTTTAAATAAATGAGCAAATATTCACCACTTTTATTCAACCTGATATGGTTTTCACTGAAATCAGTAGTCACTTCTCAAAACAAATGCATTTTATTTTCTTACAATTTATTTCTCCTTCTATTTACTACTTCTTTGTCACAGTTGGATGCATTTAAGAAAACCAATTGGTATTTATAGGAGCCAATTTTCATTTAAATCCTTGAAAGATAGTTTAAACATTTCTTTACCACCCACTGCTCATTAACTGAAACGAACACGTTTCTGAAATGCAGTAGACTTGTTATTGATACTACTACAGGATCTTATTTTAATGGCACTCTCATTTTTCTCTTTCTCCCAGTAACTTAAGCAGACCAATTTTGTAAACAGGACAGACTGGCCGTAAGGTTTATATGCAAACTTTAACCTCGACATACACTCCCTGACATTTTCACCAAGCTGGTGCTTCCCCTTCTCTGATGCTTGTGGCCTCCTCTGGTCCAGGAATCTCCAGTAGAGCAGCCAGAGCTTAGGGACACTAAAATGATCCTCAGTGATGATGGGGATATAGACAGCAATTCTACGTGAAGTTTACTTGACACATCAGCAACACTTGTTTTTTGATTTACAGTATCAACAGCACAGCAACTTCAGGAGTTCAAGATTTAAGGCAGGGGTAGAGCCACTTTCCTATGAGGTGACAGACCAGCCCAGAACACACCCTGTACTCCTACACAAGTGCTAAAATGCAATGCTTAAGTAAGAAATGTTTGCTTTTAAAACCCAAACAATCACAAAGCTGTGATGACAATCTGAACTGATGACAACAATCCCTCACAGCATGCAGTGCTGCCCTGATCTCATGGCGCAGTTTGGGTGCAGCACATCTGAGTGCCAAACTGTCTGTCCAGGACAGCTCAGCTGTGCCAGTGAGGTGATTCAATATTGCAGCCTGAAGATTTGGGCTTCCTCTGAAAGCAACTTCTCATAAGTTACTGGCATCTGTAAAAGCTGACTGCAGAGGAGTTTCCTGTGTATGATTTCCAAGTGATGCACAGGTTTTCATGCAGAGTTTGGTGTGTAGTCAGGGCAGGACACACAGTGTCCTGATATCCCAGTTTGTTTTTAAAGCATCCTAAGTGCACTCCTTTTATTTTGGTTTTACCTGGCCATCGCTTACTGCTTTTTAACATTGCTTTATGACCAAAAGTTGCATACCAATGCCATGCACACAAAGGTAGCTACTGTTCTGTGATGTTTCTACTGAAATTTGTTTTATAATCTCTTTGCACAGCAGGAATAGATAAATTAATGAAATTTTCTGACAAATATTTGAAACTGGTTATCAAGGATTCCAGAATTCACCTCACTTTCATGGATCAGTTGTAAGATTTTTCTGCTTGCAGCACTAGGCACTCAATAACATTTTTGGTACAGATTAACAATGTTCCTTCCTTCTATTTAGTAATTTTGAAGTCAGTCCCATCTCTTCTAGGATTTCACGAAGAAACAATCTTCCTTGAAGTGTATGTACACTTGCTATTAATAGTAGACTTGAGTATGACAAAGAAAGAGCACATCCAGTAGTGCTTTGCTAACACTCAAGGTGATTTGAAATTGAAGTCCAAATCCATAGAGATGCCTTGTTCCTCTGACTTTCACAATGACAGAAAAGTTCCCTGGCTTCCTGACACTTATTTACTCTCTGAAGCCATCAACAAATGAGCCAGAGTTATACACTGATTTTGCTGCATTGCCTGGAAGGTGATTTCTGTATGGATTCCACCTGTATAAAGGCCTGTGTGCCTTCATTCAGGTGAAAGAGAAGCCCAAGAGAACAGTAACAGAAACTGTGAGGATTCCTCCCTTAATTTCCATGTTGTTTTGTTTAAGTTTCCTCTTCCCTTTTGACTTAACAGATTAAATTAGAAATCCAGAAGCTGGCAAAGTCTTTATTTCCCTCTTATTGCACCCAAGCTGTTGTCATCTTTTCTAACCTCCTTGCCAGCTGGTTCATCCCTGGGCATGGGTGACTTTCTGACTCCCTCAGGCACTGGATGGATTTTGCTGGAGTAATGTCAGGATGGTACATGTTCCTTGAAAAAAATACAGTTAATCTATGCCACAGTCTTTCTCAATTTTTTTTCCTACTGATGAAAAATTCCTGTATTTCCTGACACCAAGCCATCAAGAACCATGTTCTAGGTGTACTTGGCCACTGTGGACCCAAAGGAGCAAGGGAGAGCACAGCAGAGAACACAACATTATGCAAGAGGAACAGCTCCAAGCAGACAGAACCAGCATTGTGCCCATCACAACTGAGAGGCAGGGAAGGGCAGACAGATTAAACTCACACAGAAGGCTCAGTTTATAATAAAAGCACAGGGTCATAAAATATTCCCCTGTGTCCTTCCACAAAGAAATTATTTCAGATACCAAATTCCCTTGCAGCTTGTAAAAGCTTTACAAGTAGTCCAACCCCCCTGCAGCCAGGCTGTGAGTGATGCGCCCATCTATCAGGTACCAAGGTCAGCAGATGAAGGAACTGGGCTGGAGGACACCTGTAGAGCAAATCGACCCCACAGCTGAGAATTTGCTCTTCTGACTCCAGCACAGGAGGAGCCAAACCTGCCACCTCACAAACAACCTGAGCATTGTCTCGTACTTTCATAAATGCGTCAAATTTCCATGTTTCTGCTTCTTAATGAGACACTTCACTAAAATGCCAACTTTATGATTTATTAGTTTAAATAATTTATTTTATGACTGAATTAATTTGCCAGCCATGTTGCACACTTTATAAGGGGAGCAATTCCTTTCAAAGTGCCTCAGTAATCTAATTAGTATGTTCATTTTCTTTATGCCATGTTTCAACAGTTACTACATATGCCTGGACCTCAAAGCATCTCTGCCTTTAGATGAGGAGAAAATGGTTAATTTGGGTGTGTGGGAAAGGGAAGCTGTTTAGGAATCATCTCTGTGTCCTGCTTTGATAAAAAGCTAGGCAAAGGTTTCAAATGAACACACATGACTGGAGCTGGTTTTCAAGCTGACAGCTTCAAAGAAGATGCAGGATTGTATAGTAATAATGGCCATTAAATTACCTTCTCTCCAACAGTGTGGATCATTTGGAGTCAGATCATAAACAGAATAAAGGAATCTTAGCTTTCCACTCCTTGCTATATGGGCGCTTTGAGCCACCAGAAGACTCTCTTCACAAGTCTCATTAGCTGGCATTACCATCCTCAAAGGACTATGTTAAACTTGAAATTAAGTGTAAAAAAATGAACAGATTTCTAAAAAAAAATATGGCAAGAATGATGCACTCTATTGCAACTGAGGAAAGCAGCTTAAAATAAGGACTTCACCCTTAGAAAATAACAAAAAGTCCAACATTTTGGAAAATACTGTCATTTTCTAAGTATTTGTGTTGGCAAAGCATTAATGTAAAACCAGTAAGGCTGTTTAGATATGTCCAAATTAACAAACAAATTTAATAGTGGTATACACAAAAGCTGTAATAAACTACAGCTCAGGGTCTCCTAACTGCTCCTTGCATTTAAAATCTGAGTGCAGACAGATGCCAGCTACCTTTATAAAATTTTATTTTATTTTCATTTCTTAATTAAAAATACCTGTAATTTTATTTAATAAAATGAATGCATTTTATTAAAACCATGTTTTAATAACTCATCAAAAAATTGGTGAGTTTTGTCTGTGACACTTTAAGCAGACATTTAAAACCTTGTCGAATCAACTTGTGGCATTCCAAACCTCAATAGGATGATCTCTGGTGAATGTGACAGGAAATATTGTGAAGTTACTGATTTGTAATTTAAATTTTAGTAGCATCTAGGGGTCCTGTAAAAGATTGCAGCTGGCCAAACTAAGCACTGACAATATATATGCCATAAGACAGTACACAAAGCTTACAGTTTAAGTATTTAGGGCAATATTTTAGGGAAACTGAAAATGCTGAGGAATGACATAAACTTCAGGGAATTTTTCAGTTTTCCTGAGACCCAGGTCGATAATTTAACTTTGGCCATCTTTCATTTCCCTTTAAAAAAAGATTTGTGTTGTATACTGTGCACATATGTTGTAACTTTGTGTTGTTGTATGGTTACTGCTATTCCTTAAGCCTCCACAACACATAAAGCCCTGAAATATACAGAAAATAAAGTCCTTACACTGAATGGATAGTGCTCTAATAAGGAAACAAATCAAAGACTTAGAAAATCAGAGGAACTAATTCCTGCACGTACATAAATTGGACTTTTGTTCTCTCTAATGTATCTTGTTTGAAGCAGCCACTTTGTGTTGTCCTCCCTGTGCAATTTTATGCAAATTTAATGATCTGTGTTATATGTTATTAGTAATCTGCTATGCCCATAACCTTACCCTGGATGCAGCGACAATCAAAAGTTCTACTTCTGATGACAGAAATGATGCAGAACATGTCACAGGCTGCCCTCAAATTACTCTGGAAGATGGGGGAAAGACACAGATAGCTCTTGTGGCTGCAGCCTGTTTAAATAAAAAGCAAAGGGCTGGTTCTGCACCTCTTTCTCTCTATAGCAACATCTCAGCATCCTCTCCCTGAGCCTCTTAGTTGTCCCTGCAAGGACACATCAGAAATGAGGCAGATGAGCAGGGGGAGAGGATGACCCAGGTGCCTCATCACTGGGCACCAGAGCCGCCTCTAGCAGCCAAAGATGATCACTCGTGACCTCTCCTCAGCTCCCTCACATCAGAGGGAATTGAGACAAGGCACAGAGCAGGAGCAGGCTGGCAGGTGTGCCTGGCAACCTGCGCCCATCCTGAGAAGGGATCTGAGGAAGGACATGGCAGTGGGGAGCTGCCACCAGCACAGCTGCTAAATGCAGCCAGGGCAGGGAGAGTGACTCCCTTGACAGGCAAATGTCACCAAACAAAAACATTAACATAAAAACTGGAGGTACCACTGCTTTGTGTCCCACTGTACACAAAGCAGGCTGTTGGAGGGATATCTGGCAGTGGGAATGAGAGGCAGGACTCTGCTGTGAAGAACTAAAGAGCAGCTGAGAGCTCAGCACCATGCAGGCTGTCAGGTGCCACCCGGCCCTGGGACTATCGACCATCGGTGTGAGAGGCACCACATTCCATGGCAGGGGCAGAGGTGGGAACTGCTGCTTCCAGCTCACAGCAGCTCAGCTCACTAGCACAGGTCATGGCTCCCTTTAACAGCTGTCTGGGAGCTATCCCTATCACCAATCTGCTGCCAGGTCTTCTGCTTTGAGTCCAACGTGTGCGCAGCAGGGCCAACCACTGGATGGTGAACTCTGCCACCTGATTAAGTTGGTTTCCATATCTGGTTGCCAGTGTCAGGCATGAGAGAAAATTAGCTAATTTCCAGGGCTTCCAGCAAGCGACTAATGCTTGGAAAAAGAGCAATGTGAGGTTAATTTATCATCCAGTTTTAAAAAGGTGCAAGTTTAAATACTAATAATGTGGAACAGAAAATCTGACATAAAGACCCAGCAAATCAGCAATGTGTAAGTAAAGGAAATTAAATGCAGCCATTACAGGCAGTGAGGCATCTTTGAATAGGCTGGAAACACAGACAAATGGTGTTCAAAGAAACACCCCAGAAGATGCTGAGTTTGGCAAAGGCAATGACAAGGTTTGAATGAAGTGCAACCAAATGCAGATGGTATAATTGCAATTTCATCTCAGCTAATGATGTGAACAATCTAATACTAGTCCTTGCAGTGGTACCAGGTCTTTAGTTCACTAAAGCACATTTAAATAGAGAAATGGAGGGAAGGGAGATTTGTCTTAACTATTTGCATTATGAGGAGAGTGTGGCTAGAGACTGCATTCCTTATCCAGAGGAAAGGATATAAGCATCCTCCAAAATCTGGTTTTCTTGCAATGGTGCGACAAACAAACATGCTGAGTAGAAAATTTTTCTCTCTTAGATCATATTGGTGCAGTAATGATGCAATCCACACCCCATTACTCTTACAATTAATAACACTGAGCCCAGGAGGGACAAGACACCCTGTTCTGTGCTGCCTCTTTGCCCCCCATGAGCAGCATCACTGCCATCACCCCTCAAATACCAGGAGCTTCCCACTCAGCTGGGAAGCTGGGCTTGCCAGCTGGGGACCTGCCACGGTCCCCAGTGTGGCAAGCCTGGTGTGGATACATGAAATGGGACATGAAATGCTCCATCTGGCAGTGGGAACGAGAGGCAAAGAAATAGGAAGCTATAAAAGTTTTAAAACTATTTCAAGCTCCCCAGGGAAACAATTCTATTCCTTATTTAGCACTAAATACTTCTTGTAAAACTCAGCCTCCCCCACTTTCCAATTAGGAAGGCACCTGCTTTATTTCAGTCACATCTTCCTGGAGTCTAAGTAGACTTTCTGAGGCAACTCCATTATGAGGTCGACTTGATAAAAATACTCCACTGCTGAAGGATCTGGCTAGTGGCAAATCACTTAAGCTCTTGCACTGCTCTGGAGTCAGATCTGTCCTACCTAGGAAGTCAACAGGAATTTTGCCATTTGACTTCAAAAGATCAGGATTTCATTTCAGATGATGAAAATTCCTCCTAGCAATAGCCAGTATGACATTAGAACATTAAATAATAATAGAATTTATATTCATCAGTCTCAAAATGTAAATCTTTATAAAGGATTTCCTACTTGTTGAAATATCACAGCACAAGCCTGTACAAAAGAACTGTCCCATCTGCTGTAATTGTATAAAATAACTTCCTAAATAAGTACTGGTGCTACAAGAGATACAAACAGGAAAAGCCTGAACAGATCATGACAGTCTCTTCCTAGATTCTGTCCAGCACCCACTGTAATTTTTAACCTTTCATGCCTGAAGACAATTACACTTGTGCAGAGATATATGTGGTATTTTCTAAGCTAGAAGCAGAGAATTGAAAATCCAGGAAGCAGAAGCTGCAACAAGTAATATAACAAACACTGTTACTTGTTACTGCAGGGTTCCCATGCTGTGAGGATAAATTATCAAACTCCTAGGATAAAACAAGTGTTTCTCAAGCATAATTTTTAAATGCAGGAAGAGTTTCCCCAGGGCTTTTCTCTGGCTGCAGCAGCATTGGCAAATGTGCCAAGTAGCCTGCCACTGATTTAGTGGGCTGGAAGCTGCACTCCATCATTGTACCTCACCTGCCATTACCATCAGGTTTTTGCTATCCCTGGCACCTGCTTACAGCAAAAAAATATTCACTTGCTAGTATGGTGCAGAAAACCCACACTATTTTTAGCCACCTGCATCTATCACAGCAAGTTTACATCAATTTCCCTTCTCTCACTCCTGTGCCTGCCCACTCCTGTGGGGTGCCACAGGTCAGCAGGAGCAGTGACACAGAAAGGCACAGGATGCTCCTTGTGCTGTCACTCCAGCTTTGTCTTTTCCTGGAGAGCACTGTGCTGAATGGACAGATGATGATCACAGTGGTATGAATGCAATTTTTCTTGTCTTCGGTGTCTCGACTGAATGGGATTTTGCAGACACAGTCATGGCCTCTATTTTTCACAATGACTCAGAAGCATTTTAAATTATTTTCCTCATGAAAGTGAGCTTTTTGTTGGCAGCTGGAAATCTTTGCCACAGACATTTTACATTTTTAGAATCTAACTTTCTGACAGGAAGAGATCTAATATACCAGGTGATGAAAAGTGCATTCAAGGCCCTTACTAACAACGCTGTGCAAGTATCATCTCAAGCTATGCCCTGAGAAAAACTGCCTGCCTCATTTCGTACCCCCTTCCCCAATTCTCCACTGCCCCAGCACCCTCATTCCCCTACCCCCTTGCCAGCCTGATGATCTTTAAGTCCTGAACGATTTTTGAGTACATAAAAGGTATCCTCAGATAGCTGCATCTAGTGCGTTCAGGTCACACTCTTCATTGGAGGAAAATTAGCAGATCTTTACATCCAAAGGAGCCATTAGATCATCAACCTACTGGACAGGTCATGAAGGGGAACCCTTCAGATTACTTTCTTTCTTTTAAAAATAGCTATCAAAAAGCAGTTTTCCCTCCAGTCCACCAAAAGTCATGATACACTGAAGCAGCACACCTGAAAATTCAAATACTCTGCCTCGATGCAGAAAGTCCAGCAGCACAGACAATAATACTGAACGTTTCTATGTGCTGTATTACAAGCCCACTGCTGAAATAAATGAACCATGTAGGTAGGAGTTTTGTTCAACTTCTGCTGGAGACTTTCTAGGCCATAACACAGCCAGTACAGATAAAAGCTTAGACAACAGAATCGTTAGTACATTAATATCCTATGGAAAAATGCCATTGGGGGCATTAATATCCTATGGGGAAATGCCATGTATTTCCCCATCAATACTCTCTATGGACAGGCACCTAGAAGGAGATGGCAGAGAGAACAGAAAATTCTAAATGAAGAAAAACCCCAATCCAAAATGCTATTTGACATATTTGGTTGATATAATGACTCCTCAGAACAGAGTCTCTTGTGTATTCAGAAGTCCTCACTCTTTTCAGCTGTGTCAGTAATGATGCTCCTGCCAACCACACACCTTCTGTTGGACCTTCTGGTGATGGATCCTCGTGATGTTCTGGATTCTGGCCTCCTCTGATGCTAAGGACATGGAACTATTGGGCAAGGAGTGCTGGATTCCAAAGGATTCCAACCAGAGGCATGTCAAATACACACTGACAGTGTTTAGATCCTAAAAATCTGTATTAAATTCGGGGCTCACTTCAGCCTTTGTCTTTAGAGGAGGGAAAGGAAGAGGGACAGGTCATGAACAACTCTTGGGGCTACAGCAGACTGTGTTCAGATGGTAAGAGTCTGTAAGCCAGGCTTTGTGCATTTGTGCTCTGTAGTTTAATTTGGATAGCTCAAATCACTCCTGACACTAAGAATATTTCTAAATATAATGCCATGGTGCCCTTGGGTTTGACAGCTCTTTTTTGGAGCTGATAGCTTCTGAGAAGTCAAAATGTGTACAAATTGTAATAGCTACATCCTACATGTGCAGAAGGGAGTTTGTGATTCAATAAGCCATCATGTTCTTGATAAAAACACAGAAAATACAGGGGAAAATGAACCCTTAACTTCTCTGTATTAGAAGTTCTGCAAATCACTCTGCTGTGAATGCTTATGTTGCTTTATTCCATTATTCTATAAGGTTACATTAGGCAGAATTCACCATCTCTAATTTTCAAATTATAAAACTAATTATTATTTATTTCTGTTGGGAATTTTTTTTGTGCTCTTCAAAAATAACAAATCAGAACTATGGCTATTGCAAAGACATTGGAGGGGCATATTGGCATTTTTCTTTGTCATTGTCTTTATTTTTTTTTTAAGGGTTGAAAATTTATTTCAGAGACCTGACATTACATTTAGTAAAATGTATTATAACTGACTACTACTGGATTGGAAAGTGTAGACGTAAATCACAACCCAGTCTTATCTTTCTAGTAGCTACATCAAATCTGTTAACAATTGAGAAGCCATTAAAATGCTAATGAGTGTGAAGGATGATCTATGTTTCACACTCCAACTTCTATTTTTACAAAGGCAAAACATACATGAAAATCCCAGCAGCTCTCTCCTGCTGA